>NW_005367354.1:129368-157156 GCF_000412655.1 Myotis brandtii
GCTCGGGACCAAGCCAAACGCCACGACCCTCCCAGGGGTCCTCAGGCCCCGGGTTTAAGCCGAGCCTTCCTCTCGGGCACTCACCCAAGTGAGGCTTTATCAACAGCCATTCGTCTTCCTCGGCGAGATGGAGAGGCCCTGCTATGTTAAAGTAGTTTTATGGACAGACCCCTCCAGTGGTTCTCAACCTGTGGGTCGCGACCCCTTTGGCGGTCGAACGACCCTTTCACAGGGGTCGCCTAAGACCATCCTGCATATCAGATATTTACATGACGATTCATAACAGTAGCAACATTACAGTTATGAAGTAGCAACGAAAATAATTTTATGGTTGGGTCACAACATGAGGAACTGTATTTAAAGGGAGAGAAGGTTGAGAACCACTTAAACTAAATGAGTAAGAGGTGAATACCCGGGCTCGGAGGGCTGATGCTGTCCTTTGTTAAGTCTGTTCTCAGCTGTAAATTCTTCTACAGGAGCCTTTTCTTTTTGGCCTCATCTTAGCGCTTGGTCAGGTGCCTAGGAGGTGGTCAGTGCTTACTGTTTTTTGACGGAATACAGCAGCACTCAGCCCAGCTTTTTGCTGTTTTCTGTGACTTCCCTTCCCCTAACACAGTGGTTCCCAAACTTATTTGGCCTACCGCCCCCTTTCCAGAAAAAATATTACTCAGCGCCCCCTGGAAATTAATTTTTTAAAAATTTTAATAGCAATTAAACAGAAAGATATATGTATTAATGTTTCTACCTTTTTCGTAAAATATAGTAAAGAAAGGTGTAAATTAGAAACATTGAAGTTTGAAATTATGAAACTATTTATTGAACTCAGAATAGAAAGGTAATACAAAAAAAGTTAAAACAAATGCACCTGTGGCCATCACCACCCCCCTGGATCGCTGCAGCGCCCACCAGGGGGCGGTATCGCCCACTTTGGGAATCACTGGCCCAACAGTAAAGGCTCTCGCTGAGTTTTCCCCGCTGATGACACTCTGGAGGCGGAGCACCGCGTTGAACTGGAAATGGCTACCCTGTATCTAAATGGCACTCCTTGAGTAGACACTATAAAGAGCAGTGATAAAACTTTAGGTGTGGCTCATATGGGTTAATCTGCCTTATTTAACTATTGTTGATGTTATAAGGCATGCTGCCACTTCAAAACCCCGTTAACCGATTTGAGCTCTTCAGGGAAATCTCCGAGCAAAAGGGAGACGGCCCTGCCCGGTGGGCGCCGCCCTGATGTCGGGGAGACCCACAGAGGAGTGGACTGGGTTAGGGAGCAAGAGCAGAGGAAGCCTGACACCTTCCTTCCCTAAACACGTTTTCAGCATAAATATGTGAAAAAGCAATGTGAGCCCTGGCCCGGACGGCTCCGTGGGATGAGCATCCTCCCGCGGGCCGAGAAGTCTGGGTTTGGTTCCGGGGGCCCACGCCTGGATGCCGCGTGATCCCCAGGAGGGGGTGCAGGAGGCAGCTGATCACGGTCTCTGTCTCCCTCTCTCTAGAAACAATTAAAAAAAACAGAGAGGAAGGACACTATAAATTAGTGACACTAGAATTACAGGTTATTTTTCTCCTAAGAAATGACGTTTTATTTATTTCAAGTAGCAGTTACTTAGTAAATATCTGTATATGATATTTACCAAATTATGTATATGATGTTAAAGTGATTTTAAGGCTGCTTGAATAATATTTAAACAGGATAAGTTTCCATTCTTTAAAATTTAGTGACCGCTATTAATTTGCTTAGTGACTATTTTTCCATAATCAGAATTGACCTGGAAAATTATTACAAAACTCCAGTAAGGAGGATCTAAATTAGCTATTTTGATTAATACTGACAATAAAAGACTGCCCTGTTTCCTGCCAAAGGCTTATTTTCTAGACCCACTTCACTATGACTACTCAGAGTGCATCTAAAATTCTATTAGAAATTGCTCAACGTACACTCCAGTGAGGTAGATATTTGAATCACATTAGATAAAAGCTTGTGTGACCTAATCTAATACATCATATGCAGTACATGAACACCTTCCGAGCAGGACCAATTCAATGTATGTCAAAGACCGTGAAATCTTATTTGAATAAAATATATCTAAACTAGAGGCCCGTTGCACGAAGAGATTCGTGCAATAGGCCTTCCCGTCCCCTGTCTGCTGGCACTGGTTTTCCTCCGGCACTGGTTTTCCTCCGGCACCTGGGACCCAGGCCTTTGCTCCGGCTGGGGCCTTCAGTCTTCTTCCACCACTTCGCCCCTACGTATGCAAATTAACTGCCATCTTTGTTGGGTTAATTTGCATACTCTGATTGGCTGGTGAGCGTAGCAGAGGGATGGCTAATTTACATGTTTGTCTATTATTAGGTAAGATGTCTCATTGTAAAGGGAAAAAGGGAATAAAATAACCAGTCAGGCTTTATATCAGTTAGACAATTTTACTAAATGAGAAAACTACATTTAAAATGTGCTTTAAAACAAAATGGAATTAGAAAAAAAGACATATGCATTTGAAAGAACGTTGCACTGAGCTGAAAATCAAATCTCTTGCAGTAATACAATACACCAATTCATAAAACGTAAGTTAACAGAATTCTCAATTTAACATTTTTAAAGACAATATTAAGGTCAAGAATTTCACATCTACGGTAGCACACATAAAAGGGCATTATAAATATGATGTCCATCCCTATGAACTTACAAATTTGACAATGCTCAATAAAAGCTTTTAGAATCACATCAAAAGTATCGCACCCAAAAATCACAAATCTGTGTCCTCTAAGTTCTCCTTATAAAATCTTTATGTTCACTTTTCTAGTCTTGCCATTTGTTAATGCTAACCCTTAAAAAGAGAAAGAGAGAAGAGGAAAAGAAATGCTGCAAAAAACCCTTGATCATGTACAGAAATTATTGCTACTATAGTTCACTACAAAGCATGTCTATACAATATCATATGGACTTTGATCATGAAAAATCAGAATAAAACTCTTTAGTGACATAAGCCTTACAATCGTATACAACATTCACATGGCATTAATAGACTGTTAAGCACCCAATACCCATAGTTGACAAAATGTCCCACTGACCAGCATTCATTTAAATATGTCCTTCGTACAGAGAAAGGGAGAGATAGTGTCAGCTTTCCAAGGCTTGTCAAAAAAGGATTCCCATGTTTTATGGATCTAAACACAAAAAAACGACAACAAAAACCCAAAAAACAAAATCGATGCAGGTGAGAGTGTTTCCAGAAAGTTAAGCATGCCAAAAGGTGTTTCGTGCAAATTAAAACCTAAAACAAAGGTACCACATAATCACATTACCAACTAGGTGGGTAATACTATGAACTTTACCTTAAAGTTAAATGAAATGCTACTGCACAATACAGCATCAATCAGTTAAAAATTAGAGTGCACAAATCCATATCTGTGGCAATTTCTGTATGAAGCAAAATATTCACTATCAGCTGTAAAGTTTGCCCAGTCAAACTGTTGATTAAATCACTGGATTGGACAGTTTGCATACTTTTAAAATATCAACCTCTAAAATTCCTTTTCACAGCAACGAAGCATAAGTTTTCTTAGTAAGATTAAACAGGTACATAAGTAAATAAGCAAGAGAAAATAATAGTTGGTGAATGTCTTTAGAGCTCGTCCCACATTTCATTTTTAAAAATGTTCAGGGGAAAAAATTTAAAATATTTGCCATTATTCTAGCAAAAACAAACAAACAAAACAAAACAAGCCCAAAATAATTAAACAACCAAGCAACACTAAAATCACATTACACAGATGGATCATCATGCTTTCATCTGATTTAACGATCACATCTAGTTTAATTGGGATGCTTTTCAACTTTAAAAACTGTGATAAGTGAAGATGTAACTTTAATGGGTAATTTTGAATTTGGTTTTAACTTTGTTGAATATTTTAACAGAGTATACTTATTACAATACAGTGTAGCACATCTTTCTATTAGAAAAAAATTTAAGATCCTTTACCCGTCTCCTTAAGTTAAAGGTGTGACATCATAAAGGGTGTCAAATGGCTGGATGGTTTTACAGTGCACACTTATATATTATGAAGTATGTCCTTAACAAATCTGATGGTTTCTTTCCACAGTTCCTTTCTTCACCTTTTCTTCGGTGGATTAGCTGTTCGTGGTGGAGTGACCGGACGTCCTGAATTCAGTCCACCATACTGGTACTTAGCTTTCTTTTCAGATGGTTTCAATATCTTAAAGTAAACAATTTATTAACAATGTTATTCTTTCAAGTGCAATAAGTTTAAGAAAGTTACTGTTACAACAGTGGGTATTTTTTCTTCTTCTTCAATAAATGGCAGAAATTGTAAAGTGCAATAAAAATGTAGAAAAAACAGCAAATTTCCACAAATATTTCTCACATTTTAAAGAGTTTGCAAACATCTGAATAGTGCAATTATGTAATTCCATCGATAATTTACTAACAAAAGCATGCGTATACGAACCTATCAACTACCATTCCTTGGATTTAAGCAAAAAAATTTTTTCAAATTGGTTTATCTCTGTGGTGAGGAAAATACTCTGGCTTTAAGAAAAGACCTAGGTTCTCACCATAATTCTGCCACTATTTAGAGGGTAACTAGTCACAAACTCTTCACACCTTAATTTTTTTATGTGTTAACAGATCTTTTCATTTAAAAAACAGCTTTGAGGAGGCATCTTGCTCCCCAGCATATGCCATCAGTTTGTCTCAAATAAACTCATAAAAATTCTAAAAATAAAACATCGTAAAACAAACCAGCTTTGTTTTTGTATACAGTGGGTCCTTGGGTTACGTCGGAGATTCTGTTCAAATGGCGCGACATAAAGCGATTTTCGCCGTAAGTCGGAACCCACCTACATAAAGCACCTACGTCACTCACATGGAGCACATACAAAGCAGTAATGAAGTGAAACAGTAGAACAAATTTTTGACCTTTACTTGTGGTAAATACAGTAAATAATAAAAAACATGAAGCACATATGTACATACATCAAAATGACGGAACTTTTTTTTATATAAATAAATGGGAGATGGCAACGTAACCACGAAACGACCTACGTCAAGTCCGACATAACCCGAGGACTGCCTGTATTACATATCATAAAGTTCACCCATTTAAAATATACAAGTCAATGCTTTTTAGTATATGTATTTACAGAGTTGTAGAGCAACGGCTATAATCTAATTTTGTCACCCCAAAAGAAACCTTGTTCCCATCCCTTTTTCACTCCCCTACTCCTCCTCCCCCCTTTAACTCTAAGCAACCACTAATTGACTTTCTCTATTGATTTGTCGTTTCTGGCTCTTTCATATAAATGGAACCTGGTATTTTGTGACTGGTTTCTTTGTTTTTAAGATTTATGTATGTTACAGCATGTATCAGTATTTCATTACCTTTAATTATCAAACAATATGCCATTTTGTTTATTCACTATTTAGCTGATTGACATTTGGGTCATTTTCAACCTTTTGGCTACTATAAATAGTGTTCCTATGCATATGCATATGCATGTAATTGATTACCTATTTTTAATTCTTTTGGGTGTATACCTAGGATTAGAATTGCTGGGTCACACAGAAACTCCATGTTTACTGCACCATTTTACATTTTCACTATCAATGTACATTTTTACTATAGATGTATGAAAGTTCCAATTTCTCTACATCCTCACCAATACTTGTTATTGTCTTATTAAAATTGTATTCATTCTGGTGGATGTAAATAGAGCTTTAAGCTCATTATAAATAGAAAATTTCAATATTTGTACAAAAATGCATACAAAAGGCTTATGAAATATTTCTTAGAACTATTCAGAGCATCATAGTGCCTCACTGAAAAATAATATATTACTTCAACTCCACTATGGTGACTGTTGAAGGATATGGCCTGATTACTACCCTTAAATTATAAGTGATAAGCCAAACATTTACACTTAATTATACTAAGTGTAAATTACACAAACAGTGTAATACAAAAAGAAAGAGGGATGGTCTACATTTAAAAAGTGTATGTATGTTCGGGGATATAAAATAACTTATGCAAAAACAAAGTATCAAAGTTGTTTTGGTCTATGAACAAGAATGATTTTAAATAGCACATTAAAGTTCATCACTTTTAAAATATAAATGTTTCTATATTTATAAATGGGTACTTTAAGATTATCTGGAAAGCTTTTTCTTAGGTAAATATTCTATGTTATTTTCATCTGAGTTTATAAACTCCCAGCCTTTAAAACCCTCAATACTAAGGACCCTGCACTCGCCTGTGCCTTTCCCTTCCCTCAGCTTCCCCGCCCCAGGCACATTACCTTTGCCTTTCTCTCTCCTAAGCTCAATGGGCCCTTCTTTGGCTTCTATTGTTTCCTGAGCCTATCTAGCCCAGCTGGCTCATCTCTACTACCTCTGTAACTTTCTAATTAAACTTTCTCTTCAAAATTTTTTGGGAAAAAAAGGACTAATATAACTTAGGTTCCCTAAAAAACAGAAATCGCTACCGAGCCTATGCTGAGATTCACTTTTTAATAAAACCGATTTTCTACACTGGCTCAAGAAAAGTACACCAGTCTAAAAGAACATTTCTCCTGACAGTATTTTTATTAATTATATTTCCAGTTGTTATAAATTAGTTGTTATAAATTTATATTATACCTGAAATGAACACATCAAAGTTTCATCCACACTCATCATTCCACCAGCATTATCAAATTCACCACAGTAATTTGGGGCTGAAAATAGGGTCACCAATTGTCGTTTAGCAAAAAATTCATATCCATCTTCCACCACCTGTCAAAGAAAATGTCAAAGAAAAAAATATGTAATTCTCAACCATCTAAACTCACTGAGATTAATGTAACAAAGACCTAAAAGAAAGTAAACCCTGTTTGTTTTGAAAGCTTGATTTTTATTCTTAAACTGCCTTAGAATATTTAAATTAGTTTGCTTTTTCTATAATGGTAAAGATTTAGCTTACATGAAATCATAATAAATTAATGACTATTAAGAAGTTTAGAAATCATGCCATTTCCAGGGCTCTCCATATGCTAATATGTAGTGTCTGCAGAGAGCTGAGACCCTAAGCACTTCTTAGATGATGGCATTATAATCCAACTATAGAATCCTTAATTCAGTGAACAATAACCAGACAAGGAAAAACAGATTATCACAACGTTTTTCTTGCTCCACTTTTAAATTTTATGTTAGTATTATGTAGCTACACATAATGCTCTACTAAATTAAACTTAATTTACACAGATCATACTCCTAAAAAATTAGCTTGTTATAGGTTAAAATTTTCATAATTAAATTTTCTTTAATAACTTAACATGATTTTTAGAATTTATTGTCAATTTCTGAGCGAATTAATTTGTTTCTCAGCTCTACAATTTGAGAGGTAGGTAATGATACCTAAACACTTAATATTTATTTATATTGGGCAAGAATACTGTTTGAAGTCTTTTAGGTACCCTTAATTAAGAAACACTTATCCTACAATACTTGCTAAGATAAGAAAGCACCTCCAAAATAATATATGTTTTAAAATAATTTCTTAGTATCAGGTACATGCTCATGATGTAATTATCTCATGGTAGAATTTAGGTATTAACCTTTTCTGTTAAGACCCTGGCCACCTTTCCTACTACAGGCTCAGCAAGGTACTTGGCACTCAGTACATCCTTTTAGTTCTTAGTTTCCTTGTTCACTTGTTCATTCAATCACATATTTACTGAAAGAACAGGATTGTTCCTACAGAAAATATTTGGAGTTTGTGTTATTCCTCATCACAAGTCTCTTAATATTAGAGATAATATGTGTTGTGCCCTCTTATCTAATGCAAGGCTTAAATGAGAAGCCAGTCACCTGTGTTTATCATGTAGAATCACAAAGAGGTAGAAGTAGTCATGTGTCATGGGTGTAAAGCCCTAAAGAAAAGGGAGGTATTGTGGGACAGCATAAACTTAATAAATTTTGCTTTAACAAAAAATAACAAGGAATCTTTAAAAAACATTATATTTACAAATTTCAAATACTTTTAGTACTTTCAAAAAAGTAGTCCAAAAAGGTTTTTCTGGCCCTAGCTGGTTTGGCTCAGTGGATACATCAGCCTGCAGGGTCGGCCTGCAGGGTCCTGGGTTCGATTCCAGTCAAGGGCACATGCCCGGGTTGCGGGCTTGTCCCCCAGTAGGGGGTATGCAGGAGGCAGCTGATCAATGATTCTCTCTCATCATTGATGTTTCTATCTCTCTTTCCCCACCCCTTCCTCTCTGAAGTCAATAAAAATATATCAAAAAAATTAAAAAAAAATGCTTCTGAATGTATTTCATATTAGTTATGTTTTAGAAAACATGAAGCTTTGTTATATTGTTATATATTGTTAAAACAAGCTTTTAATTAATTCCTTTATTCAACAAATACTAAAAGCATGGTGTAATGTGTAAGTTTATAAGGCAGTGAATATTGAAAGATCAACAAGTCACAATCCCCTCCTTAAATAGTGTACAATTTAGTGGTAAAGGACATAAAAAAAGTAAACAAATAAATAAACCTAAATTGTATATTCATTTTATAATGAAAATTCAAATATGTACAAAAGTAAAGTTAGTAATTCCCATTTACTAACCACTGATTTAATAATTATCAGCATTTTGCTACATTTTTTTCATTTAGCCCTCCTTTTTTCCTGTGTTTTGTTTTTAAAAAAAATGTATTTTGATTGATTTCAGAGAGGAAGGAAGTGGGAAAGACAGAAACATCAATGATGAGAGAGAATCATTGATCAGCTGCCTTCTGCACGCCCCACATTGGGGATCGAGCCCGCAACCCGGGCATGTGCCCTGACCGGAATTGAACTGTGATTGCCTGGTTCATAGGTCGATGCTCAACCACGGAGCCACACTGGCCAGGCTCTGCTGATGTGTTTTAAAGCAACATTTCTGATATGGACATCCTTCTTATATAACAATGACATATCATCACAGCTAAAGCAATTAACAACTATTACTGGATTTCTAATACCCCGTCTGTAATCAAATTTCCTCAACTTTCTCAAAAATGTCTTTTTATAGCGTAGTTGGCTCTTATCAAAATCCCCACAATTCATTTGGTTATTATCTATAATATGTAGATATCGTATTAAAATGGGATCAAATCTTTCTAGAAAGTTTCAGACAAACACTGAAAAATTTATTAGAATTGCAGAATAACTGCAAAAATATATTATTTTGAAACATTTCCTCTTAAAGTGTAAGAAAGGGTTAACAAATCATTAGACTGTTAATTGTGAATACAAGGTACAGGCTTCACCTCTCAGTTTCCTCAAAAATAAAAGTAGACTTGTGTGAAGTTAATAAATATTAAAATATACAAAAGTTTTATATTTCATACCTGATGAGCTCGACAAATTAAGTCTAAATCATGACGATTTAGAAATTTACTGACTACATCAGCTCCAAAAGTGAAGGAAACACCACGATCATTTTCTCCCCAGCCTTGCACATCCTTATCTGGGTCAGACCATAGCAAATCACAGAGCAAACCTTTAAAGAATAAAAACAGCAATGAATAAAGCAAAACAAAGTTTATAAAGTATACCTTCATCACCTTTCTTCTCCTGTCCCTTTACCTTACCCTTTAATAAACAGTAACAATTTCTTGCCCCTGGTATCCCAGTTTATAAAACTTAGCCATTCTTTATTAAAGCCCCTTACAAATATAATCATCCCTGGTTTCTTAAGGTAGTACTTTCCACCTTTTCCACCTAGAGGATATATGTGTATGGCTCACTCTAAGAATACACACAATATATGGAAAAGGCTGTTCATCTTTTGTATGTGGTTTCTCCATATTGATAACCAAGTAACACACAGCATTTCCTGAATAGTTCATCCTTTCCTTACAGAGCTACCTACATGGTCTATTTCTGGGTGCCACAGTCTACTCCACTGATCAATTTTACTTATCCCTGAGCCAACAACACACTAGAGCTTTTAAATAAATCTATATTTGGTAGGGTTCTATTACTTATTACATAAACCAATTCTGCTTCCACTAAATATAATTCAAATATGCCAATCCTATATAATAAAAGCCTAATATGCTAAGTATCCAGTTGTCTGTTCAACCAATCAAAGCATAATATGCTAATGATATGCTAAGGCCACTCAACGGCTCGCTATGCTGTGCACTGACTACCAGGGGGCAGACGCTCCGACCGGTAGGTTAGCTTGCTGCTGGGGTCCAGCCAATCGGGACTGAGTGAGACTGGCCAGACACACCCTGGAGCCCCCCTGCAGTCCCTCCCTGGTTGGCCAACCTCCCACATCTCCCTAGCCCCTATCATGCACTGGTGGGATCCCTCGGCCTGGCCAGCGCCCTCTCGCAATCCAGGACCCCTCAGGGGATGTCGGAGAGCCAGTTTCAGCCTGATCCCCGCAAGCCAGGCCGAGGGACCCCACTGGTGCACGAATTTGTGCACCGGGCCCTCTACTATTTTACATAAAATGATTAAGCAAACGTCTCTATACATAACCTGTATCAGGAACATCAGTGGGTCTCATAATTCTCCGAATCTGCTCCATAGATTGCAGGTCTGGTGACAGTCCTATAAATAAAAACATGAATCAATAGTACTGACATCTAAAATAATTTCACCCAAACAAAAAAATATTTAATTAAATAGATTCACTATGTGAAATTAAAGACATTTAAAGTGTTCCTTTTAATATTTTGTTATTAAATAGAATCCCATTTTGATACAACAGAACATTATAATTAGCTTCTCCACTTTCTCTACCAGGGCATGAAGTTACCTTTCATTTCAAAAAATTTCCCAAGGAAAGAAATCCTACCACTCTTCTTTCTTTACAACCATTCTCTGTCCTTCATAGGAACATACTCAATTCCAATCTTTCCAACCATTTTGCCACTTATCACCTACTCTTAAACATACCTCTAAGTTAAAGTGCCCCACTCTGTCCCATTAGACCTTCCTATAATCCACTCCAACATGCTCATTATCTTCACAAAAGCATAATTGTTGAACAGAATGATAAACATGAAAATACTTTGTAATCTTTCAAGTAGTACATAGGTAACAGCCAGTATTTTTCTTTGGTAGACAATCTAAGCATCATCACAAAGAATGAACCTAAATATTCATACTCCATTCTGCTTGCTACACTTCTATTCTTAGCTATGCTAATGTGCAAGAGCTACAATTTCTTAAATGTTTAGTATCTATTGTAAAATGTTTCAATTAATACAGTGAATTATGTACCATTAGAGATTAACTACTTATTTTCTCAGGCCTAGAAAAGTGCATCTATCTTTTTAGCATTGTCTTAATTTTTACCACATATTGATAGAAAACTAATTTTCTTACAGTTTTTCATTAAATTACTTCCCTGTATAAAAACCCAATATGGCTATCAAACCATTCAATAAACTCCTTTGCTCAGTATTCAAATCTCTATAATCTGATCCCATCCATCATTCCCCAACATGTACTTGACATTCTAGACAGGCCAGTCCTCACTCATTTCTTGAACTAAACATAAAGATTGTCTTTGTTTCCACCTCTCCAAAATCTGTCTCCATAAACTTTTACCCAACAATTCTCTCCTTTTCCTGACTTCTCATAATTACTGTCTCTATAAATACTTTGACATAATTAAATTTCTTTCATTACTCAATATCTGTTTTGAAAGTATACATTTTATCAATAGATTTTTAAATTCCTCAAGATAGCCAACTCATACATTGGTGCCATAACTATATATATATCTCTTTCTATATATCTATATCTATATATTTTCATGGCATGTAGCCAAATGCTAGAAATATATTAGTTTTTCAAATAAACTTTCAAAAATCAAGCTTATTTAAACAAGTCATACAGAGTAACATTCTACCAAAAATTATTTTTAGGACTAAAGCAGACATATTACATAAAGCCTAGAACTCTTGGCATATGGGAATATTAAATTATGTTTGGATTCTGATAAAAGGCATTAATAAAGGCAGGAAAACAACGATCCTCTTATTTTTACAGATAGTACGGGCATCTTCCTGTTACAAATGAGGCAAAAGGAAGATATTTTTAAAAACAAAACTATGGTTATCCTCCTACGTGAAATTCTTTAAAGATAAATACTAAATTTTTATTTTCATTATGTATAAATATCATAAATTTCTAGGTAATAGAAGAGATTTTAGCCATATTTAAACAGTTTTAATCACTTGAGTTTTCACAAAAGCACTGCTTAAATATTACAGGTCTTTTCTAAATAATAGAAGAATAAGAAAAACCCATTAGGTAAATTTAGTAGTCTACCTCCATGACAACAGAAGATCTTCTCATCCACAATGGCGGCTATAGGCAGACAGTTGAAACAATCAGTGAAGGTCTTCCACAACTTAATATTAAACCTTCGTTTGCCTACAAAAAGACCAAGCGAATAGAACGAATACATTTACAACTGTTCTCATTAGTTATCTCACAGCCACAGGATTATGAATGATTTCAATTTTCTTTGATTATCTAGCACTGTTTTCTTCTATAATGAACAAGTGCTACTTTTATATTTTAAAAATGGTAATACATTTAAAAAACATTTACACACCTTCAGTAAAGTTACAAAGACTTCAAAGATTGTCTTAGGTGTTCTATGAAACAAATACATCGAACACTTGTCTTCTAAGATCACTGTAACATAGCAACTTTCAAAGAGTCTAATAGACTATTAGTTTATTTTTTCCATTCAATATGTATACTAGTTACATATCTAGCCAAATAAATAAGCAGAAGCAAAAGGGGTGCCTCTGGACATTGTCCATTTTAACTCTAATGCACTGAGCAACACAGCATAAATTTATTACCAAGAAAGGAGAATTTCCAAGTGCTTAACTGGTATTCACTTTTGAATGAATTACAACTTGGCACTATAGCAAGTATAAACAGAGACAGAGGCCAAAATTTTCCTTTAGTCTAGCATAAAAAGCTACAACAAAGACAATCTTCAGTGTATGTTCACCTTTTTAGTGTTACTCAATTTTTCTGAATTTGGCAATAAGTTGCAATAACCCAGGGAAGAGATGAAAGACTCAAGCACTAATTTCCTATGCTTTTTTGCCTTAACCTGTCTCTCAATGGTAAGTCTAACTCAAAGCACTGCTTGTAAGCTGTTCTCACATACATTATTTCATTTGATATAATTTCTATCCTGAGGATATTCAAGCCTGTATTTTATCTTTTAAGAATATACCTTTATTTCTGATGTAGCTTTAGAAAAGTGGTTATAGTCTAATATACTACAACCCACTTTCTGTCTGCTGGTCTGATTAAACAATTGAAACCACATATTACACCTCAGAAATAAAAATCTATAATAATAAAAGTTTAATATGCTAGTTAGACCGGACCTCCTTCAGGACGAAGTCGGGGCTGCCAGGGAACCCCGGGTCCCAGGTGCCTGCGGCAGCCAGAGGGAAGCCCGGGTCCTGGGTGCCAGAGGGAAGCCGGTGATGGTAGCCAGGGGAAGGAAGGCCTAATCTTGCATGAATTTCTTGCATTGGGCCTCTAGTAAAATGCAAGATTAGAATGTAAGCTCCATGAAAATAGTGATTAGAATACCTTACAATATCATCCTTGATAATACAACAGTACAAAAGAACCAGTCTTAAAAGAAAGAAAAAAGGAGATATTGCCCAACAAAACTATTATTAGTAAAACCACTTTGGCAATCATTGTAACACTAGAGGCCCAGTGCACAGATTTGTGCACTGGTGGGGACCCTTGGCCTGGCCTTTGGGGATGGGGCTGAAACCAGCTCTCCGACATCCCCTGAGGGATCCCGGATTTCGAGAGGGCAGTTCTCGGGTGACGCAACCCGGAATCCGGCTCCCTCCTCTCTTGATTCCAGTGCATCACCTGAGAACTGCAGCTGCCAAGTCACCACAGCTCAGCAGCTCGTGTTGAGGTCTGCCCCCGATGGTTAGTGCACATCATAGCTACTGGTCAAACGTCGGCCAGTCGCTTAGGCTTTTATATATATAGATTATCTGGTGAAGTTAAAGATATGCCTATACTTGGCCTGGCAATTCCATTACCAGGTGTTCATCTTAAGAAACGGTACTTGATGCTGCTGCCAAATCCTGAAACATTTTTGAGGGTCATAGTGATTTGGCAGTGAAATCAGTTGCTTTTTGGCTTTCTCCACTGAGGATTCAACCTTCTCTCATTTGCTAAGTAGTCACTCCAAGTTTTACTTTCTGTTTTTTCTTTTACTTGCAAGCTTATGCATTAAAATTCCCTTTCCTATTGTTTTAGGAGAGTTACAGAAAGAGTTAAAGTAGGTGTGTGTTTAATCAACAGTTTTTATTTGGAAGTTCCATACTTTTTTCATTATATATCAAGCTCTTACACACTGTTCTCAATGACTAACCTTTCTCCCTATTGTACATTTGTCATTTCTTCTACTGGAGTCTAAACCATCCAATTTTGATGTTGAAAGATTGCAATATTTATCACAAGATGGTTAATAATCATGAGGGAATTGGAATAATACTTTTTAAGGGTAATTTTTTAAGTTTTCTTTTTTCTTATGTCCTAATAATATACTTGTTAGCTGAATGGTCCTTTTGACCATTCAGTGGCTTGTGAAGAAAGAGAGAGAGTTAATACACCATTTAATACCCTGTTCATGCTTGATATACCTGCCAATTTTGGGAAGACAAATAAGGGTATAGATGATTGAATGAATAGCTGGTAAACTATATATTTGAGGCCAGTTTTCAACTGGTTAGATACTTGGGATTTAGAATTTAGGTGAATTAGTTATGAACAGTCCTTACAGTTTTATATCATTCCTCAAAGGCCCAAAGTATTGATTATAGCAACTATATCTCTAGGGCATCTCCACACTATGGATTAGGGAAGGGGAGCATGTTCAGATCCAAGCTATCTTTAGAAATGCAGCACAGCAAGAGGCTGACTGACTGGAATTCTAATATTGTAGCAATTCCAAATTGCCAGATTCTTAAAGGAGTTACCTGAGAAAACTTGACAAGCCAACAAATTCACATCAGTATTTACTTTGATGATGCGTAAAAGGTAGTAAAGTTATATTAGAGACTAGAGACTCAGTGAACGAAATTTGTGCACGGGTAGGGTCCCTAGGCCTGGCCGGCTGGCAATCAGGGTCAATCGGGGCCTTCCGGCTGCTGGCTGGGGCCTTCCTTCGTTCCGCGCTGCCCCCTGGTGGTCAGCGCACATCATAGCGAGCAATCAAACTCCCAAGGGGACACTTTGCATATTATTAGCCTGTGTGTGTAGCAGACTAGATCGAATCTGAGCCTTTTAAACATAATTTATATTTTAGAAAAAGGAAAAAATACATATTCGTGGTTGAAGTTCATAACATATAATTTGGGATGTATATTTTAAATTCAAACAGCGAGTTCTAATTTTTAAATGTATTCTTTTGTATTTGGTATTACCTTGCTGCAGAAGACCAAAGAAATACCAAGCACGCTTCCTAGAAAAAGGGAGGGATCCCGTTTATTAACACTAGCGGACTCCGGGAATAATTTCCAAATCAGAGTGAAGAAACACGCAGAGGGCTTCACTTTTTATAACCTTCTGAGGTCTTTGTCTTGCAGATATGGTTCTGCCCCCTTTCGTGGGCTTACGAGAAGGCCCCCAGGTGTTGGGGATCCCCAGGCCATATCCGATGATCTGTCCTGGGGCCAGCGATAACAACCTCCCCCCTCCCCCCATAACATATAATTAAGTAAATGTTGAATCAGTTTATATCCCTACCACTAATGGCTGAGAGTACCTTTTTCTGTATCTTGGTCAACACCAGGAATTAAGTCTTTGTCAAGTTGATAGGTGAAAAACAGTATCAATTTAATTTGTTTATTTAATAGACTGAAGATTTTTTTCTATATTTTTTCCCACTTGTATTTCTTCTTTTGTGACATGCCTATTCATATGTTTTGTTGATTTTTTAAATTAATTTGTAAAAGCTTTTTGTATTTAAGGATACTAACCTTTTGTCTACAACACATTACCCAGGTTTTTTCCCCCTAGTTTATTTTTTACTTAAGGAATCTTTTCAGTGATTGTTTAAAAGTTTTACATTATGTACTCTGATCTTACAACTGAGATCATCTGTCTTGTGCACTGCTGCATTCCCAGTGTATAGAATAGTGCCAGACATATAACACTTCCTTAAGCCTTTGTCAAATAATAATATGAACTAAAGAGATAGGAGTTTAAATAGGACTCTACCATATTTAAGGATACAGAAAAAAAGCAAAAATAGATTCTAATAGAGAACTCAGCACTGAAAAACAATAAATTTAATTTGAAAATTATTGTAATTGGTTCTAAATTGTAATTAACCAAATATATGTTTACTTTGAAATGCTAGAAAAAAACAAAAGACCAATTCAAATGTAATGGGATAGTTCAGTAATGACACTTGGAAGCAGTACTGCACAACAGCAAATCAGTGATTTCTTACTGCCAAAAAAGTACAACAAAATAAGGAAAGAATATTCAGTATCTTTATCTCTCTAGTTTATAGATATAGACTAACATCCTAAAAGAAACTTGAACTTTTAAAATAATTTCAGAGTGTCTCAATATTTCTTTGACAAAGAGCCAGTAAGATTTTGTCATATCACAAGAATGCTGAGAGCTAAAACCTTAATGGACACTAGAAAACCAGAAGCTACTGTCTGTAGTAACCTCTATTCCACTTGGATATTTTACTATGTAAGCTAATTACAAAAGGTCCTTTAAGCCAAACAAGCTGCAGTCAACCTGAAAGAGATCCCAAGGAACCAACTTAATTAGTAACATTTCCCAGTTTCAGGTTCCTCTTCCATGAAAGGCTCTCTTCTTGGGCTTATGCTTAAATGTATCATATTTTTTTAAAAAACTCTAAATTGAAAGAACTTTTTTAAAGTAGAAAATTATTAGGGACTTTTTCCATTAATAAAAAATAGGTTTTTATTTTTACTTACATTCATCATAGAATCCATAAATACGATTGATACTAGCACACTCATGGTTTCCTCTCAAGAGAAAGAAGTTCTCTGGATATTTGATTTTATAAGCCAATAGCAAACAAATGGTTTCCAAAGACTGCTTTCCTCTGTCCACATAATCTCCTAAGAAAAGATAGTTGGCTTCTGGTGGAAAGCCTCCATATTCAAATAATCGCAGTAAATCTGTATACTGTCCATGAATATCTCCTAAAAAGAGAAAAGGTCAGCTTTAGAAAATTTGGTTACTGTTGTACAATCACCTTCTATGAAATGATTCCACGTGTTTACTCCCTTGTGTAATCCTCTCCCCTTGAATGTGAGCTGTAGTGTCTTGCTTCAAATAAAGAGGATATAGCAAAAGTAAGAGGGGCTGTCACATCTGAGATTGTTACAAAAGATTGTGACTTCCATCTTGCTTGTACTCTCTTGCTTTCTCTCACTCTTGATGAAGCCAGCTGCCTTCTGGGAAAGCACACATGGCAAAGAACAGAAGGAGGCCTTTGGCCACCTGCTTATTGAGAACAGAGGCCCTCAATCCATTAGCACATAAGGAACTGAATCCTTTCCCAGTTGAACCTCGAAATGACCACAGCCCCACATGACACCTTGACTAGTCTTGTGAGAGCCCTAGAACCAGAGGGCCCGGGTAGGCTGGGTCCAAAATCCCGACTCACAAAAACTGTGAGGTGATAAATTAATGTTGTTTTAAGCAATAAGGTTTTGGGGTGATCTGTTATACAACAATAGAGAACTAATACAGTTAATCTTATTATCTGGTAGTTTAACTTAGGTCCTATTGTTATACCAAATAGCAAGACAAATAGCGAGAACTTAGAAATAGTAGATCACTAAGAAACATGCAAAATAAATTCTTTTTAAAATCCTCACCCAAGAATACATTTTTCATTGATTCTAGAGAGAGAGAAAGGAAGGGAGAGGGAGAAAGAGAGAGAGAAACCTTGATTGGTTGCCTCCCATATGCACCCCAAATGGCGATGGAACCCCCAACGCTTCAGTGCATGGGACAACACTCCAACTAATTGAGCCAGACTGGCCAGGGCCAGATAAATTTCTGCATATAGCAAATAATCCTTGATTGAGCAAAAACATATGGTTAAGTTCATAAACACTATGTCTTAATCACTAATAGCCACTACCAAGAAAAACTGCATTACTAAACCAAAAGCCAGCACAATACATTATTTATACCACTTCCTGCTATTAGATGAACTATGAACTATGGAAAAATGTTATTACTCCATTTAAGGTCTTAAGTTTTTGCTTTCGGCCAAAAGCCATTATAAGACTTAAAAGAACAAACTGTAAAGTTACATAATTTTCAAAATAAGTCAAAATGATCACAACAAAGCTAGAATACCATGAACATTGCCATATTGACACTAATTCTGTACCTTTTTTTTTTAACTTGTGCACCAACATGCCTATTTCACCACTTCCTTAACATTAATCAGTTTTGGTATTTTTTTCAATCTGATTATCATTCAGGATTTGATTTTGAATTGCATTTCCCTGACTACTAGTGAGATTGAGGATCTTACATTTATTGGCCATCTGAATTTCTTCTAAGGTCTGACTCTTTTTATTTTTTTGACTGTATAGCTTTTTCTTATTTATCTATAAGAAATCTTTTATATAGTGTGAACAGTGATCTTTTTATCTGTTGTATATGTAGCTAATATTTTGTCTGTAACTTGTCATTTCATGAAAGTTTCAATTTTTAAAATATATATATATTTTTATTGACTTCAGAGAGGAAGGGAGAGAGAGAGAAACGTCAGTGATGAGAGAGAATCATTGATCGGTTGCCTCCTGCACTTGGGTCCCCACTGGGGACCAAGTCCGCAACCCGAGCACATGCCCCTGACCGGAATCGAACCTGGGACCCTTCGGTCTGCAGGCCAACACTCTATCTACTGAGCCAAACCAGTCAGGGCAAAAGTTTCAATTTTTATAGAATTTTATAAGAGAAAACCTATTAGTCTTCTCTTTTATACAAAAACTTTAAAATGCTTTCCCTAGATCATCATCTTCAATGTAAATATGGGAGAAAGACTTAGATTCAAAAGAGATTGTTTCCAGCTTTACCCATTTACTTACCACAAATTTTCAGCGGTGCTTCCAATTCCAAAAGAATAGGCTGACTGAGAAAGATCTCCCGAGACTTGATACATAAGCCCCGAACTTCTGCTTCAGTCATCTGCACAATCTTTCCTGGACGACATCCTCGTACTGATAAACAATGAATAAATGGTCAGTTTTCTAAAATTTATCCACAAAATAATATTTTGACAGGCAGCAAACTATCAGAAAATCTGTTATGTACTATGACTAACAGTAAGGTTATATTCTATGATCTTTTGCTTCTATCTCCATTCTTGTTAGTTCTTGATGCTCCAGCAAGTTGCTACCATGGAAATGCAGCCCTCTTTGCTCTGCAATGGCTAACTTGAGGCCTCACAGCCCTAAAATGTTTCCGGGACAGCACCTGTTGAGTGTCTGGCCTATTCTCTCAGCAAAGTCTTGCATTTAATAATAAAATGCCAAAATAGCATCATTAAGAAGCTGTGGCTATGAAGAAAGGAAGATTAGGAAAAGCAGCTGTCAAGTGATTTAGCTCCACACACTTCTTGGAATATTATCAGCAGTTCCAAGAATTTTATCAACTATCACTTTATTTTCCGATCAAAACAAAACAGATTTTCAAAGTTGCCAGATATTTAATAAATTTCAATGCATTATTATATTTATAACAGGGTATTATATTAAAAATTCTATAAGCTAGTTAAATGAAGAAAAACACTTTTTTCACATGAATGAGAAAATAAAATTCATTAATAATATGGTTTCCAGTAACTTCTGAGATGGAGTGGGGAGAAATGGTGCACGGGAGTTCCTTATTTGCCCTAATGTATTGAGCTTGTAATAATTTCATTACCTTCTTCACTCACTTTCTCTTTAACCTCTAAATATACTGCTAGCTCCCATTCAATCTTAACTGAGAAGACATTTAAATAAGGAAAGCATAGGTTATGTCTTTATATACCCCTACTATTCTCCATTTACAATTAAGTCCACACATTTTTAAAAAATATTTTTATTGTTTTCAGAGAGGAAGGGAGAGGGAGAGAAAGCTAGAAACATCAACAATGAGAGAGAATTATTGATCGGTTGCCTCCTGCACATCCCACACTGGGATCGAGCCCACAGCACAGGCATGTGCTCTGATCGGGACTTAAACCATGACCTCCTGGTTCATAGGTTTATGCTCAACCACTGACCCATGCCAGCAGACTAAATTTTATCTTTCAATAACCACCTGCTACTTTCTCCAGCAAGTTCTTATCAACACCTACCTTCTCTAAAATAGAAAGGATGCCAAGAAAAAAAGAACTAATTCTACTATCTATCATGTCTGCCCCATCTTTAACATTTTAATTCCAATGGGTTCTACCCTAATTCCACACCCAATAAAGATTCACTCAAGGATACATACGAATCAACAGCAAAGTGCATTTAAATCCAGGTTTCCTATATTGCCTAAATTTTTCTGTATGATAAATGTCAATTAATTTCAATATACATGGTGTAGCAAAAGCAGTTTACAATTACTTGTGTGGAAAATAATACAATAATTAATAAGTAATAATACAAGATAACCTATAACCAAGATTACTCTATCCAGCAAAGTTATCATTCAGAATCAAAGGACATATAGAGCTTCCCAGACAAGAGAAAGCTAAAAGGAGTTCACCACCACCAAACCAATATTATATGAAATGTTATAGGGCCTTCTTTAAAGGGGGGGGGGGGGGGGGGAGTAAAGTATGAACAATAAAATGGCAATAAATACATATCTAAAAAACAAATAAGCAGAATAAAAAAAATACAAGAATAAACTCTGGTTTGTGTACTCACAACTATAAACCTACTTTTGCCCCAGCCTGTATTTTGCACATAAGTCTACCTTTAGCCAAAAAAGAAAAAATGCATAATTTTTACAATTGGCTAAAATGTGGAATTTTAGTTTTAAGTGAAAGAATTAGGCAGTTGCCATAATTTCAATGCACTTGAAGTCTGTCTGATAGGAAAAATTAATGTAGTTTCAGAGCCCACAGGTGGCCTTCAGGAGCCCTGTATAATAAACACAAATGTATATAAGATTGTGTATGTACATGAACATATATATTTTTCTGACAAGACCCCTGGCTTTCATGAATTTTCAAAGGGGTCTATGAATCATCTTAAAAAATCATTCCAAGTACACTGATAAGCTGATAATGATAAAAGGGTAAAGAAGGAAAGTAACTACCCTGGCCAGTGTGACTCAGTTGCTTGAGCATCTGCACATGTGCAGAAAGGTTGCGGGTTTGATTCCCAGTCACAGCACATACCCAGGTTTCAGGTTCAATCCCCGGTGTGGATATGCACAGGAAGCAACCAATCGCTGTTTCTCTTTCTCTCACATCGCTGTAACACACATAGGTGAGGGCTAAACAATTCAGGAGTACAGGAAGGAGTGCCCTAGCCCTAAGGTTCTCAAAGTGTGACTCCTTTTTCATTGTGTTGACATCTGCACCATGTAAAAGCAATGGTTGTTAAAACTGCTGGTACCCAGCACAAACCAAATCAGTGCTAACTGTACTATTGTAGTCACTAGTGTGTTTACTGCCATGCACTTTTAGTAAACATAAAAAAGCCCAGCTTCACTTAAGAATGCCCTTAATGAGGCAGTAAAAACAATTTTATTACATCTCCACCACTGAGTATACATCTTTTTCATATTCAGTATGATGAAAGGGGAAAGGGGAAGTAGCCGTAAAGCATTTCTGCTGCATACCAAAGTACAATAGCTGTCTCCAAGAAAAGCACTCATGTGACTATCTTAGTTTGAAGCTGATCTAGCCACTCCCCTCCAACCCCCACAGAACATCTTTTTTACTAGAAAGCACAACTGACACACTATGGTTATTCACATTTAGATATTTAACAGATAATGACAAACTATGGTTATTCACTCTTAGATATTTAACAGATACTCTTGAAAACAAAGTGTGTTTGTCATTACAAGGAAAACAACTGACAGCATTTTTGCTAATGTTACATTTCAAGCTTTCAAGTGAAAATTAAAATTTGGGAAACCTTTTATGCAGCACCATGAACCTGATGGCTTCTCCATACTTAAGGACTCTTCTAATATCTTGTTATAATATTAACAAATGTGATTTTTTTGATATCATAGAAGGTGTGAGTACATTTGAACATCTACATAATTCAGTTTAACCAGTATTCTCTAAATGGCCAATGCATATTACAAAGTCATGTGTAAGACCCATTTAAAGTACAAGATAGATCAATGAATAAACTGTTAAGAAATTACCACTTGTATATTTTTGGTATATGTTAAGGAATGCCCACAATATTTAATAGATGTCCTTAAACTTATTATGAAAAGTAACTTTGATTTCTCTAAATCTTGAACATAGGGGGTAGGATTAGGGGAAAAGTAAAAATAGTGTTAGACAAGCCAAGAAAATGTCTTGGTCAACCTGTAATTGACAGGTTGGGATCTCGGGGATTTTCTGATGAACATTCTAGGGATAGAATTCCTTTATAGTGAAAAAAAAACTGTGCCAAAACCTCCAAATTATACAGTGTCAGCACAAATGAAGAGCCAACAACAATGTTCCCACTAGATTATGCACATAGTATAAATACCTCTCCTTGTCCTTGCACAAATGTGGGTAAATTTGGGAAGGGAGAGTCCCGAGGCCAGTGATTTTCAGGAAGGTTATGTATACCCTCAGAAATCACTGTTACACATGTGAACAGTGCAGAGACAGGATAAGGACAATTGTCACTGCCCTTTAACTACTTTTTCTACTATATAACAAGTACCCACTTATACCAGAAACTGAACTTACCCTTCAACTAGGAAAGGACTAGCTACTAATTATTTCTACTTCTTTATCTTCAGAATCAGTGTGTGCACTTTTAGTCTTCTACCCTTAATTGTGGAATAAAGACTTTATTTCCATTTAAGCATTTTCATTTTATCCAACAGATAGAAAGTCTCTGTTGTATGGCATATTTCAGAGACTGAAGTATAAAAAAAAAATACTTTTCACCTACTAATAACCAAGACTTCAAAGGTAATCAATTCAGTCTGGGGGAATATGGAAGGTGTACCAGAAGGAAGAATTATGACATTTATCTCTTTCTCCTATCTTCTCTGATCCTCCATTTTTCCAGGAAGAATAAGCTGTGAAATAGCTATTTACAGCAGGTAGAGGAGCAGTGATTACTGCCTGAGGTTATAAAAATTTGTATCCACACAAAAAACAGAAGAAGATTCCACCACATCACTGCTAAGCTTCCTGACATTTACAAACCATTTCTCTTAGCATCCCTATACCCCAATCCCAAGACTTCCAGGATAACCTTTGTTTCAGAAACACTTAATGACATTTTGTTATTATTTCTAAATATCTTGACATTCTTATACACCTACATTATTTTACTTCTGTTAGAGTTGTTTAAGAATGCCTGTTATTGGGATGGATACCCTGTTAAACAATAAATGTGGAGAATAAGATACGAGAGAAAAAAGCCTATCAGATACAACTTACAAATCCTAAATCTTAATATAACCTGTCTTTAGACTCAAATGTAAATTGATGTTTAAATCCTAATCTTGGATTTAGAAATTTACCAGAAAAGCTCCAGCTCTCCTTAAATAACAAAACAGAAACACTTCTGGGCTATTCAAACTGTCAAACTTTCCCTCACCTACTGGAAGTAACTAATGGGAAAACAAACACTCCAAATTTCTGAATCAGTTAAAACCTGTACCACCTTTTATGCCTCCTCTAGCTTCTCATCCAAGGAGCAAGAGAAGAAAGTATCCCTCAGATGATCCCCCGTGCTCCCGAACCTACTCTTTTCTAACAGACTTGGCTTTGGATCTATACACACTTTCTCTGCAGAAGCTGAGGCTGCCACAAGCAACTTAACACTTCCTTCAAACTGCCTAACCTTTAGACTACTGGGTCGTAATTAAACAATTTACTCAGAAAAAAAAGGCTTTAAACCAGTGATTCTCAACCTTCCTAATGCCTCGACCCTTTAATACAGTTCCTTCCTCATGTCGTGGTGACCCCCAACCATAAAATTATTTTCGTTGCTACTTCATAACTGTAATTTTGCTACTGTTATGAATCGCAATGTAAATATCTGATATGCAGGATGTATTTTCATTGTTATAAATTGAACATAATTAAAGCATAGTGATTAATCACAAAAACAATATGTAATTATGTATGTGTTTTCCGATGGTCTTAGGCGACCCCTGTGAAAGGGTCGTTCGACCCCCAAAGGGTCACGACCCACAGGTTGAGAACCACTGCTTTAAACCGTCTGGCAGATCCGAAAAAGGTTAAATATGGAGTTACCATATGATCCAGCAATTCCGCTCCTAGTTACATACTCAAGGGAACTGAAAACATGACCCCACAAAAACTTGTACACGAATATTCATGGCAGTATTATTCACAATAGCCAAAAAGGGAAAACAACTCAAGTGATGAATGAATAGATACAATTAGTTATTTTATACAATGAAGTATTCATCCATAAAAGGAATGAAATACTGTGCTACAACATGGGTAAACTTTTAAAACATTAAAAGAAGTCAATCACAAAAGACCACATATTATACACTTTCATTTATATCAAACATCCAGAATAGGTACAATCCCGACAGAAAATAGATTTAGCGGCTACCAAGTGTGGGGAGAGGGGGAAATGGGGTGAAGAAAAAAAGGAAGTGTTGGCTAATGGGAACAGGGTTGTGCCTGAGGGTGGAACCATTCTAAAGTTGGCTGTGCTGCCCTGTTGGTGATGCTCAGTGGTTGAGCATTGACTTATCAACCAGGAGATCATGGTTCGATTCCTGGTCAGGGCACATGCCAGGGGTTGCAGGCTCCATCCCCACTGTGGGGCCTGCAGGAGGCAGCCAATCAAAGATTCTCCCTCACCATTGGTGTTTCTCTCTCTCCCTCTCCCTTCCTCTCTGAAATCAATAAAAATATATTCAAAAATATAAATAAATAAAAAATAAAGTTGGCTGTGCAACTCTGTGAACATAGTAAAAAAATCACTGAATTATACACTTCAAATAGGTGAACTGTATGGTATGTGAATTATAGCTGAGTAAAACTGTTCTTTAAAAAAGGGAGGGTTAATGTGGTTTCATTCATTAATCTATTTCGCTGATTGGCAATTTAATATAATAAAAAAAGAAAAAAAATCAAGAATATTGTGGAACTCCAATCAACATTTTAAAAACAAGATCAAGTCCTGCTGATCCCCACCACCACCATGTAGAGAAATTGTGTCAAATGTTAACTTATATGTTCATGTAATACAAAAAAACCCACGCCAAAACTTAAAAGTAGCTATTCTGCTAGATAGCATTTACAAAATACCATCCTGGGTGGCTCAGGTGGTTGGAGCGTCATCCTGAACACCAAAAGGTTTCGGGTTTGATTCCTAGCCAGGGCACATACCTAGGCTGTGGGTTTGATCCCTAGTCAAGGTGCATACAAGGGGCAACCGTTCATTTCTCTCTCTTTCTCTCCCTCCCCCCTCTTCCTCTCTCTCTCTGAAAATCTATAAAACATAAACTCGGATGAGGATTAAAGACAAACAAAAATACCATCACTTAAAAATCTGAGTTAAATTCAACTATCATGTGACACCACTGAAAAACAAGGCAAACACAAAAATGTTTACTTGAAGATAAAAGTAATTGCTTAAGAAAATCCAAGTCTGTTTTGGATGTTTTTTAATGGGTCTAGATTTTGGAAGGGGAAAGGAGAAGAGGAGCCTGGAGAATTTAAGACTCTCAGGGAGGCACTGTCAAACAAACTAAATATACTTTCCTGGATTAAGAAGCAAGTAATGAAATTCTTTACTGATGGGTGTGATGAACATGAACAGAGAAGTGGCTAAAAAAACGCCCAAATCACTTGTTTATATTAGGAGTTTCTTGAGTGAAGAAACTGTGTTTTTCTTTGGATTCCTGGTGACTGGCACAAAGCAGGTCAATGTTTGGTAATTTAAAAAGGGGAAAATGCCTTGGACTAGAACTCTCACCAATTAAAGAAAAATGATCATCCAAAACCAAAACCAAACGTTTATGTAACTTGAACTCACAAAAATAAATGGAATCATTCACTCATTCCATTTTTCACACCATATCTTTTTTCCAATAACCTTGAATAAAATAAATAAATAAATAAATAACCTTGAATAATCCACTAGTAAAGATTCTTAATTACCTATAATCATAAAAAGGTGCATTTGCCTTAAGAGGTTCCAGATCAAACATTTAAAAACATGTAAGTCTACTTTGTTTTATGCCTATAAAGCATATAAATATGCAAGCATATGGAAATTAAAAGTGAAGTTGAGATACAAACATCAGATTTTAAAATTATTTAAATTTACAAGCTGAATTTAAAATACACAAAAACAGATGTGGGCCTAAACGAAACTTCTGCCCAAATTAACATAGTAAACATTTTAAAGAGCTATATTTCTCTCTTAGAACAACACACGATTACAATATACAATTTCTCTCAAAGCAAATGTCTCACTCGGCAAGATGTTCACGTCCACAAAGTCTTAGGAGGTGAACACTAACTGCAGGCACCAGGGGGCCTCCCAGGAATAACTTGGTGGTAAAGGAAAAGGTAAATAGGAAAGAGTTCCCGGGAAAACTTTGCTGCTCATTTGGTCTTAGATGGCTGGAAGCTTTCACATCTGGAGCAAATATACTGTCGTTCGTTACACCACCAGTACACAGAACCGATGAGGTACCGACAACGGTTTAAAAGAAAAGAAAGGAACTAGCGCCCCCCTTCCCCCCCAAAATCATCATACAACCTCCGATGATTTTCCAAATGTAAGTATATTATTGCTTCACTGTATCAAACAATTACCTTCAGGTAATCAGAGAGCAAATAACAATCCTTCGGCGGTTTCTGGCAGAAAGAACTCTTTTTTTTTAAGGCTTATTTTCTCTCTCTATATATATTTATTCATGAAGCAATTAGTGATGACGCAAATTTCATGGGAGAGGGATTCACTGGGAGGAGCCCGCGACGAGCTGTGAATGACATTCTGGCCTCTCCGCCTCTTCACTTTCCTTCGACCCCCACCCCAACGTGAAACTATTCAACCAAAACGGAAGGGTCCGAAACTTCAAAAGCTGTACATACCCCGTAACACAGGAGAGGCCGTACAATAGACCCTTCCTAAGTTTGTGCAGAAACCAAACCCTCAAACCCGCAAGCTAACACCTTCAGCAAACATGTCTGCATATTCCATTTTTCTTGCGAGCATCTTTAACTCGCTCAAACACCTCTTTACTATTTTTTTTAAAGCAAAATAATAAATAGGAGAGATTCAGCTCCCGTTGTTACCCTCTCCTTAAAGAGTCCTTCCTATAGTATAGCATCATATAAAAATGCAGAACAGGTCAAACCATCGTCTCCAGAAGGTTTTTATAAAATTTACTCCGGAACTAGAATCCGAGGCAGCCAAGGGCAAAGCACAAAAAGAGCCCAGAAATGCACGTTTCGCGGACGCACAATGCGGGCGCACGCCTCCCGGCCCCTCCTGGGGAAGGGTCACCCAGCAGCA
>NW_005367354.1:157917-178170 GCF_000412655.1 Myotis brandtii
CCTGACCTTCCCGCTTCCCAGCCGCCCAGGCCCGGGCGCTGCGCACTGTTTGTTGTTGTGCCCTTCCCGCTTCGCGTTTCTTTTCTTGGTTCCATTCCCTGGTTTTGCAAACAATTCCTCATGTTTCCGTTAACGGGGAAACGCGGAATGCATTACCCATGTCTGAGCAGCAGCAATAGAGGCAGTTGGAGCCACCATCGTAAGGCGCGAGAGTGGGTGGGTACCAAGAAGAGAGAAGCCTCGTGTGGCGGATGTGGCCCCGGAGGAGGCTCTTGGCCTCGGTGTGAGCCGTGGCCTGCGGGCAGAGGGGCGGTCATCAGTTCACTAGCCGCGAGGAGGCAGAGACCGGAGAAGGCTGCCGGTGGCGTAGGAGACATTGCCTCGGCCAGCCCGCGGGACCAGCAGCCCTCTGGGGTGCCCAGGCCTGGAGACTAGCAGGCTTTGGAGGAGGGGACCAGGTAGTGCTGCTGATTGCATGCAGGAAACTGCCCCCCACGCTTTTTGAACATGTGGCAAGACGGAGAAAAGGGATCCTGCTCTTTGTTTTCTAGGATCCCTTTCTAACAAACCGAAGGGCAAACTATTAGCTGGGACTCCCAAACCAGTGGGCCTTTATCTGGTGGTGTGCTGGAGCCAGCTTACACTCTCATGAGAGCCAATGGTTAAACTTTCAGGGTTTTTGCAAGCCAGTTGTTAAACAGCTATTATTTAAAAATTAAATTATGTAGACTTACAAATAAATTATACAGTACTAAAAACAAAGGCAATGATTACTCGAAATTCATCCTGTTTATGTTGCTACATTTCACTATTATGTATAGTCTAGGGGTTGTTTGCGTCTGTCGTATATGCATGATGGAAATACTATATAATGATATGCTGCTATGCATCTCCTTTCAACTCCCTGTTCAGTGACATCATATTGACAGTGTGGGAGTTTTTACAGTAAGTTTTGCTAATTTCCTTATTGTAAAACTAATGCTATAAATTTGTAGTTTTTTCCATCAGAGAATTGGTTGTTAAACATTTACTAGCACACCACTAGGTTTAGGGAGACTTGGGTCATATATGTCAATATTCTTGGGTAATTCCAGAAATGTCTGTGGAGGGAAATTGGACTTCTTGATTGCAAGGGGCTTGGGAAATCAAAAATTAAGGTCTTAATACAATCATGATCTTATCTGTACTAACAGGAAATACCTGGGACAGATCAGTGCCCTTTAGACCAGTGCTCAGAGGAACCCAGCCATCACTATGCTGGATTGTCCTCAAAGAAGGCACTTTGGAACATAGTGAATAGCAGCCTCATTTCTTTTAGTAAACATGGCACAGACTTTCAAGGGATATTTTTATACTAGAGGCCTGTTGCACGAAAAGATTCGTGCAATAGGCCTTCCCTTCCCCTGGCTGCCGGCACCCGGGACCCAGGCCTTCGCTCTGGCTGGAGCCACCTTCAAGCCTGCGCTGCTCCAGCCGGAGCTGCCTTCAGTCTTTGCTCTGCCGCTTCGCACCTACGTATGCAAGTTACCCGCCATCTTGGTTGGTGGTTAATTTGCATATCTCTCTGATTAGCCAATGGGAGGCGTAGTGAAGGTACGGTCAATTACCATGTTTGTCTATTATTAGATAGGATGCCTTTCAATACTGGCCAATATAGTGTGAAAGTGAGTAGGTTTAGATAGTGAAATGTGGAGGTTGTGATGGTGATATACAGCTCTTTGCAGCCCTGACTAATCCCAGATAGCTTATAAATTAATGAATGGATATTCAATGGGCTGCCCTTTCATAAATATGATTCCTTTTAATCAAGTCTTTAATAAGTCTTAAGTGGCAGCAATTTCTAAATTTTACTAGATATACTTCAAGGGCAGTATATCTTTTTAAAAAAATATATTTTATTGATTTTTTACAGAGAGGAAGGGAGAGGGATAGAGAGTTAGAAACATCGATGAGAGAGAAACACCAATCAGCTGCCTCCTGCACACTCCCTACTGGGTATGTGCCTGCAACCAAGGTACATGCCCTTGACTGGAATCGAACCTGGGACCCTTGAGTCTGCAGGCCGACGCTCTATCCACTGAGCCAAACCGGTTAGGGCAAGGGCAGTATATCTTTTGTGGTTAGCTCAATTCAAAGATATTGAGATACCATACAAAAACATGTGCATCAGTAGGAGGCCACCCCTCAATCCAGAGCCAGGTTACATTGTACACTTGGACAGGGCCAAGATTTTTCCTTAGGATTTAGTTTTGGTTTCATTTCAATGCACATATGAGAGAAGAATCAAGCACCAAAGTTACCAGCTAAGTCATGTTCTCAGTCATTTTAGTCCCAAAATGGTAAAGCCAGGTATTACCAAAAGCCTCTTCCCCTGCTCTTGGTCAATAATGGTACCCTCCGCCTCCCCCACCTACACACATACACACACACACACACACTTCCAACACACACACAACCTCTCAGTGGAGCATTGTCTCTTAAGCTCACTCTCTATTCTTCAAGATAAAGTGATAAAGTGATAAATGCCCAGTAACTGAAAGAGCTACTTGGCTATATAGAACTGTTAACTCTAAGACAATTAACATGGATGGGCAGCCACTACAAAGGATGACTATTTAATTTTTGAAGAGTTGATCGGTGGCCCTTCTTTTTCTTGTAATTAGATTACAGGAACAGCTATCTATTTAGGTCATTCCAAGTTTGTTACACGGAAACCATGTCTGCTACATATGTGAGATTGTTTCTCTTTAGTGTTCTCTGATCCTGCTCATGCAAACAGGATACCAGGAAATAACTAAATGTGTTTGTTGATGAAGAAAAGTATACAAAATATGAAAACTTTGTTTCAAATAAAGTAATTTAAATATTTTATTTCTAATGATGTTTGCTCTCCTCATGCCGTACATTTAAATTATGTGAGGCATCTTTTCAGTTGGAGAAGGTTTACTTCTGAATAGTTTTGTAAGTCTCTGTTTTAATTAGTTTTGGCGAACAAAACAAACAGAGCATTAAGTTTTCTAATGTAGTTATAAAATGAGTAGCTCTCCCCTAAGACCACATTAAAATTAATGGCATGTATCTTCTAAAACTAAAACCACATATGTCTGTGAACTGTGAAAAATATTTATTGGAATGACATCCAACACTGATAGGTTCTCTAATGTAGGACACACTGGTTAAATAGAATATTTATGAGTTCTTACTCAAGTCTGTTATAAATAAGTTCTTAATTGAAGTGATCCAAGGGTACTTGCTATTTAAGGAAATCTTACAGTGAATGGACCACGAAAGGAAAGTGAATAATGTACCAATTAAGTATTTATGAAACATTTAGTATTTTTGATTCTGTAGACTTACAAATAAATTATACAGTACTAAAAACAAAGGCAATGATTACTCGAAATTCATCCTGTTTATGTTGCTACATTTCACTATTATGTATAGTCTAGGGGTTGTTTGCGTCTGTCGTATATGCATGATGGAAATACTATATAATGATATGCTGCTATGCATCTCCTTTCAACTCCCTGTTCAGTGACATCATATTGACAGTGTGGGAGTTTTTACAGTAAGTTTTGCTAATTTCCTTATTGTAAAATTAATGCTATAAATTTGTAGTTTTTTCCATCAGAGAATTGGTTGTTAAACATTTACTAGCACACCACTAGGTTTAGGGAGACTTGGGTCATATATGTCAATATTCTTGGGTAATTCCAGAAATGTCTGTGGAGGGAAATTGGACTTCTTGATTGCAAGGGGCTTGGGAAATCAAAAATTAAGGTCTTAATACAATCATGATCTTATCTGTACTAACAGGAAATACCTGGGACAGATCAGTGCCCTTTAGACCAGTGCTCAGAGGAACCCAGCCATCACTATGCTGGATTGTCCTCAAAGAAGGCACTTTGGAACATAGTGAATAGCAGCCTCATTTCTTTTAGTAAACATGGCACAGACTTTCAAGGGATATTTTTATACTAGAGGCCTGTTGCACGAAAAGATTCGTGCAATAGGCCTTCCCTTCCCCTGGCTGCCGGCACCCGGGACCCAGGCCTTCGCTCTGGCCGGAGCCGCCTTCAAGCCTTCGCTGCTCCAGCCAGAGCTGCCTTCAGTCTTTGCTCTGCCGCTTCGCACCTACGTATGCAAGTTACCCGCCATCTTGGTTGGTGGTTAATTTGCATATCTCTCTGATTAGCCAATGGGAGGCGTAGTGAAGGTACGGTCAATTACCATGTTTGTCTATTATTAGATAGGATGCCTTTCAATACTGGCCAATATAGTGTGAAAGTGAGTAGGTTTAGATAGTGAAATGTGGAGGTTGTGATGGTGATATACAGCTCTTTGCAGCCCTGACTAATCCCAGATAGCTTATAAATTAATGAATGGATATTCAATGGGCTGCCCTTTCATAAATATGATTCCTTTTAATCAAGTCTTTAATAAGTCTTAAGTGGCAGCAATTTCTAAATTTTACTAGATATACTTAAAGGGCAGTATATCTTTTTTTAAAAATATATTTTATTGATTTTTTACAGAGAGGAAGGGAGAGGGATAGAGAGTTAGAAACATCGATGAGAGAGAAACACCAATCAGCTGCCTCCTGCACACTCCCTACTGGGTATGTGCCTGCAACCAAGGTACATGCCCTTGACTGGAATGGAACCTGGGACCCTTGAGTCCTCAGGCCGACGCTCTATCCACTGAGCCAAACCGGTTAGGGCAAGGGCAGTATATCTTTTGTGGTTAGCTCAATTCAAAGATATTGAGATACCATACAAAAACATGTGCATCAGTAGGAGGCCACCCCTCAATCCAGAGCCAGGTTACATTGTACACTTGGACAGGGCCAAGATTTTTCCTTAGGATTTAGTTTTGGTTTCATTTCAATGCACATATGAGAGAAGAATCAAGCACCAAAGTTACCAGCTAAGTCATGTTCTCAGTCATTTTAGTCCCAAAATGGTAAAGCCAGGTATTACCAAAAGCCTCTTCCCCTGCTCTTGGCCAATAATGGTACCCTCCGCCTCCCCCACCTACACACATACACACACACTTCCGACCTCCCAACACACACACAACCTCTCAGTGGAGCATTGTCTCTTAAGCTCACTCTCTATTCTTCAAGATAAAGTGATTGCAAAATAAATGCCCAGTAACTGAAAGAGCTACTTGGCTATATAGAACTGTTAACTCTAAGACAATTAACATGGATGGGCAGCCACTACAAAGGATGACTATTTAATTTTTGAAGAGTTGATCGGTGGCCCTTCTTTTTCTTGTAATTAGATTACAGGAACAGCTATCTATTTAGGTCATTCCAAGTTTGTTACAGTAAAACCATGTCTGCTACATTTATGAGATTGTTTCTCTTTCAGTGTTCTCTGATCCTGCTCATGCAAACAGGATACCAGGAAATAACTAAATGTGTTTGTTGATGAAGAAAAGTATACAAAATATGAAAACTTTGTTTCAAATAAAGTAATTTAAATATTTTATTTCTAATGATGTTTGCTCTCCTCATGCCGTACACTTAAATTATGTGAGGCATCTTTTCAGTTGGAGAAGGTTTACTTCTGAATAGTTTTGTAAGTCTCTGTTTTAATTAGTTTTGGCGAACAAAACAAACAGAGCATTAAGTTTTCTAATGTAGTTATAAAATGAGTAGCTCTCCCCTAAGACCACATTAAAATTAATGGCATGTATCTTCTAAAACTAAAACCACATATGTCTGTGAACTGTGAAAAATATTTATTGGAATGACATCCAACACTGATAGGTTCTCTAATGTAGGACACACTGGTTAAATAGAATATTTATGAGTTCTTACTCAAGTCTGTTATAAATAAGTTCTTAATTGAAGTGATCCAAGGGTACTTGCTATTTAAGGAAATCTTACAGTGAATGGACCACGAAAGGAAAGTGAATAATGTACCAATTAAGTATTTATGAAACATTTAGTATTTTTGATTCTGCGTTGAGGAAGTCATGATCTTCCCAACTTTTTAGTGCTTTAATGACCACGTGGGGGAAATGAGCACACAATGATCTGGAGAGTGGGAAAAACGTTGGCGTGGAGGTAGGAGACCAAAGTTGCTGAATAACTGTAGACAAATCCCTCTGTCTTTCTGAACCTTGGCTTCATTAACTACGAAATCAGTCCATTAATAAATGATCTCCAAAGTTTCTTCCAGCTACAAAAAGTCTTTGATTCTGAAGTACACAAATGAAACCCAAAATGTAACACAATGTTGTACAGGCCGTCCCCAACTTAGGAACTGGATCAACTCCAAAAGGTCAATTGTTTGGAACACAGAATATATTTTCCCACAGAGACTGTGGTACAAATAGTGGTTAAATTCCCAGATCTGCCTGCAAAATCAATTTAATTCTTAATGTAACCGTAGAAGAGTATCCATGGTAATGTGGACTCTAACCACCAATTATAGCAGAGTTTTATGGGAAGAAGCCAGTGAGGATTCTAATTTGGCATGGCAGAAAACATCTATCAGTGTTTTCCACCACTCTGAGCAATAGGCACGAATACAATTCTAGTTCTAATTCACAGCAGACCTGGGCCATAAATTTCAACAAAGGCTGGGCTGGCAACTGGGAGAGGGAGAGAAGCTCTGATATTTCTGATCTAAGAGTGGGGGAGGGGTGGGCTGAGGACAGTTCATGATGTCTGGGGGTTCGGTGCCAGTAAGGAGGATTTGGCTCCAACCCAAAAGATAGGGAATGCAAGGGCAGAAGGAGAAAATGGAGTGAGCATATGTGCTGGGAACTTTAAAAAAAAAAGAGAGAGAGAGAGAGAGATACATTTACTTTTAATCTCACTCTTCAGTTGAGGAAATTGAGATCCAGGAAGGTTAAATTGCATTGACTTAATAGTAAAACTAGTACTTGAAACTGTAACAAGCCCGGATTCTCTCTCTCTCTCTCTCTCCCCTTCTTACTTTTACTTTTTTTTTTAAGTTACATACCTTTTTATTTATTTTTAAAAAATATATTTTTATTGATCTCAGAGAGGAAGGAAGAGGGAGAGAGAAATAGAAACATCCATGATGAGAGAGAACCATTGATCGGCTGCCTCCTGCAAGTTCCCCACTGGGGATGGAGCCCACAACCCGGTCATTGCCCTTGACCGGAATCGAACCTGGGACCTTTCAGTTCCCAGGCCAACGCTCTATCTACTGAGCCAAACCGGCCAGGGCTCTTACTTTTACTTGAAAGTTATCACACTGTGTAAGAATCTACTTGTTTCATCCTTTCTCCTTCCTGTGCAGGAATCCTTTAGAGCCCTGCATCCCCACGACCAGCCTCGTCCTACTTTTTGTCCTCTGGTCTTCCAGGACAGCCTGGTCAACCATGAGCACCACAGTTTCCTGTTTGGCTCCAATGTGTTTTAACAGTGCCACCAGCTTAAAGAACAACGTTCTAGTTGATAAAAAGGTTGCTCTGGCCCCTAGTCCCTTAGTGCACGTTTGAACAAACCACTCAGAGAATGAGAGTGAATACCAAACTCTAGTAACATTGGGGTACTTCTAGTAGTGGCTGGGAGAGCCCGTGTTTCAATGCCAGGTGTCGGGCGTTGCTCCTTTGTCAGAAAGAAGGCTTCTGGCTGGAGCTTCCTAAGTGCACCATGTGCTGGGAATTTTTACTGACATCACATTTAATCCCCTGAAAATCCTGTGCCATAAAGGTTTTCCCTTATATAGATACAGGAATGAAGGCTCAGGGGCGCTGGTTTGCCTCTAGTCACCAGGGCAGTCTGATTCCAGTTTCAGCCCTGGCTAGGTTGGGGCTAGTTAGGTGGACCAGCTCTGGGACACTGTTGTGAGAGGAAGTGAGAAGTGAGTAGATGGTGGGTTTGGTCAATGGCTGTAATCTGCTTTCATGGTAGGGATAGTTAGCTCACAGCAGTTAACTCACAGGGGTGGGTAGAATATGGGTGATTTCTCAGTGGGGCAGCGTTTTCAGGAATGAGAGGGAAGGAGGGGTCATTCTTGGCTACAGCCAGAGGAAGGTGGGTAGTGATACATTAATGCAGCGGTTTTTAACCTTTTTCATCTCATGGTACACATAAACTAATTTCTAAAATTCTGCAGCATACCAAAAAAATATATCTTTTGCTGATCTGACCAAAAAAAAAGGTATAGTTTTGATTCATTCACACTGGATGATTAGTGTTGTGTTGGCTGATGTCATTTTAAAAAATTTTACAATCTAAGGGAAAAGAGATCAGTGCCCCTGACTAGTCAGGTATTGCATGTTTTAAAAATTCTTGCAGCAGGTTGAAAATCGCTGCATTAATGTCATTTTAATTTGTGTGTTTTTTTAAGTATATTTTTATTGATTTCAGAGAGAAAGAGAGAGGAAGAGAGAGATAGAAACATCAATGATGAGAGAGAATCATTGATCAGCTGCCTCCTGCATGCCCCACACTGGGGATTGAGCCCACATCTCAAGTGGCCTGACTGGGAATCGAACCGTGACCTCCTGGTTCATAGGTTGATGCTCAACCACTGAGCCATGCCGGCCAGGCCTTAATTTGTGTTTTTAATGAGCCTCTCCATTTTTTCCAGATGGTGATTTACTACATTTACAATCAGATGTGCAAACTTTCAGTTCATTTTTCTTGATTATTTATGGCATATAATGGAACGTTACCATACATATTTTAATTATATATTTGTATCAATTTCTATCAATATATTTTAGAGGGGAAGATCCTATTGTTTATATTTTGCATATGTATTTTTCTTCATTCTGTGCTTTTATTTAAATACTAGAGGCCCGGTGCACGAATTCATGCACTGGTGGGGTCTGGCCAGCCCCCCAATGGGGACCGATTGGCTGGGCCAGCTGTGGGGAGGGGCCACGGGCAATTGGCCAGCTGGCCCTGCCCCCACTCAAGGTGGGGGGCTGATTGGGGGTGGGACCGGCCAGGAGGAAGGGGCCACAGGAGGTTGGCTGGTCAGCCCCACCTCCAATTAGGCCGGGCTGGTCGAGGCGAGGCTCCCCCACCCCGCATCAGGACCATTGGCCAGCCACAGTGCACGTCATAGCAACTGGTCGTTCTGGTCGTTCCTGCTTTCCGATCGCTTGGCTTTTATTTATATAGATATTTTTATGTTCTGATGCTTATTTGAATTCATCTATTTTCTCTTTACAAATGGCATCCATTAAGTAAAATAGAATGTTAGAGATTGGAGGAACTTTAGTGTCATAGTCTCTTATATTTTTTAGATGAGGAATCTGAGGATCTAAATGAGGAATCTGACTTAATGCCACAAAATTGTCATTTTTTAGTAGCGAAATATTTTTTTCTCCTATAGCTGGGGTGAGCAGAATGTTTACTAGTTTTTAAAAATATCTCAGATATTCCTGTGTAGAATGGGATTTGCTGAAGCCATGAGACATGTAAATGTAATGTTTAAACTACTCAGAGCATGAGAAGAAATATTTGTTTAGCACTTTGTGCTAACTACATATTGGTGTGTGTGTGTGTGTGTGTGTGTGTGTGTGTGTAATTTGATGAATGTTTGAGAGTGGTAAGATGGAAAACAAAAGAGAGACAAGTAGACATAAAAAGTTAACCATAAAGGAAAAATTGAAAAATTGGACTTTAATAAAATTAAGAAGTTCTGTGAAAGGGTAAGTCACAGACTGAGAGAAGAATATGTATATATCTAACAAAGAACTGGAATCCTATAAACCAATAAGAAAAAGGCAAACAACCCAATCAAAAAATGGGCAGATTTGAACAAGCATTTCACACAAAAGAATGTTCAGTGTTCAATAAGTGTTTGAAAAAGTGCTCAACATCAATAGTCACCAGGGAAATGCAAATAAAAACCACAATGAGATAGCAACTCACACTCTACAGAATGTCAAAAATGAAAAAGACTGAAAATATCAAGTGTTGGTTAATGGCACTTTCACACATTGCTGATGGGAATGTAAAATAATGCAATCAGTTTGGGGAACTGGCACATGTCTAAAAGCCAGCTCTAAGACTACCCTATGTCTTAGCAATTCCACTCCTAGGTATATACCCAACAAAAATGAATATGACCACTGAAGGACATGGGCAATTTTATTTTTAATAACCAAAATTTGGCAACTAGGTAAATATCCCTCAACAGGGGAATTGATAAATAAATTATAGTGTATTTACATGGTGGGATTTTACACAACAAAAACAAACAAAAGCCAATCTGCTACAAGTAACACAGGGATGAATCTCACAGACATTATAATGAGTGGAAAAAGGAAGATATAAAAAGTATATACCATATGATTCCATTTATATGAAATTAAAAATCTAATCAGAAGTGATAAAAGTCAAAATATACTTTACCTCTGGGGCAAAGGGATATTGACTGGGAAGGGGCAACTGAGGACTTTCTGTAGTGCTAGAATGTTTCTTTATGTTGACCTAGGTTTTGGTTAAATAATTATACAGTTACACTTATATAATCTATTAAAATATATATTTAAGATTAGTACACTTTAATATATAAACATATATACTATACATCAATAATGAGTATTTCAGGAAATTTTAATTATCTTTTTGTTATGTTTTAAATGTTCTCACCTTTTTCTCAGTTATATTTTTCAAAAAGTCTAAAATGAAGACATGATTAATTGTAACAAGAGAAAAATAGAAGTTATTATTGTCATTATTATTATTATTATTATTATTATTTGGTCAATCCTCACCAGAGGATATTTTTCCATTGATTTTTAGAGAGAGTGGAAGGTAGGAGGAGAGACAGAGAAAGCGAAACATCGATGTGAGAGAGACACATCAATTGGTTGCCTCCCACACAGGCCCCAACCAGGGCCAGGGATGGAGCCTGCAACCAAGGTACGTGCTCTTGACTGGAATCAAACCCAAGACCCTTCAGTCCACAGACCAATGCTCTATCCACTAAGCCAAACTAGCTAGTGCCAGAAGTTATTATTTTTTAAAACCTAGAGCTGAGCCCTAACCGGTTTGGCTCAGTGGATAGAGCGTCGGTCTGTGGACTGAAGGGTCCCAGGTTCGATTCCGGTCAAGGGCATGTACCTTGGTTGCGGGCACATCCCCAGTAGGGGGTGTGCAATAGGCTTCTGATTGATGTTTCTCTCTCATCAATGTTTCTAACTCTCTATCCTTTTCCCTTCCTCTCTGTAAAAGATCAATAAAATATATTTAAAAAAAAAAAAAAGCTAGAGCTGAATCTCAGCTACCAATCTAGAGCTAGTACTCTGAGTCCTGGACCCAGCTAAATGATGACCTGGGAGCTGGGTTATATTAGCAGAAACCAGTAGGTGAGTGGAATGGGCGGAGCCAGGTGGTCTGGTAGGCATGGCTCTCAGCAGGCCGTGGAAGCCATACTTATCATGAGTAACTATTTCCCCCCACTGCAGGCCAACAACAGACTGTAGACTCAGTTTATTGGTAAGTGGAAATGAGAGGAAGGAACAAGAATCCATATTTATTAGAAGATAGAGAGGTCCAGCACTGGGGAAGCAGATTGGACATACAGGAAGTCAGAGTAGCTAAACCCTGGCTAAACCCAGGACATAAGTTCCATTTTTCTTCACTGGATTAGACTTAATTCTGGTTTTTGCAAAAATGTATTCATCTTTAACAACTTAGTTTTCAATGTCAAGCTTAAGGAAACCAGTTGCAGAACTATTTACATTACTCCAATGATGAAAATTCCCTGAGTGGTTTTGCTGCTGATTCAGCCCAACCTGAAGAGTTAACTTCAGTTAACCTCTTCCTCCTTTAATGTGTCCATCTACAATGCAGGAATGACTAGTGTAATTATCTGTGCCCCAGGGGTGTTTGGAGGCTTAATTAATGTTTGTAACCCACTCGGAAGAATTCAGATGAAAAGAGAGTTGATAGGAATGTGCTGTCCTAAGTTCTGCTGTGCCTACAGACTGACAAGTTGCAAAGCATGGCATGTGGTACTCTACTTCCAGATGTACTTGCCTGGTACCTTCAAGGTTTAATCAGAATCACTGTCACTCAGCCAATACTAAGTGGAGAGGATTCTTTCTACATTTTGTTCAGTTTTTAAAGGAAGGTGTAAATATGAGGGGAATTCATGACAAGTGAACATTTAGAGAGATGAATTTGTTGCTGTTGTCAGCAAATAGAGAATTTTGAGATCCCAAAGTAAGACGCAGCCCAACTTTCAATACGGGGCAATGATATGCCAAATGCGGAGATCAAGGGTAAGCTTTGAGTCAAACACTGTGGATGCCACTAGAAACCCTCCTAAAAATAAATGTGTCCTGCTGCATGATTTGGAAGTGGTTCAAGACACTATCTTTTCTATCCTTAATAAGCAGAAACCCTGAAAACAATCTGGGAGATGCTTTTAAGACTCTGTCAAGGGTGTTGTCTCCTTTACTATAGTAACCAATAAACTTGGCTTTGTTTCATAAAAAATAAAAATCAAATCTGTGAGCAAACAGGAATGTGATGGGCTGAATGGTGACAATGAAGATGATGAATGACATTAATGATGGTAATAATATAATACAAGCATGTATTGTGGGCTTAGTAGGTGCCAGACTCTGTTCTAAGGGCTTTAAACATCTTGACTCATTTGATCCTATTATTATCCCTGTTTTACAGACAAATAAATTGAGGCTTGGACAAGTTAAGTCACTAACTTGCCTGTAGTTATATAGCTTAGCAGCTAGCAGTGGTTTTTCAAAACAGTGTGTTTACAGTTCTCTAGAAAAGGAGGTAAAATTAATATTCCCAGCCGAAGACCAGAGATTCTGATTCAGAAGTATGGGGTGGGGCCTAGAAAAATAAATTTCTAATAAATATCCAAGGCACATTTACTGCAGGTAGACTTTAGACCACCCTTTGGGAAACAGTGGCCCAGGCCTAGAAATAGGAATGACTGGGCGTAAAAATTTGCCAGTGTTTCTCCAGGACTGGCCTTCTCTGTCCAGCTGAATAAGTAGATTATTTTCCCAGATGGAATCGTATGTCCTTGTAGTGAATAAAAGGACTGTAGCAGACTACCATTGCTTAATGAAAATAGTCTTTCAAAATATCCAACTTGATTTGTTCAGCTTCCATATTTAACATTTAACCTTCTGACTTTAATTTGATTTCTTAAATAGATTTTCTTACCAGGAAGAGTATGTGCTGACCAACAGACATGAATTTCAGCTGGGAGTTACAACTCTCACAGGTAATGAATAAAATGGCATTGTATTTTATTCATCAGTCTACCGTAGCTCTGATTAATGTGAATCAGTTCCCCAGAGTCAGCTCTCTCTTGAATAAAGTGAGAACAATGAGTTTATGGACCTGCAAACTTTAGGGCCAACATACATTTTGAAGCCTGATTTATTCTTTCCTTTGAGACCCAGAATCCTGACACCTCCATCCCTCAAAAAGTGTTTGTCAAGTTTAATAAAACAGTTCATAAAAAGTCATTCATCTGGGTCCTACCCTTTCATGCTTGGCTTTTAAACACATGTGACCTCTGAGCTACTGAGGGCTGGGTGATGCATTTTGAACACCCTTGCCCTTCTGCTCTTCTCAAATGTCATTTGTCTGATTTAGAACATGGTATCACCTGGCAAATCTGAAAAAGACACACAAATGAGCTTGGCCAGAGACAATGGTATAGAAACTGAACCAAACCATATTACACACCCCTCTTTGCTTATGAGATATTTTAAAAATAGAGCAAAAACATGAGTTAGGGTAAAGCAGTTCAGTTTCCATTGTCCTTCTAACTGAGGAAATTATCAAGGCATTTGCCTGCACACATTCCACATTCTTACGCTCTGGGTGGAAGACTTTTTCTTACTGCCACTCTCCTCCTTGCCAGCCCCACTTCATGAGCCTTCCTTCTCTTCGTGCACTTCACCAAGCCTGCTCCTCTGTTTTGGGCCTTTGTCCCTGCCTTCCTCTCCTTGCAATGTCCTTTACCTTCCCTTTTTCTTTTTAATCATGATTGGCTCCTTCTTATCATTCATGTCTCAGCTTCAACATCACTCTTCAGGGACGCCTTCACTGACGACCCCATCTAAAATAGTCACTATTACATTATTCAGTTGTATTCTCTGTATAGTACTAACCAATTGCTGATAGTTTTCTTGTTTACTTGTGTTTTTTTCTAGTCTGTCTCTTTCAACTAGAATGTAAGCTCCATAGGGCTAGAATCTTTTATGATATCATATTTTCACTGTTATGTCTACAGTGCACAAAACTGTGCCGAACACAGGAGGATTTGGGGAGAGGAAATAAAAGAAGACAGTCAGGAAAGACATTTCTGATCTGAGGCTGATTCTATTGTTGGAGGCATCCAACTGGGTATTTCTTTGCTTAAAAGTAAAGTATTTTTATCCGCTGCCTCTGGAAACATATCAGAGATCTTAGAGATGTGGTGAGTTTATTGCGTAAGACTATTTAACAGCGGTTAAAAAAAAACCCAGATGAGTTAAACTGAGAGTCCTCACTAGATGTTTATCTTCATTAGCTCAGTCTCATAAGTTATTACAATATAAAATCAGGAAAAACTGCTTAAGTGCTTGAATTCAGGCAGTTAAGTTGCAAAGTATGATAAAAACAGTTATACTAAAGGTTTTTTTTCCAAAGAGCTAAAAAATACTTTGTTGGCAGTAAATGGGGTAACCGTAAAGTATCTTCCAAAGAAACCTGGAAATAGAATATGAGGTTGTCTTCTAAGAGTTAAGTCAGTAAAACACACACACACACACACACACTTGAGAGAAGGAGTAAACTGATAGACAACTGATAAATTGATAAATATGATAGAGAAGACTTTGGAAATACCTATAACTTCAACCAAGGTGACTTGCAGGTAATCTCAGAATGGCAAGCACCAAATGAATCAATTGTTTGGAGAAAGCCTAGGTGAACAGAGGAGGTGGGCAGAGGGGCTGTCAGCCAATAGCATGGGAAGCCTAAGCTGAAGAAGCCAGAAGTTGGTAGCACCTTCCAAATACTGTTCAGAGGCGAAGGGGCCTTGGCCCCAGGACTTGAGCTCTCATGTCCCTGTGGCAAATGTATCCTTTGATAAATCAACTATCTACCTCTCCTTACTCATATTTTATGCTTTAAATATAGTATTTAAATCACTTTGATCCCTGTCTACAGGGAGCAAATGCCCTGATCTACTGATGTGAGGGCCCGTCTTCCTAGCTGGCTGCATTTATCATTAAAATGGCATAAATTTGAATTCTGGTTATACCGCAGTCTCTGTGAGCTTGGGTTTGTGTGTTTCTACCCCTAAGATAAAGTTTCAGGGCAGAGTGACTTGTGTTGGCCCCATACTGCATGACAGAGAGTAGGCTAGAATTGATACTGCCTGTGACAGGCTGTCTCTGAGAAGACAAGGGCTGATCTAAGCTCAGTTTCTTCTCTGAAGTTCACCAATCCTATAACTCACGTGACTTCCTGAGAGGATATTGAGTGAGAGAAAGACAAGAGTCCAGGAGTATATTCTAGCTGGACCCATCCTCAAGAATCCACAAAGTCCCAGCCAAGAAGCCATGGACACTCTAGTTCATGGGATGAGAAAATGTTTCCGTAAATTGCCAGAAAATAAATACATTATTAGGCTTTGATAGCAAAGGAGACAGGAAGGCCCAAGAAGGAACAGAGACCAGAGAGCCAGACAAGAGCTGTGGCCTCCTAGAACACTTGGGAGACCAAGGGTGGAAGGAGGCAAGATGAGACTCTCTAGAGAAAGCTAAGGAGAAAATGCCCTTGGCCAGGAATGAGATGAGCTCCGGGAATTGGTGGAAGTACCAAATCCCAGGGCTCTCTGAGACATAAGTGTCTCTAAAATTCACACGCACTTCTCTGTGGGTCTGTGACTGCCTGGCTCTGCTGGGCCCCATCAGCTCTCTACCCTTCATCTGGGTAAGGGAATCTTCCCCAGGAGCTAGGACAGCACACCTAAATGATGCCCCAGTGAAGGAATGGGCATCATTTTGAAACTGATCCTCCAGCTACAATTGAATGTCTGTTTCCTCGAGGGAGGAACAAGACTAACTCAAAGAACCCAATTTAACAAACTTTTCTATTGGTTTTTGGGGTAAGTATATAGCAGACAGTCTACATATATGTTTTCCATGATAGCTTTTTCATTAAATGTTTCCTTCTTTGGAATTTAAATCATTTAAAAATTTTATTTATTTAAACTCAAAATATGCAATTTTGATTAGTATAATTGACCAGAAGGTGAACCAGGATCGCAGAGCCGTTGGGGAGTTGGTGACAGAAAGGTAAGTGGAGCTTGGGCTCCATGTTCTAATCTATTATTTCTCTGCCTGCAGTGATTTTCAAATGCTGCAGTGGACAGGGATGGGCGGGGGCACACTGTGCAGTTTGAAAAAACTCATATTCCCCTTTACCCCCAGTTGATGTTCACTGGTCTACAATTCATCTAATTTTGCTCTGGGTCTTCTTGAACCTCCTTAAACAAAACAAACAAAAACGAGTATTACCACTGAAGCTGGAGAATGGTTCTACTTATTTAGAGGTGGCCAGCGGAAGAGCTATGAAGAGCAGAATGATTTCTGAATCAGCAAACCCCACGAGCTTGGATGATGCAAACCAAGAGACTGGCAAGAAGCCACCCAATAAATCACAAAATGGAACCATTTGAAGGCCCTTCTTTCTAAAATAGAAGAGAGGAGTGTGTCTCAGATGTGTATTCATTTCAAAAGGGTCAAAGACAAGTCAATTCTTTGAGAATTTGAATCTGTGGCAAGTAACTTGAGAAAGGTGACAAAACCATTGTTTCCTAAATGAGGGTTAATTAAAGGGGTACTGCAGTCTCAAAACATACCCACACCAACACCCCTTCCCCCCAGCAGGTAAAATGTAAATGGGGCCTTGGGTAGGTTAAATAACATCAGGAAAACATTAAGAGGTGCCTGGGATACTAAGACTACTTCTGGCATCCGCATTATAGAAGTGCCGTAGCTATATCAGTGTCTCTGTAAAACACCTTATCTGAATAATATGAAACCTAGAGTCTATAACTAGAATCATATACATTTTAGAATTTGAATGGACCCTAGAAAAATGATCCAGATGAAGAAACTGAATCCCTGCTCTGGACTCAAAATCTGTGGGCCGGACTGGACCTTATGCAGGCCACTAGTGCGTATCACACAGAATGCCCATTGTCTGAAGCCTCCAGACTGAACTCCTTGACCGCAAAGACTGTATTCTTTATCTTTGCATTCCTAACATCTAGTACAGTGTTTGTTGGACACTTAGTAAGCGTTCAATGATGTTAAACTAATCAAGAAGCAAGAGTGTAAATCTTAGGGCAGCAAGAAAAAAAAATGTAGAGGAAAAATCCGCAGGCCTCCCAGGGCATGAAGGCAACATTACCGTCTTAGGGCAGCAAGAAAAAAAAATGTAGAGGAATCCGCAGGCCTCCCAGGGCATGAAGGCAACATTACCCCAAAAAGCAAAAGTGGGCTTGACCTCATGCATCTTTTTTTAGGTGATCACCCAAGTCACAGGTAAACACCTGCCAGCCTATCACTTCCATCATCGCTATTAACAGCATGGCTTGCTTATTTTATCTTATTGGCGTATTAGAATGAGCTCACTCACAGTTACATCCCCTAATTATCTTTTCTTTTTAGTGGTTGGAATCATGTAGTTCTGGTTTCTTAGCCCATTTGATGATTATAATACATTATTGTTGTCTGTATTCACTATTCTGTGCATTAAATCTCTAGAGCTTATTTTAAAAAAATTAGGCAGACAAGTGACTTTCATGCAGATATTACAGATATGCTTGATTTTTGAAGTCTGGAGTCTAAAGGGTAGATAACAACAGCATATTGTTTGAAGTTAACCATAAAAGTAGAGGTTATCTCTTCATGGAAAATGACGAAATGTACTTCTATCTACCTTATGTTTATAATGGTTCATCAGATTTAGTAGCTGTTGGGAAAAAAATTATATCTTTTCTGTATCTAAATTATTTGGTGTCCCCCCTCCCCCCACGCCAAGCCCTGGAAAAGACGAAAAATACTCTGAACCCTTAGTTTCAATGGCACAAAGAATTGTGCATTGCATAGTTATAAGCAAGCCACCGGTCAAAGGGATGCAATAAAGAATTAAACATTACATTCTCTGAAGAAATGTTATTTTTCATTTCCTTTGTGTTTTTGAAACCAATAACCTTATGACATTTCAAAGTGAAATAACTACACACACAATTTCTATATAGAGGCTAGGATGACTTCTTTTAGAGCCAGGAATAATTAACTACACAGAACATATTATTCATTGTCCTATGACCTTTGTTGTTTAATTTCATATTCTGAAAATGTTTGCTGCTAAACTTAGGACAATGAGATAGTGTCATGCTGCTTTGCTGGCTATATATTACAGTGGATTATACCCAGAAGATTTTCAAATGTGCATGTTTAAAATGTAAATATATTGTTTGTCTGCTTTGGCTTGTGAAAGGTTTCATAAAGCCTAGAATTTAGATTTACAGAGACTCCCCATCTAAGGTCCTGAAAAAGTTCTAAGTAACTGTAAAGGACAGTACCTGGTGGGGTCAAGGAGAGGTATACCTATTGCTAGAGGGACAAAAGTCAGTGGCTATTGCTATCCCTGAAAAGCACACCCCACCCACCCTGGCTGTCCCTTCTCTCCAGAGGTCATGATGTGGCTGGTCTAGATCAAGAGTTAAAAAAAAAAAATTTAAGTTGTACAATCCCTTTCTTCAGGCCAAAACAAAACTATGTTGCATGTCAGGCGACAGGGAGCTGCTGGAGTTGATGTGTCATTTGGAGCTGGGGTCAGAGGCACCTCGATGGAACTTAAAGGTGCATGGAATGGAGTTTTGAAATCTCTGCTCCCGTGTGCCACCACCAGAAGTCGGGCCACCTTTCCTGCTCTCCTGTGGCCACCACTGCCCAGGCTAGAGTATTGGTGGTGCAGGTTGTGTGCTGTGCTTGGTGCCCAGCCAAGGGGCTACGGGGGACTGAAACCCAGACCTGGCTCCCCTTGCCAAGTTGAGCTTCCTGGCCCAGGGCTGCTTCTGCAAAGAGGAAAGGGAAACTTTTATGTTTCTTCGTCTAAAGGGGATGTGGTTTTCTTACTGGCATAAAAGTCTTAGGAGCTAGCAAGATCCAGGCCCAAGGCTCTAGAGTCTAGATGTTCCGGAGAGAGCTTCTGACCCCACTCCTGTCCCCACCTTCCTAGCCTGCATGTCCCTGGGGCTTGTAGCGCTTCAGCCAGGGTGAGGATCACAAACAGCAGCATCTCTCTGGGTTGATTCCTGCAGGGAGGCCATCTCTCAGCTTAGAACCACCCCCTTCAGCCACCCTGGGAAGCGTTAGTGCCTGGCCCTGTCTGCTTTGCTCTGCAGAACGGAGATGGAGGCTGGGGCTTGTTATTGCCTCTCCTAGTCCTCCTCCCTCCACCCCACTCCTTCATTCCAGAGGAGACGGGCTTGATTCATTTTGCCTCTTAGGTGAGTTTGAAGTGTGCTCAGAGAAGTATGGCTAGCCAAAGGAATCCCTGGAATTTTTATTTTTGTTTTTTGGGAGAAGGCAAAGATTGGGCCTTCCTCCAAACTCCCCAGCTCATCCTTTAGATTTGCCTGGACCCCTCTGGAAGCAGGCCAAGCAGGACACACATTTAAAAATTGCAAAAATAGTTTTAAAATGTGAAATATAATATGTTCTCTCCTTCTATCTTGACAAATCAGTAACAAAATCCAAAAACATTAATGAATGTTAACAAAATAGCAAAGATGGCAGAATTTAATTATTTTTGCACATGTTTGGATGAGCTAGTGACATTTTTGAGTAACAAAAGACAAATAATTCAGACCTGATTCTTTTATTCCACAATATTTTATTTTCTTGATTTCAGCAAAACACTAATTATGTTGTTCAAATAAATATTTTCATGTAATTTGTGTTCAACTGACAGTAATAACAAAAAAGATTAAAAATAAAATGCAATTGCATTCAAAGTGCTTAATATTTGAGTATATTCTATCAAAATCAAAATGTAAGTTAGAGTGCATATAAATTTTAAATTATAATTACTTTGTATATTTTCAAGAACTTATTGTTTTAAAAATAAGTAAAAGACAAAATAAAAATAATACATGAGTACACCAACATTTTAAATAAAATTATTTAAATATAGCTGAACTTTTAAATTTAACTCTGAATATTTGATTAAATTTTATTAAA
>NW_005367354.1:178272-192661 GCF_000412655.1 Myotis brandtii
ATTAAATATATTTATAAAAATTAAATTATTGCAATCCTAGTGTTTAATATCCATCTAATTGTCAGTATAAAAAATTAATATTATGGTTCATGCATGCTACAGCTGCATCTGTATATTCACATTTAAAAAGTTTACTATTGCAAAATATTCTCAGTCATGGTGTGCAAGTATTGCAAATACCATCTAATTCTCAAGTCCCTCCAGGACTATGAGATGGAAAACGATGAGAAGCCAGAAAAGGGACGCTCAGCACTCCTGGATAATGATACTGTGTTATACAAGAATTTATTGCATTTGTACACTTTGAGAGGAAGGCTTTGACAGCTTAATTAGTTTGTCTTTGCTGACTTAGGAGTTTCCACCACTCAAATCTTTCCAAAGCAGTTTTTTTTTTTAAATCCTCACCCAAGGATATTTTTCCATTGATTTTTAGAGAGAGTGGAAGAGAGAGGGAAAGACAGAGAAATATCAATGTGAGAAAACACATCAATCGGATGCCTCCTGCATGCACCCTGAGGTACGTGCCTTGACTGGTATCGAACCCAGGACCTTTCAGTACTCAGGCCGATGCTCTATCCACTGAGCCAAACTGACTAGGGCAAAGCAGTTTTTGTTTCTAACATCAGCAGCAATACAACCCACGAAACCTTGTTTTGTTTTGAAGACAAAAGGCAAGAGAGGTATGGAGTGTTTCCATGGCTCCTGGGTGATGTTATCTCAAGAAGAAATGTTTAGGGTCATGGGTTGCACTGGGCCAGAGGCACCCATATGGTCTTTAATCAGTTTAGTGTGTGTGGTAAACATAGGGGACAAGTCAGGGATCTGGGCTGCCTGGGTCTCAGGGTGCTACTGTCTGGAAATTTAGGAGAAATTATCCTTAAAAAAAAAACCTCTGGTGTCAAAATTTAAAAGCAGATATTTATACTGTAGAAATCCCACTTTAATTAGCAAATTACAAATAACAACTATGCTAAAAATTTAATTCCTATTTTGCTGTCATTCTATTTTTCTTTTTCTTTCTTCCTTGTTCTCCCTCACCCCCATCCCCCATATGTGTTGCCATCACCAATCTAAACTGGTCTGGAATCCATCAGTCAATCTGCATTCTGAATTTGGTACCTAAATTTTTTCTTTTTCTTTCTTTCTTTCTTTCTTTCTTTCTTTCTTTCTTTCTTCCTTTCTTTCTTTCTTTCTTTCTTTCTTTCTTTCTTTCCTTCTTTCTTTCTTTTTTCTTTCTTTCTACAGTCTTATTGAGATATAATTCACATACTGTACACTTTATTCATTTTAAGTGTACACATCAATTTTTTGGTATATTCACAGAGTTTACCCATGTTGTAGCATGTATCACGACTTCATTCCTTTTTGTTGCTGAATAATATTCTATTGTATGGATATATCACATTTTATTTAACTACGCATCAGTTGATAGACATTTGGATTACTTCCACTTATTGACTACTATGAATAATGATGCCATGAACATTCATGAACATATGTGTAGACATATGTTTCCATTTCTCTTGGGTATAAAGCCAGGAGTGGAATTGTTGGGGCCTATGTTAACTCTATGTTTAACTTTTGAGGAACCGCCAGACTGTTTTCCAAAGATACTGCACCATTTTACAGTTCTACTATGCAGGTGTCAATTTCTCTACACCCTTGTCAACACTTGCTATTGTGTGTCTTTTATTTTATTTTACTACAGCTATCCTAGTGTGTGAGAAGAGGTATGTTATTGTGATTTTGCTTTGTAGTTCTCTAATGACTAATGATGTTCGTGCTTCTTTTTAACTGGCTATTTCTGATGAGAGAGAGAACCAACATCTTTGTGAATGCCCTCACTCAGTGTTGTGCTCATGATGTTTAGACACAAACCAATTCATAGAACAAAAGTGTTGTGTTGGAAGGGAACCTAGACGCAGGGCGGGCTCCTGCTTTACAGTATAGCTCACCTGCAGGGCTGGCTGTTCACTCCTCCCACTGTCAGAAAGGGTACATCTTTAGTGAGATCTTTTTTTTTTTTTTTAAACTTTTTAAAAATTCTAAGAGTCTAGAAATTTTATTCTGATATATTTCATAGCAATTTAAATGTATACATTTTATTTATATTAACACATGCTCTTAGTTTAATAAAGGTTCTAGTTTTACAGATTGGCTCATAAAAGAACTATAAACCTTAAAATTAAAATCTCTATATAGCATAGCTTCTTTTAAATGGAGAGAGATGAATTTTTATTTAATTATACATGCAAATATCATTGGAACAACAAAACAATTAAGAAATTATAATTCCAATTTCCGGTGCTCTGGGATTTAATCTAACGTTTCTTCTATGCCCAGATCCACTTAGTCGCTGGGTCTAGCTTTGTTCTCTGACAAGGTGAGCTCTCTCTTCACCCAGCGGCCTCCTCCTCCGCTTGACTAGATCCATCTACCTTTTTTAAAGACAAGCACCGGCCGTCCACTAAGTTGTTGCCTTTTTCCTTTCCCTTTGGAGTTAATGAACAGTAGCCTGAGGCTGGTGTGCAGATCTGGTCACACTTTCAGGCGGCAGGCAACTCACCAGGGAGGGATTCGCATGGAAATTCCAGTAGGTCAGAAGGGTACAGATTAAAAACCTGGGCGGAGGGCATTAACGACGAAAACATAGAGTAATGTACAGAAAACATAAAAAAATTCTGATATTACCTTGCTTTGTTATTAGTTCCTATATCTATTTTAAAATGTCAAATGACTTATAAAAAGGTCATGTGAGCTTTATGTTTACTAAAAGGGAACAAAGGTTAGAAAGGTGTTGAAAATACAGCCTATAAAAACAGAGGCTTGGCCATCTTGCTTCCAGTATAAAAAAAAAAAAAGATACGTTTAGTTCATTTCCCTCAACCTGGCACGTTGCGAAGAGGCACCTGGCATTGCTGCGCGCGCGTGTGTGAGAGTGTACCTGCCTGCCCATCCATCTTCCCCATCCCCTCCATAAACCTGACTCACCTGTCTCCAGTTTTCAGACCTCTAAAGGCGAGTCTCTCTCCTGCGTTACTCAGACTCTGGAACTCTGTGGGCAAAGTGCCCTAAACTAATTTCTCTCGTTCCCTATTTCCAGTTTCCCATTCTTCTTCACCCAAACTGAGGATTTTCTCCCGAAGGCCCCGAGCCCCGTTCTCCCTTTCCTAGAGAGACCTCATCTTTCTCTTGCCCTCTGCCACCACCTTGGGAGCCTGGACTGCTGCCCTGGCCTCCCCTCTCTGCTCCTCAGGTCCCCGTCTCTTTCTACTCTGTGCCATTGCCGGAGGCTGCCACATGGAATTTCTGAAACCGCAGACACCCCAGACCAGAATGAGAGGCCCTTCGCTCTCTGAACTTCTCACCTTGGCAGAGGACATTCCTTTCTCTCTTGGCATGGCTCCTGCCTAGTGACCTAGCAGCTACGAGTGGCCTTCATGTGTGGGTGACCGGACAGGAGTGACTCACCGAGTCCCTTCCTTTTCCTGGGATGCATGGAGCGATGCTCTTCTCAAAGCCTCTGCACTGGGCTCTTCCCTCTGGTTGGAGCACTCTTCCGGGCGTTCTCCCCTGGGCCTCCTTTTCACAGTCGGATCTCAGCTCAGTGAGCACTGCCTCTGAGATGCCCTCCCAGACGACCTTCAAATGCAGCTCAAGGACAGTAGGGCCCTCTCTCTGCTTAGTTTCCTGCTGTGTTCCCAGCACCTAGGATAGTGCTGGTGCACGGCATGCCCTTGCTAAATACTTGCAGGTTTATTAGAATAAAGCAGCTTCTACAAAGAGTACGCGGTTGCAGAAGTTCTGCTGTTCTCTGGTGGGCAAGAAAGGAACTGAGGGATGAACAAAGAAAGGAGGCGCAAACAAGAGGAGAGGGGCAGAGAGCTCCTTGCACGGCAGAGGCAAATGTGGGTCCCTGGAGAGAAAATAGAGCACAGGGTTCAAGGCCTGCTCTCTACTTCCTCTGATGTGGAAAATGCTTTCTGCTGTGGTTAAAGCAAAAACCATGCTTAACTCTCAGAAAAGGACATTTTGAAGAAACCAGAAAGGAGACCCCCACCTCCAGCCCCCTAGTCTCTTTTCTCATTTTCTAATTTTCACCACCAAATAAAACCCCCCAAAAAACAAAACAAAACAAAAAAAGTGGATAAGTGTCAATTCCCATATCAATAAAAGTGAGTCCAAATTCAAGGAACACAAATTGTCTAAATTGTCTGAAATTTTAAAAAGCAGTTCCTTATGTCTAAAGTGCACGTTATTTCCTAAGACTTTCTGGCTACTCTCTCAGTGTTTTGCTCACGACTGAGCAAATTACCTGTCATGGTAGAAACTGACAATATATAAAAGGTGTTCCTGACTCAGAAGCCCATTGTGTAACTATTCTTGATCTTTTTTGTCAAACTGGATCTACTGCTTCCTTTGCCAACTGAAATCAAATGAATGTGTTAGGTCATGGCATGAATATGAAATAGTTTTTACACTTGTTTTTCTTTCTCCTTTCTTTCCCCCTTTTTATTACATGTAACAAATCAGACTGTAATTATGAAAGTGAGGAACTAAGGCAGCTCGCTTGGCTGAGTAATGCTGTTGGTCTTGTTTGGACCTTTTGGTGATAGCCAAAGGGTGTCAGTCACATGATTGCTCAGGACATGCAATCATCCAAGGCTGAAATGACATCACCAGGGTGAATTACTCTGGGACTCTGAATTCTGCAATGCAGGATTTGCCAAGAAAAACGAAAGCATTGGCTCTTTTTGCTCCTCCCATCCCTCAAGAAAGTAGTATTCTATATCTAGTGACTTCGGTTTTATGTTGACGAGGAACTTGATTCTTTTTTCTGGTATAGGAAACTATCACAGAAACCAAGTCTTCATAAATATGAAATCACTACACTTACAGTGTTTTGATTTTTCTTTCTCAGTGTAATTACCCAATGCTTTAGACCTCTGTACATGCTATGTTTTCTTGCCTCTCTGGTGTTTGGTATGTGGCATTTCCTCAGTCTGACATGATTTACTTTTTTCTTTTGTAAAGTATGTTTTTATTGATTTTTTTTTGAAGAGAGAGAAGAAAGGAGAGGGAGAGGGAGAGAGACACTGATGTGAGAGAGAAACATTGATTGACTGCCCCCTGCACGCATCCCGACTGGGGATTGAGCCCACAACTGGGCATGTGCCCTGATCAGGAATTGAATCAGCAACTTTTCAGTGCACAGGACGACGCTCATCTAACTGAGCCACACCAGCCAAGGCATGAATTAAAACTTTTATCAGAATGCAGTGACTTGCTTTATCCCAAACTCATTTGTCTGATATTAGTAATAGCCACATTAGCTTTTTTTTTGGGGGGGGGTAATATTTGTGATTTTTAAAAATTTCTTTTCTATAGAAACAAGTACAGCCCTAACCGGTTTGGCTCAGTGGATAGAGCGTCAGCCTGTGGACTCAAGGGTCCCAGGTTTGATTCCGGTCAAGGGCATGTACCTTGGTTGCGGGCACATCCCCAGTAGGCAGTGTGCAGGAGGCAGCTGATCGATGTTTCTCTCTCATCGATGTTTCTAACTCTCTATTCCTCTCCCTTCCTCTCTGTAAAAATTCAATAAAATATATTTTTTAAAAAAGAAACAAGTACAGCAAAGTGGTTAATAGCCTGGAATCTGAGGTTTGAGAAAGACGGGGTTTGAATCCTGATTCTTCCCTGTACTAGTCATGTGATCGAAGGCAAGTCACTGAATCATCCCAAACTTCAGTTTTCTAAAATTCTGTGTAAGGGTATGATAAATATACAATAAGGTTGTTGTGAAAATTTAATAAGTTAAAACAGACTAAATTAAAAGGCCTTTGGCATAAAGTTAGTACTAAATCAAAGTAGTAGTTATTATAATGTTTAAAAAATATAAATAAGGCCCTAGCTCAGTGGTTCTCAACCATCCTAATGCCGCGACCCTTTAATACAGTTCCTCATGTTGTGGTGACCCCCAACCATAAAATTATTTTCGTTGCTACTTCATAACTATAATTTTGCTACTGTTATGAATCGTAATGCAAATATCTGATATGCAGGATGTATTTTCATTGTTACAAATTGAACATAATTAAAGCATAGTGATTAATCACAAAAACAATATGTAATTATATATGTGTTTTCCGATGGTCTTAGGCGACCCCTGTGAAAGGGTCGTTCGACCCCCAAAGGGGTCGCGACCCACAGGTTGAGAACTGCTGCCCTAGCTGGTTTGGCTCAGCAGTTAGAACATTGGCCTGTGGACTGAAGGGTCTTGGGCTTGATTCTGGTCAAGGGCAAGTGCCTTGGTTGCAAGCTCCATCCCCTGACTGGGGCATGTGCAGGAGGCAATCAATTGATGTGTTTCTCTCACATTGATGTTTCTTTCTGTATCTCCCCCTCCTTCCACTCTCTCTAAAATCAATGAAAAAAATACCCTCAGGTGAGGATTAACCATATACTATATATGGAGCTTCTCAGCGGCACTAGTTCAATCCCTGACCCTTAGCATAGAATAGACAGAGGAAAGGGTCTTGAGATGGAGCTGGAACTAGGTTAGCATTGATCTTTGCTTCAGGGAATTAACAGGCTGGGAATGGTGGGAATCCCTTTGAATTTTAAGATGGAGGTCAGGAGTGTGACTTCTACCCTCACGTGTACCACCCCGGCCCATAGATATCAGGGGAGTTGGTCAACTCCGTTGCAGCAGCTGTCACCTCCTGGAAAGGCTAGCATGAGCTAGAATTGGGAATGCATTTCCCTCTACAAACACGTGATTATTTGTAGGTGACATGTACCATCAGACTCAATGCTATTGACAATGGGTAAAATAAGGCCTTTAGGACTAACATGAGATCACAACCTTTTAAAATAACACGTTTCCTCATGGGAAATGTGTCTTCAGTTCCAAATAACTGATTTACAAATTAAACATTGCAACATAAGCCATTAGGGAAATGGGGCTGCAGCCATTCACATCTGTAGTGCAGGAGGAGGAAGGAAAATTCCTCAGGCTGCCCAAAGTATAGGAACAGTTGAGTGCTGAGCATTTTTCTAAACTGGATGTCAGCCAGGGCAACAGATGAGCAGTTTCTTGCAAAGAGCAACACTGGCTCCTTAGTGACCACCAGTGACGGGGACATTGACTCAGGCTTGGTCCCACAGCCATCCCTGTGCCCTTGCTGATGCCTCATTATTCCTTGAAGAATCTTCCTTAGAGGAGAATAGGGCCCCCTTTCCTCTCAGGGCCTAGAAGGGGTGTCTGTGCCTACACCCCACCCCACCCCCAAGTCAGCCTGGTTTTAAGCAGCTCTCTAAACTCTTTGCAAGATCGCTCTCTCTGCATTTGTCACTCTTGTCTCTGGTGTTCGACCACCCTGGGCCTGGACCTCACATCAGTCAGTCAGTTAGCAGGTAGATGCCAAGAGCCCACTGTTGCTCAGGATTCTTCTAGGCTCTGCTGGAGTGCAGAAAAGAAAAAAGCAGAATTTCTGCTCTTAAGGAATTCACAAACTACTCCAGGAAGCAGTATGTCTTAGATCAGCGATTTTCAACCTTTTTCATGGCGTGGCACCCATAAACTAATTACTAAAATTCTGCAGCACACTGAAAAATATATTTTTTTGCCGATCTGACAAAAAAGTAGCTATGATTTTAATTCATTTATGCTATTGTTGTGTTGGCTGTTGTCATTTTTTTTTTAATTTGACAATCTAAGGGAAATAGGTATTGCATGTTTAAAAATTCTTACTGCATACCAGTGTGCCTCTTGGGGCACACCGGTTAAAAATTGCTGTCTTAGATGTTAAAACACAGGATTCAAGTCAGCCAGCCCTGACCTGAATCCTAGGCCTACCATTTCTTAGCTATGTACCTGAGTCTCAGTGTTTTCATCTGTAAAATGGAAATGATAAAGCAGCTATGTCATAGAATATGAACATTGTATTACAAGATACACTCTTCAGAAAGTACAAGATGGGGTATAGACTAGTCTAGGCTATGTAGAAATAGCCAATAACACTTTTCTCAATGCCCTCCTGTCTTCTCAGACCCAGGGAGGAAGGAGTGCTTTGTGGGTCACAGAAGTGGGTGGGAGAGGGGCTTTGGGGCACATGACTTCCTGGCGAAGGCCTTCTGCCTGTCTTGGCTCAGTTCTGCACTGGGCACCCTGTTGAGGTTGGAAACCAAACAATGGGAACGCCCTCTGCCTTTGAAGAATTTACTAGCTAGATGGGGCTTCAAGGCACACACACACACACAGATGCAGCTTAAACAAGATGAAGCAGCATCTCAATGAACAAGAACCAAATGACATGCTAAACATTCAATATACTTATGAGAAATATTTAGGGCTAAATTCCGGACTCTGGGCAAAATGTTCCGAATGTGTTAACGCCGCCCATAGCTCCGTGGCAACCGTAGCACAGGCCCCTGTCTTTCCCCCACCCCCAGAACCCTGCCTCTCTGTCCCCTGTGTATGCTTTTCTCCCCAGACAAACTGGTCTGGACCAGCCAGTGAAACATCATTCTGAATCCTACCCACAGCCTGCGGTGATAGTGGGTGAAAGGCCTGTGATTTCTCAGGGGAGCCCCATATTTGTGTTTGTGTTTTAAACAGGGACGGGTGGCGTGATGAATGGTGAAAGAGCTCCCTTCAAAAGAGCGAGCTCTGCTTGAGGTGACTGCTCACTTGGGCTTCTGCCGAGGGTGATGTTTACTTTGCAGGCGTAATGACAGGGCTGGTTTCTGGGAGCACTGCAATGAGGGAGCTTCAGAGGCCTCCGCGGACCTCCTCCCTCGCCAGGCTGCTCCAGCCCGGCATCACGTGGGCTGTTCTACTGAGCTTGGGATTTGGATGTGAGACATGCTCTTGTCAGATTTGTAACCAAATGCCCATGCGGTGTGCCCTCTGGGTAAATGTGTGTTCGGCAGCAACCATGTCTCCTTGCCTCATTCTCTTTGAAGAAGAAAAGCAAAAACAACACAAAAAATAAGGTTGTGATTCTATATTGGTTAAAAATATCCTTATGGATTTTTTTAGAGAGGAAGGGAGAGGAAGAGAGAGAGAGAAACATCGATGTGACAGCGAAACATCAATTGGCTGCCTCCTGCGTGCCCCCTACCAGAGACTGAACCAGCAACCTTTTGGTGCCGGGGACGATGCCCAAGCCACTGAGCCACACCGGCCAGGGCTCCTTATGGAATCTGAAGGCACCGTGGAATCATCTGCAGATGGGAAGAACTGAAGCCCAGGGAAGGGAAATGGCTTATCCAGGGTCACACAGCAAACGAGTGGAAGAGCTAAGATTGAAACCCAGGTTTTCAGCTTCTGGTCCTGTTCTTTCTCCTTATTCTATTTCTGTTGACAACCATGGAGAGTTCTTTCTCCTTTTCATTGGACTCGTCTTCCTTTCCAAACCCTGAAATGAGCCAAGATGATCCAAGAAATCCTAATTTACTTCCAAAGGCAGTTTGCCGCCTGTTGGCCATGCTGTATGGCTTACTATTTCAATGAAAATTTTCAACATTTCCTATGAAAGCATGCCAGTTACCACTGATTCTAAATCTGTTTAGGTATTTAGGGTTTATGAATAGAGACAATCTCGCTTTCCCTTTCATTCTCTCCATCTTCCCTGGCATTCTTTCCTCTATTTGCCTCTGTTAAGATACTTAAAAAAAAAAAAAGATTTACTTGGGATATATAGTTTGGAGAATTGCTCAACATTTTTTTTCTTTCCGATATTTATGTTATCATTATAGTGACCAATGTTATAATAATTTAAACTTTGTGGATTTTAAAAATATATGAATTTTGCACTGTAATTCTCTCAAGCTTTCTAATGAGGAGGAGGAGAAAGAGGAGAGTGTGGCTAGGGTTAGGTAGAGAGATTTTGGAAAATGTGGGCAGGGTGTTTGTGAATGTCTGGGCAGTAAAATATTTTTACAGCATGGTGGGTGTTTTGAACTCTCTGGAAACTCACAAGCAAGCCCCACACATATGCTTGATGGAAGCCCCCCAGGCTTTGGACAACACAGAAGCGTTTCAGAAGCCTGAACCGCATCCAAGGCAAATTACAGCCCAGCATGCCAGTGCAAGGGGGGGTGGGGGTGGGGCAGAGAGGATCAGAGGAAATGACCCTGGTCTGGACCCCACAGAGCCCCAAGGCCCAAGGCTGTTTCAACCACTGGCAGTAGTTTTCTTGTCTGTAAAAAGGGATATAATAGCTACTATCTTGTGGAGTTTTTTTTTTTGTTTTGTTTTGTTTTTATGACGTGTATTTATCAGTGCCACCATGGTTGAGAGAACAACTCTTTTTAGGAGTGAGCATTCTCAGATCAGCAACATTGAGAGAGACTAATGGGCAAAGGACCAAGCAGGAGTCTCCCATCTGCTCCTTCCCCTTTCCAGGGTTGGCACGTGGCTCCGGCTCTATGCCTGGCCCTGCCTGGCACTTTTGGATCAGCTGATGCCGACTGCCCCATCCAGCCAGCACTCCATCGTGGACCCATCCACAACTGGCGATTCTGTTTTCTGGCCTGGAGATTCTTTCTGGCTTCGCCTCCTGCGTCTAGCTTCACCTTTATATTGTGGATGAAAAAGGAGTTCTATAATGAAACTGACAAATCCAGTGACCTCACAGGGTGATCTGATCATAAATTCCTACCTGGGCTAGGTCATGGATCTGGGGCAGCCAGAGCAGGTTTAAGAAGGCCACAATGAACTGGACAAGATTTCTATCTTATTGTGATCTTGAGATGAATGCCAGCCACACCAACTGACAGTTAAATCGGGAGGAACACTTGGCTGGCTTCTTTCTTATATATTACAGTTTAGGTCAGGTTAATAATTCCACTCTGTAGACTGTAGATAATTTCTTAGTTCAAAACAATCTCCTTATTTTGGTGAGTCTAACATAATGACCGGCATACACAACTTTCCTGTTCATCTTTTACTCTTTTTCCTAGTGAAGGGAGGAAAGGGTGAACGTGAACATTGGAAGCCATTAAACAAAAGGAATGTGTGTCTGAGGTTTTTTAATAGTTAAATGTATCTCCTTTTAGAACACATGGTCCTGAGAGCCTTGAATATATCTTTCTGTTTATTCCTCTACAGTGCTATGTAGCAGAGGAGTGGACATGTGGGGGAGGAGAGAAGAAGGGAACTCACTTTTATGAGTGCTACGTACCAGGCACTGATTTAGATACTTTGCAGAAATTATCTCATTTAAGACTCACAGCAATCCCCAGAGTCAGGTACTGTTATTCCCTTTTGTAGGTGAGGAAATTGAGAGGAAAGCTCAGAAGATTTGTCCAAGGTCATGCAGGTGGGCCTGGGAGCTGAAACTTGAATCCACATGTGCCTAGTATACATGCAATAATAAGAGTGAAATGCTATTTTAGAAATCAGCTAGGAACATAACTACAATTGTGGTCCAAAACACTCGAGGCATTATTTATTACCTCTTTGCTAGAACAAGAGCTGACATGGGCTTTAGAAACCTTGAATTTCTTAAAGGAGGCTTATAAACATAAAAGGAACTTCAGTTGTAGTTGGAGGCTGCTGCCTGCAAGTCTGCTTTTCTAGCCTGTCTTGCATTCATTAACATTCCCAGAGCTCTTTAAGATACAGAGATAAGAGATGTCACAGGCCTGACAAGTATGACAATAATACTGCCCCTAAAGGAAACATCCCAGAGACTGTGCTGGGGCCTGGTTGATAGGCCGGTGGGTCCCAATAGTCTGCATGGTTTATCTCCTGTGCTTGGAATCCAGCATCTTTCCCTTGGGGAGGCACCAACGTGGATTTCTGCAGAGGTTCTCACCCTCATTCAAATATCTGTTACTTTCACTAGAGTGGAAAGGAATTTCAGCTTCTGGCCAGAGATCAGCTTTGATTTGAGGGAGAGAAAATCCAGGGACCTCAGCTGCCAGGGCCTGGGGGGAGGAAAATGGAGCTCTACCCAATTCCGCATTTTGCTTGGAGTTGGTTCTTGGAATCAGACAGTATTTTAAGTCTCCAGCTAAAAGCCCCAGTGCGGGCACAGACTTGGGCACTAACGGAACAGGAACCGGAGCCTCAAATTGGATGGAAACTTCCAGGGAAAGAAAACATAAGCACGAAGAGAGAGCAAAGGGCAGAAAGGTATTTCCGAAACTGAGGTTGAAGTGATTGCCCAGGGCAGAGGGTGCAAACAGGAAGCCATAGAAAACGCAAGAAGAAATCCACCAGAAGTGGGGGGAAGATGGAGAACCATCTCATGTTTTTGGCTTGTCTGCGATAAGACACGGGAAAGGCTCTGTGTGGGTGTTTCCACCCTGAGAGAAGCTTTACTTGCCTCACAACACCCATCAGGAGGGGATGGTTTTCCATCGTACACGAGGAAGCCGAGGTCCAGAGAGAAGTGATGATCCCCCAGGGCACCCCCTTAGCAGGTAGGACCCGAGCCCCCAGTGTTCTGACTCCAGGCTGTGATCTTCCCACTGGCCCACGCTGCTTCTCCAAGGGGGGTGTAACACTTTCATATGATCAAGGATCCAAGGAACCAAGAGAGATGAATGAGCACAGTGAAAAGAATGCGAGCTGAAGAGCCAGCAGGTCTGTGTTTGAATCTCGGCTCCCACACTCATTTGCTGTGGCCTCAGCAAGTATTTGACCTCCTCAGTCTCATTTTTCCTAGTTATAGAAGGGGTACGAGTTCCTGTCTCATAGAAGTCATTCATTTTATACTTGAAGTAAAATGCAGGGGATGGTGATGATGAAAACCATAATAGTTCACACTTACTGAGTCATTCCTATGTGCCAGACCCTGGCCCAAGCACCTCTCATATATTAACTTATTCATTCTGACAACTCTGTTAGGTTGAGATGATTATGATCCCATTTTACAGATGAGAAACCGATGCACAGAGAGGTGAAGTTGCACAAGGCCCCATAGGTAGTAAGCGGGAACATTACATTCAGTAGGAGAGGCACAGATAGCCCCCTGGGAGTGGGGTGTGGGGGTCTGTAGGGACTGGGGAAGCGGTGGCCTTGTGCCAACACTGTTTTGCACGGCCTCTGCCCAGGTGGGAGATGAGCAGGTAACGCTGACAACCATCCGTTTCTTCTTCTACAGCCTCCCTGCCTTGGTCCCCGGGGGCTTCTCTATGTCCAGTCGTGATTTCCTCTTCGCTGTTTTTCAGCTGCTGCCCTTGTGACTCCGTTCACCTCTCTCGCTGGTCTCCCGGAAGGAGACTTAATCAGATCTTGACTCCATCATCCCTCACCAATTCCGTCCCCGTGTGATCCCCAGTTTCCTACCTTTTGCTCCTCTGGTGTCCCTATTCCCGGGCACCCTGTCACTTCCCTATCCTTGCCTCTCAGAGTCTGTTTCTGGCCTCAGCTCCCTAAACTTTTAGCTCCACCGTTACTAGACCCTGTGGGAGGAGGCAGAGTCTGCAGGGACATCAGAGCAGAAGGAGGGAGGTTGATGTGATTGACCTGTAAGAGTCCTCTTCTCAGAGCAACTTTTTTTTTTATAAAATTCTTTATTGGTGAAAGTATTACATATGTCCTCTCCCCGCCCCGTTGTCCTCTCCCCGTCTGCCCCTGCCCCTGCCCCCCACCAGAGTACACAGAGCTGGCCTGTGCTGGGCCTGGTGCAGGGAAACAGGCAAAGGAATGCATGTCTGGAGCTCCTGGTCACACGCAGACTCCAGACCCTATTAGGCCATGTGGTTTCAAGTTTGAATTCCAGGGTCAAGCCTCAATCCTTGCTGCAATGCAACTCCACCCCCATTCTCTGAATTTGCTGAAAAAGCTACAGGTGTTCTTAGTCAAGTCATTTGATGCTGACATTAAAAAATAAAAAAAAGGCTACTTGGTTACACAGGGCAAACCAGGAAGAGTAGAGATCCAGAAAAGCCCACACCTCCAATGGCCTAAAAACAGGTTAAAAAGGTGAATGGAACTTGTGGCCTACACAGTGGACCAGCGCCGTGCTGCCTGGTCTGGGAGTGCGTGCTGCCCAGCGTGGCACCTCCGATGCAGCCAAGGCCCTGAAGCCTGTCTACCGTTTGAACCCGTGTGCCCTTCCTGGAGGTGGAGCAGCCCGCCCTCGGCATCAGCCCTGGAAGGGTGGGTGGGTGAGGCTTAGAGGTTTGGGCCTGGAGGAGGCAGCAACCTGCCTCATTACACCCACCTCCCCCAGAGCTCCTTTTAGCACTGGGCTGTTCCACTTTCCCTGTAGCCTAGCAACCCGGGCCCCTGACGACTGACTTACTAGTACTGAAAACAAGCTTGACTTTCTCCAAACAGGTTTTCTTTTACCCCCTTCCTTCCTCTCTTCTTTCCTCCCTTTCTTTTCCTTCATTCCCCCCTCCCTTCCCCCCTCCCTTCCTTCCTTCC
>NW_005367354.1:192693-202477 GCF_000412655.1 Myotis brandtii
CTCCTTCCTTCCTTCCTTCCTTCCTTTCTTCCTTCCTTCCTTCCTTCCTTCCTTCCTTCCTTGTAATCAAACCTCAGCTACAGGCATATCTTGTTTTATTGGGCTTTGCTTTATTGAGCGTCACAGATGTTGCATTTTTTTACAAAATGAAGGCAAGACCCTCCACCAGTAAAAAGATTAGACTCGCTGGAACCGAGCCCGGCAGGTCTCCGAGGTCTGCCTGTACCTCGAGGTCCCTGTGAGTCCCTCCCGCTGACTCCACCTCCCTTTGCGTGTGTGGACTTCTGCAAGGGCACCAGCTTTCCGCCTGGCCTCCCGCCTTGGTCCCCCTCCAGCTGCGGCCAGAGTGGTCTTCCTCAAGCGCAGTGCTGGTAAGCGCTCTCTCCAAGCCCGTCCACAGTCCCAGGAGAAACACTCCCACAGGCCTCCCGCAGCAGCCCTGCCAATCCATTTCACCTCACCTGCCCTTCACCGCACAGCCACACCCTCTGCCACTCTGCCCCACCCGGGAGTAACTCTCCTTGTGGCCTCCCTGTCTTTCTATGCGGCTCCCTCTGCCTGGGAAGCCGACTTCGGTTTGCTTAGTGCTGAAATGTTCTTCAAGATTCAGCTTCAACATCAACTCCTTGCCCTAGCTGGCTTGGCTCAGTCGTCCTGTGGACTGAAGGGTCTCGGGTTCGATTCTGGTCAAGGGCACATGCCTGGGTTGTGGGCTCGATCCCCAGTGCGGGGTGTGCAGGAGGCAGCCGATCAATGATTCTCTCTCATCATTGATGTTTCTGTCTCTCCCTCTCCCTTCCTCTCTGAAATCAATAAAAATATATTAAAAAAAAATCAGCGCCTCTGGGAGCTTCCTGCCACCCTCCCGGGAGAACTGACCGTCCCTTCCTCTACTTCTGTGGGTCATGTGCGGACCTGTCCTGTAGGTATCTGTGTATGTGGAACAGTCACTACCTTGTCTCATACGTTGTCTCATTTTCCAACATGTTCCCTGTGCCTAGCACAGTGCCTGACACATAGAGGGTGATCCACGCATGATCAAATGAGTGAATGAGAAATACTAGAAGGAAGAAAAGGAAGAAAGGAAGGAAGGGAGGGAGGGAGGAAGAGCAAAGGAGGAAGGAAAGAAGGGAAGATAGGAAGGAAGGAGGAAGAAAGGACTATGTAGTGGAAACGAGTGAGTCTGAACATTCAGAAGCCATCATCCCAGGGAGTAGGGAATGAAGTCCTGAATGACCTCTGGCCACCAGGATGAAAGGGGCTTGTCTTTGATTCTCAGGCCCCAACCTGTGGATCAAAGGCAAAGCAAGGTGGGCTTCTGGAGGCCGGGCACGGGCACATGGTGAGAGCAACGACAAAGCCAGCGCAGCTGAGCCCTGAGCGCATCTGCTCACAGACCTGTTCTTGGCCGGCTTCCTGCTCCGCTCAGGGAGGCTGACCACGGCAGGCTTTGTTGTTTCAGGGCTCCCGGTGGGAAACTGGAGGGTGAGGCCGGGAGAGCAAGGATAGTTCCTCACCTCTCTCAGCCTCTAGTGGCATTTCTGGCAGTGAATCTTTTTACCTTCTGGTTTCTGCCAGATAGGCCCGCTACTGTTCAGCTCTTGACAGGTGCTCCTGACCCCTGGGCTCAGGTAACTCTGCCTCTCCCTCACCTTGTTCCTCCGGCCCTTGGGGAAAGGGTGGGGGCGGTTCTGAGTTGCCTCATCATCCCCTGTAGATTTTCCAGCTCCTCTGTAACTCATGTGACCAGTTCCCTGCATTAAATCCCTTTGTTGTGAATATTCATAGTGGTTTCTGTCTGCTTGGTTGGACCCTGACTAATATACCAGTTCAGGTTAGTGACCTCACAGTAGGGGGTAAGGTCATTGGTGTTTACGTTGGAGGAGGTATTGCACGTCTCTCTGTCTTTTTCTATTAATGATGGAGTAAGGGTGTGTGGTGTAGAAGTTTAAACCAGGTGGGGAGAGTCGGGTGCATTTGTTTGGTCGGCCAGACCACATTGCTGCTGAGTTTGCGCTCCGGGGGGCCTCTGTGCAAGTCCTGCAGGGGCACCATGGTCTCTGGGCCTCAGTGACTCTGCCCCCCACCTCAGGGCCCTACCCTCTGAAGGTTGGGCCTCAGCCCCGAGTTCCTGTTGGAAAAGTAACATAAAGGAGGATGTCAGGGCAACAAGGGCTGAGAGGCATGAAGAAGGGAGGAGAGGAGGGGGGAGAGATGGGGAGGGAGAGTGGACCGGGTGTATTCGTGTTTAGCACAGTGTCTATACATAGTGGAGCTCACCTGATCTTTGTTGACTGAATGAAAGAATAGAGGAAGTAGAAGAGGTGGGGAGCGTGGGCAGTGCTGGCAAAGAGCAGGAGGACCTTTGTCGCCATGCCCTCTGCTGTCCCCCTGCCTCGGGGCTCCTGACTAGCTCACCTGTGACAACAGCCTCCTCACTGGTTTCCTCGTCTTGCTGACCCTGCTGCAGGGGACTTTTCCAAAATCACAATCTCGATTGCTTGAGCCAAAATGCTGTCCTGGCTCCTAGACGTGTAGCGATTGAATTCTGTTGTGTACTTGGAGCCTAATCTACCTGCTTTCCACCTGGACTCCTCACGTCGTACCTCAGGGAGCTTCCAAGTTCATGGAGTAAGGGAGGCCCACTCCTAGGTGGAATGTGACACGTGACACCAAGCAGGTATACATTGCAGGGTCGTTTCAGGAGATGGGTGGAGTGGGCAGGAGGGGGGAAGGGAGGGTGGATCAAGGAAGCCACTTGGAAGGAAAGGGCACCGAGGCTGCCCTGAAAGAGACTCTGGTGTCATGGGTGGGAGACCAGCACGGTACCGGGGAGAAGCTGCAAGGGTGAACTGCAGTCAGAGGGGGAAGGGTACTGGACGCTGGGCTGAGGCGTTTAAACAGAAGCTTGGCCGTGGGAAGCAACCATTGACGTTTAGGGCGGGGACAGACTGACAGTGACATGAATCAAACTGGCGTTTAGAGAGATCAGGATGGAAGTCCCCCCTGGCATGAGTTGAAGTAGGCCGTGCCTAGCACCAGGCCTCCTAGAAGGCCCTTGCTACAGTCTAGTGGGGGCCTGAGCCTTTGCGTTTTTCCCAGTGGGGACCTGAAACTACCTTCCCGGCCTTCTGGCTGTGCTGACCCTCACTCGCTGTGCAGGCAGGGCTCCTGATAAAGCGGCTGGGTTGCACAGGCCAGTGTGGTGGCCACCACAGCTGCGTGGGTGTCACAGATAAACAGGGATCCTCTCTCACGTCCTGACCTTATCCAGCCGCTTGGGGTGGGGGCGGGAGAGGATCGAATAGCTGCACCTGGCCCTTCCCTTTCCAGGCGGACCTCTGCTTCTCACTTGGGGCTTTTTATGAGCACTTGATGGTCTAAGGGCCACCCTCCTTTCAGATTGCTCTTCCTTTCGATTCACCACCATTTGCTTACTCTCTTGTATTAGGGACCACCCTGAAATCAGGAACCCCATCTTTTCCAACGTTGTATACCTCCCACCATGCTTTGCAGTGTTCCTGCCTCACTCAAACCCCACTCAACAAGTTCTCCCTTCCCCGGGATTATTCAGTCCCATCCGACGTGTTCACCAAGGCACTCAGACAGATCCCGGCCCTGGGTTAACTGGCGCTACAGGATCTCATCGAGAGGAAACAGGATAATAACCAAATAAAAACATTCCCGAGGCGTCAGCACTTTCAGGATAGAGGAGGACTTGTTCTCCCATTCGGGGTTTTGTAAAGGTTTGTAAAGAGTTAATTAGTCCCTGCCCACGGGACTTGGACTTGGCCATATAAAGGCATTCCACCCAGAAGGAATGTGGTAGTCGTGCTGGGAAGCAGGTTTCTCTCTAGGCCTGAGCCAAGGCTAATGTCTGGGCTGCACAGCCCCCCCGACACAGGGAGACACAGGTCCCCTGGGGCCACTGAGCGGGATGTAGAGCCCCCGGCTTCCTCTGTCCGGCCTATGCCTACAGAGGAAGTGCCCAGGCGAGTCCAAACAGTGTCGTGGCTCCTGAGTGGGGAAGACTCAAAATAGTGGTAATCGTTCCAGCCGCTGCTGTTTGCTGAAGGCCCACTGTGAGCAGGCCCTCGGCCCTGAGATCTCCCTATGAGACCTCATGTCCACTCTTTACCGTGGCTCTGGAGGACACCTGCTCATGGCATCCACCTGGAACGCTGGTCCTCTTGGCCTTTTACTAGTCATGGGTCTGCTGTGCATCTTTGAGTTTTTGTTCTTGGCTGAATCCCCAGTACCAGGCACACAGGTGCTCAAGACTGAATGACATTAGTTGTCTCACCTTCAACTTGAGCATGAAGGAAACAGCTTGCTATCTGCCCTCAATTTCTCTGGCTCTGTGAGGGGTGGTATCATTACCCCTTGGCTTGCTGGGTGGAAATATTTATCCTTTCTCCTCTTGGTCGATGAGTGTGTTCTTGCTGTAAGACCTCCCTCGAATACGTTGATCCCGTGGAGCCTTATGAAATTCACTTGTTCAGATCTCCCTCAACATGAATGTGCAGACAGTTGTATGGTTTTTAATCAAGATGTGTTTTCAGAACTTGTGTTTCTGCTTCCCCAGTGGAGGGGACTTGGCATAGAAATGCAGTTCTTACAGAGGAAGATTATGGGGGTAAGCACTCAGACCCGAGCCTTGCATGGGTTCAAATCCCAGCTTGCTGTGCGACCTTAGGCAAGCCTCTCCGCTTTATTTCTCTGCACCTTGGTTTTTTGTTTTTTAATCTTTCAAATGGCTGACTGTACAATGGCGGTTTATATAATTTGTAAGACAGACCTGGGTTCCAATCCTGGCTCAGCTACTAAATAGCTGTGTGACTCGGACAGTCACTGAACCAGTGAGTGACCAAGATTCCTCATCATAACCTTTACTTGACCCTATAGGGTCGTCATGAAGATCACATGGGAGGCATGATCGTCCTTTGATGGTTAACTTTCTAAATCCTAAAGCATTTTATAAATAACATTGAATACTATTATTATTCAGTGACTTGTAAGTAGATTATAAATAACTCGAGGGTAATACTGATTTTAAGCTGTGCTAAGAAATGGATGTGCCACACCCATGTTCCATCCCGCCCCGGCCTAGCTCAGGACCCCTTCACAGGGACAGCTCAGTAAATGTCTATTGCTAATGGACATGCTTAAGGAATAGGTGTAATTTGATTTACAAAGAAGCTGAAAACAAGGTTTGGTCCTGGGGATCAGGAGACGTCATCTGGTCAGGAATTGCTTAGCAGGGGCCAATAGAATTTACAGTTTCAATTTTGCCCACTTCTGTGACTGGCCTGCAAGGAAAGGGGCACAGCTAGGTGGGCCTGAGCCCGGGCACCAGTCCCAGGAACAGATCCACTGGGGTCGTGGGGATCGCCCACAATCCTCAGTTCTCATTTCCCGAGTAGCGCCAGCAGGAGCACACTGATTTTACATGTGCATCCAAATCTCAACTTCACCTGGACACATGTGTGCCCTTGCTTGAGTTACCTGGTCATCCCCTTACATCCCAGTGCCATCATTTATAACCCGTAGCCAGTACCACCCACTTCTCGGGCTTCCTGTGGGATTAAGTTAGATCATGCCTGCACAGCCCTCTGTCTGCACTCGGCACAGAGGAGGCACTGCCAGCATTAGTGTCATCTCCTTCCCTTCCCTCTTGGGGAGCTGGCTTGGTAGGAAAGATCTAAAGGCAGGCAGCTGGAGTTCTCATCCTGCCATAAAAGGGGTGGCATGCATGGTTTGCCCCTGAGGAGGGCAAGATTTACTAGGTGTGCAGCCGCTTAAGGGACCTGAAAAACCCTCCCCATCCCCTGGGGTCAGAAAAGGGCAGGCTCCCGTCTGAGAAGCAGGGTATTGTGTTCGGAAGACATTGTACACTGTATCAATATTTGATGAGGGCTGGGCGTGTGGTGTGGTTGGCTGTGTGGACTACAGGCTGTCCTGTGCCTGTGGTGACATGCCAAAGATCGATGTCCTCAGGGAAGGAGTGGCACATTGTCCTGTAGGGCAGAGAGCAGGGCTGACCCAGCTCTGCCTGGGCAGTTCTCGTTTCCTTGCTGTCCCAGGTGAGAGGACTCTCCTGCTAACACCTGGCAATTACCACCGCTTGTTCAGTGCCAGGTGCTTACGGGTGTTATCTCGTTCAGTCCTCAGAAGGTTCATTTTACAGTTGAGAACACTGAGGCCTGGAGAATTCAGACGCTTGTGCAAGGTTAAATAGTAAGTCTATGACCCGAAGAGGCCAACGAACCAAAGATACGAGGTACATGAGTCAGCTTGACCTCAAGACTGGGGACTGTGAAGCTCTAGAGAGAATCTTAGGGAAACAGAAAAAGGATGGGAAGCCTTGTTCTCCAAAGCCTGCAGGCCTGCCTCCGTCTTAACACAAGAATCCTGGCATTGGCCTTCATGTCTCCTTCAAATTTAGCTTTCCTTTTCCCACTACAGCTGCTCTCTTTGCCTGGCCCTTTAAGAGCAAATACAATGCAACAGGGGTTTACAATTGTTTTTTTGTGTGTGAGTCTGAAATAATGTCTGAACTGTAGCCCTAAACAGCTCCCTCCCCACCTGGCAGACCAGGCAGGAGGCACCTGTTCTCCCCTGGGTCTGTTACAAAGTGTCCCCCTCTCTGCAGCCCCTCTTGATTGCTGCTGCAGGTGGCTGTGGGTTCCATCGAATCTTGGATGTTGCCTCTTGGAGGCCCTTGGTCTTAGTACTGCATCATTTTTAGCGTCCATCCCTGGAAGTCTTTGGGACATCCAGCCTGGGCACAGTGCCCTAAGCTTGCCCGGCTGGGAAGTGGGTGTGGAGTGATGGAATCACAGATTTACAAGACCGCGTCTGCAAAAGCACTCACCACAGTGCCTGGCCCACGGCGTGTACTCCATATATGTTATTGGAACTTAATTTAGGGTGGATTTTAGTTCTGTAAAGGCGCTTAAAAATTTCTGACTCAAACCCCACATTTTACAGTTGAAGCAGTAAATTGGGCCCAGAGAGAAGTAGGCTGCCCAAGTCATACTGTGTGGGAGTGATCTGGGTGAGCACTGAGTTCCTGCATTCAGTTATTATATAACAACTAGAGGCCCAATGCACGAAATTCATGCAAGGGGCTTGGCCCTTGCGGCCCCGGCTGCCTCCTGGCCCCACAGCCCCGCCCACTGGTCATTCCAGATGGTTGTTCTGGAAGGTTGTTCTGCCTTCCAGTCTAATCAGCATATTAGCTCTTTATTATATAGGATGATGTCCTTAGATGCCCTCTCCTACCCTGGCCATTTAAAGGACTCCCACTCTGACCTTCCTCTAGCCATGCCTCTCCCTGTGGGTAAGGAGTCTGGAGCCCGCGAACCTCTTCCAGAACATTCTCTGGGTACCTAGAGAATCTCTAAAGTACCTAGAATTTCCTGAGTGAATGGCCCTAGGGCTGCTTCAACCTCTTCAGGTCTATTTCTAGGTCCATCCTATCAAGGGCAAAGGTTACAACCAGTATGGCCAGTCTGTGCAAAGGGTGGCAAAGGAGTGCTGTTAGTGGGGTGTGTGGATGGAGATTGGGCATGTGGGTAAATGGAGTGGGGGATGGGAAGAGAAGGCCATGAGCCCAGGGCTGAGCATTTGGGGGAGGGTTCTCTCTATGTAGCAGAATTCCAAGGAGAGTGAAAGTTCTAAATTTCAACCTGGCCATTGTGAATATATGCTCATCAAGCTAGAGTGGTAGGACATATTTGTTTGTTAGCTTGATCAATAACTTTTAAATAGTAAACCTACATGAATGGAGCTCTGTTTGCACTCTTGTGTCGGGCCCCACAAATGTTAGGGGTGGCCTGCATTTATGAGAAACCCCAGGGGAACCCTGATTAAAAAGACAAAGAGTCACTCACTGAGATGACTGGGAGAGCATGGGTGAGTGTTTCTTTTTTCTAATGGTGGATGTTCAAACATCTCAAAAAGCAGAGCCAATAGTACGAGAAATGTGAATGGACTGCAAATGAGGGCTCCAGAATCCACTGCACTGTTGTGCTAACATAATACCCATTTCTGAAAAGAGTTGACTCTGGCCTTCAGATCAATTTTGCATTAAAGTTGACGAAACTTTCACCAGTGCTTTGAAGAGTTCCCTTTTAGGTCTTTATCCAGACCAAAAAGACCTTTTGTAATAGGAATCCTTTTATTCCCCAGTCTTCAAAACTGGAGGTGCAGTTTGCCCTGTGTCTTTTTCCCCCTCCCTTCTCTCCCTGGGTAAGTTTCCCAGGCTCCAGAGGTGAAGGGATGGATTCCACAAGCAAGGGTTAGGTTAGAGCCTTCATTCAGCGGAAGGAAAGCCCTTTTCTGTGGCCTTCTGCTATCTAGAAGGCTGGAGGAGCTGCCTGGCACAGGCCCTGGTGGGTGGAGTTTGGGTTGGACTCCCGCCCCTGCTTGCCCCTTGCCTGGACACCCTTGTTCTCTGAGCAGTCTCTCATCTGAACATGCCCCCCAGGAGTGATTCCAATGAGAAGAATTCCAGGTTGGGGAGGAGGGGAAAGTGGCAGATGAAGCCTGTAGCTGCCCACAAATCACCTGTAGATGTCTGTCTAGTCCAGCGGTCGCCAACCGTTGGTCCGTGGACCACAGGTGGTCCGTGAGATGCGAAAGGTTGGCGACCGCTGGTCTAGTCCATCTGACAGCTGGTGCTGTAGGCTGTATTGTGTCTTACTGGCTCATCAGGGTTGATTGTTTGGAGCCCCAAGCTCCAGGAGCACTGATGCCATGTGTGTGTGTGTGAGTGTGTGTGTGTGTGTGTGTGTGTGTGTGTGTGTGTACGCCTTTATAGTCAGCCACATTTTTAGAAACATGACCTCATTGGACCCTGTGACAATTTTGGGGTGTAGGCAGGGTAAGAAGATTATGCCCATTTTATAGATGAGAAATATGAGACTCAAAAGAGGAGAGTGTTGTGCACACAGTCACCCAGCTAGTAAATTGCAAAGTTGGAACTCTGACCCTCCAGTTTTACTGGTTCAACAGCTATGCCATGCTGCCTCTTACCAGACAGACTAACAAAGTCCAGCTTTCATCTTAATTTTCTGGAATCTACAAATCTTTAAGAAGTCCCTTGTGGCTCCAAACTATGGGCCACTTGCCCACGCTTTCTGTCATGCCCTACCAGCCTTTTTGACTGGATTCTCCTAATATGACCATCTGTTTAGCACTGAATGTTTTAGAGAGATCTTTTCCCAACAATCTTGTGAGCTTGGCAGGGCATTCCTCTCATTACAGATGCGCAAATGGAGACCCAAAGAGGCTGGGTGAGTTGCCAAGCTCACACACCTGGTTTGGGACCAGCATCCAGGTCTGCTCGTTTTTAAGTCCAGCAAGCTTTCAGCTTTGTCATGCTGCCTCTTCCCCAGAGGGCTCAGGAGACATAAGCAACTGCCCACAGGAAACATGCTTCACCTTCCTCCACAGACACAGAGACTCCATGGAAACAGAACGGAGAGGGTGTGCACATAGCGTTTCTTCCAGGCCCCCTCCGATTCCCATTAGAAGCTGATAAGCCACTGCATATTTTAATGGTGGGTCAACCCTAATCTGTATCCTCTTCAACACTACTGACTCTCAGAATAGCAGGAAAGAAAGGGACACCACAGAATGCTCTATTTAGTCTAATTCCTTCTTTTGACATATGAGGAAATAGTTTTTTTGGTTTGTTTTATCTGCTTTATTGAGGTAAATGGACCAATAAAATTGTAAGATATTAAAAGTATACAATATAATGATTTGATATATATAT
>NW_005367354.1:202578-219278 GCF_000412655.1 Myotis brandtii
GTTCGTTAACTCATCCATCAGCTCACTATTTATCAATTTATTATTATTATTTTTTGCTGAGAAGTTTTAAATTCCATTCTCTTAGTATGTCAGTCTCTGCCCTTGACTGACATTTGGGTTTATGGCAACTGCACCTCTCCTTCCCAATGAGCTGACCCCCAACTGTGCAACACCTGACATAACCACTTCCTGCCGCCATGCCCACCAGAACGACCCACCTCCTAGATCTGTTCCTTCCTGGCCCACTTCATCTCAGGCAACCCATGGCCTGGAGCTGACCCATCATGTGAACAGGCCCTCGACAAATATTTATAAATTGAATCAACTCGAGTGGATACAAATTTTCAGGAACCTCATAAAGAATCTAGAACAGCGGTTCTCAACCTGTGGGTCGCGACCCTTTGGGGGTCGAACGACCCTTTCACAGGGGTCACCTAAGACCATCGGAAAACACATATATAATTACATATTGTTTTTGTGATTCATCACTATGCTTTAATTATGTTCAATTTGTAACAATGAAAATACATCCTGCATATCAGATATTTACATTATGATTCATAACAGTAGCAAAATTACAGTTATGAAGTAGCAACGAAAATAATTTTATGGTTGGGGTCACCACAACATGAGGAACTGTATTAAAGGGTCGCGGCATTAGGAAGGTTGAGAACCACTGATCTAGAAGAATTGGCTGTAGTCTAATGGTATAGAATGAGAATAGGTGGTGATGCCCAGTTTGATGGAGAATGCCTCTTCCTTGGTGCTCCAGAGTTCAAAAGAAGGTGTAGTGAGTCTTATGGTGGGTGTGAGTCCAGGTGAGACCAGGGGCAACTTGCCATGCAGGACTTGTGCATGTAGGGATAGTTGGCCTCAGGTCCAGCCATCTAGGGGCCTGGACAGGCCCAGATAGTGGAGCTACTGAAGACAGGTGCCACCTGTCTAGTGAGTTCTTTCCTCCCTCCACACTTCTGCATGACAGGTCTTTCCACACCAAAAGCAGAAACAAAGCTGGCCTGCGAGACCTTTTGTTTTCCTTGAATGCCTCTTTAGATTTCTGCATGGGCTGTTAAATGGGATTAGAAACCTTTCTTGGCTTCATGAACTTTCCTTTATACCCACATAAGGTAAGATGCAGGCAGCTCCCTTGAGCCACAAAGCTAAAGCCCTGTGAGCAGATGAGCATGTCCCAGCTCAGGGGCAGCCAATGGCAATTATTTCTGCCATCTGGCCCAACTCAGCCACCAGTCGCTAACGATCATACTCTGGTCCCTACTTAACGGGAGCTTAGAACTTTCCCCAAATTCTGTTTGTCTCGATGATCTTGCCCCTGGGACAGGAGAAAGATTTTGCTTTTGAAAGAGCGATTGAGCTTTTCTATCTGAGGTGGCCTCAAATGATCCCATCTCCCACTACTCACACTTTTTTTTTGTAATCGATTAGGTTATAAAAGGACTTCGGCTTCTGTATTGAACATTCACTTGTCTCTCCTCTCTTCTGCTCCCCTCCCCTCCCTCACCCCTTATTTCTCCCCTCCCTTCCCCTCCCCTCCCCATCCTCTCTTTCTCTATCTCTCTCTCATCGGTCACATTGGGGGAAGCAAACTGCCAATCTGTGAGCAACTCTGTGGAGAGACCCCACCTGGCACGGCAAGACACTGAGTCCACGAGGAACGGAAGCCTGCCGACTTCTCTATGAGTGAGCTCAGGAGTGGATCCTCCAGCCCCAGCTGAGTCTTGAAATGATTGCAGCCCAGTGACAGCTTAGCTGCAGCATTTTGAGAGCCCCTGAGCCAGAACCACTCAGCTTAACTCCCCCCGATTCCTGACGCACAAAACTGAGACAATCAATATTTGTTGTTTTAAGTGACTAAATCTTGGAGCAATTTGTAATGCAGCAATAGATAAACAATAGAGACCTATAGAGGAGCTCCAAATACATGGCTTTCCTTTCTTCACTCGCCACTTATTCATAACCTTCTTGCCATCTGCGCTCCGTCCCCACCAAGGCTGCTGCTGGCCCATAAGATGCCCGTGTGCCAATTGAGAAGAGGGACCATTCCTCAAGACACTTTGCTTCCTTTGGCTGGAAAACTGTCATGAACATTCCCTCTGTGATGACGAGGACGGGAGCAATGCCTTGCCGATGGCTGTTTTTGTGCGATGGACAAGCCACACCACTGCCTGCAGTGACCCCGGCCCCACTCCTGCAGAAAATTCTCCCGCCAACATCATTAATGACTTGCTATTTTGCAAATCTGACAACCTTTTCTCAGTTCTCCTTTTCTTTGATCTCTCTGTTTTACTTGAAGCTGTGAGCCACCCCCTCATCCTTACAACTCATTGTGAAGGACTGAAGGAAACAGACAGAGATAGAATAAGGAAACAAGTGGTCCATTGCTAAAAAGACGGATTGGTTATTACAACAACCTCAGCCCAGCCCAGCCCAGCTGTGCGTGAAGCCAGTCCTTTACTGTAATCTACCCCAGATGTTGCCTGGGGTCTTCCTACTCTTGATTCTCAAGGTCACCTCTGGTTCCAGCTTCCTGTCTCCAAAGAGTTCTTGTTCTCTGCTCTTGCCGTGGTCCTCTCCCTTCATCGCTGCCCTGGTATTTGCCAACATGGAGTTCATTCTTTGCTCCTTACTTTTAACCCATACCCCTCACTCTAATAAAGTCTGAGGAGACAGAAGGAGCACGTTTTCATTTCAGAGTCACAATGGACTGTGAGACCCCTCTGTTTTTACAAGTTCTTTGGCGACTCTGCAGTCCTGCTAGTCCCCCCCTTCTCTCACCCCTACTGTTTAACTTTCTCTCTCTTAGCTTCTCTCCTGCTAATCTATGCCTCCAGTCATATCTGCCGTCTCAAGTTTGATAAAGGTTACTTTCCTAGGCGAAAACAGTTTTTTCCCTAAGAGGAATCTGTTTCCAGATATGAAGCGAAGGGTTGCTTTTTGTTTTTTTACATGCCTCGGTTAGTTCTTAGTGCAGTGATGGCGAACGTATGACACCTCTGACACGCGAACTCATTTTTTTGGTTGATTTTTCTTTGTTAAATGGCATTTAAATATATAAAATAGATATCGAAAATATAAGTCTTTGTTTTATTATGGTTGCAAATATCAAAAAAATTCTATATGTGACACGGCACCAGAGTTAAGTTAGGGTTTTTCAAAATGCTGACACGCCGAGCTCAAAAGGTTCGCCATCACTGTCTTAGTGGCTGCAGATGGATCGGGTTAAAGGTCACCTCCCCAGACTGACTCCAAGTGGAGTGAGCAGTTTGAAGACAGTGAAGATTCTTTCCCAGAATCCCTTCTCTCCCCCTCTTGCTTGGCACTTCCCCCAGCACGCTGCAGGCACTTTTTATTCTGCATTTCTTAGTTTCTCCCACAGCTCAGAAACGGACTTTTGATTTGATGGGTTCTCTATTGTGCTTCATACAGGCAGCGTTTCACTTTGAAAACGATTACAATGGAATGGGCACCTTTGTTGTTCTTCCTGCAGGCCCAGTCTTGCTGTAATGACATTTTCTTTGACCAGCTTAGAAAATCTAATTTAGATGGTCACCACCTGCAGCCAATGCTAACGCAGACACTCCACGGGTATCAAAACAACTTGGCTAGACTTTGTTGAAGAATCGGCCTGTCTCTCATTGCTACTTCCCAAAAGTTTCCTAATTATGTCACAAATGCTTTGGCTTTAGTGACATAATGTCTTTCCTTTCTCTCAGACCAACTGTCTTTCTTTCTTTAGATTAGCTTCCTTCTATGTTCTGCAAAGCTGAGCCTGTCCCCTTTTTCTTCTTCTCAGAAAACCTCATCCACTCTTGGGGTTTCAGCTGTTCCTTTTTTTGAAAAGTTACTGGATATTTCCTTTATTTATTTATTCATGAATGTATGCATTTTGTAACGATCTTTACCATTTTATTTTATTTTTTAAAATATATTTTTATTGATTTCAGAGAGGAAAGGAGAGGGAGAGAGAGAGAGAAACATCAATGATGAGAGAGAATCATTGATTGGTAGCCTCCTTCATGCCCCTTCCTGAGGATCCAGCCCACAACCTGGGCATGTGCCCTGACCAGGAATCTAACCATGACCTCCTGGTTCATAGGTTGATGCTCAACCACTGAGCCATACCGGCCGGTCTCCCTTTTGGATTCTTTAGCATGGAATCATTGCAGTCACCTCAAAGCCCACAAATTTAAAACCATGTACAGCATCCTTCCCTCCAAATCAGAGTTCCTCATTTCCGTCAACAAGACAAGCTTCCCTAGTCTCTATTCCTTCTTCCTGAATCTCTCCATGTCAAGTTACCCTACAGCTTACACAGAGTGTACAGTGGCAGTGCCCTCAGCATCCCCTGGATGTCTCTCGCTTCAACAGTGTTTGGATGGAACAGACCCAGGGATGCCCCTTCTTCCAGCCACCAACCACCCTGTAACCTCTTTTCCAGTCACCACCTTCAGAACCACCTCAGCCATCCTCAGCCTCCCAGACCAGCCAACACCATTTGTGTGTGTGTGTGTGTGTGTGTGTGTGTGTGTGTGTGTGTGTTTTAACCTTAACTCATTGCTAAACAACCATTGCTCCCAAATTTGTCAGAATGATTCCATGATTCCGGAGGCTGTGGTCAACCGCCCGGCCAACCTGTATCTGTGGGTATTCTACACTTACCTCTCTCCGGGCTTCTATTTCTACCGCGATGATGTGGCTCTGGAGGGCGTGGGCCACTTCTTTGGTGAGTTGGCGGAGAAGGGCAGGGCGCTGAGCGTCTCTTAAAGATGCAAAACCAGCGCGGTGGCCGCATTCTCTCCAGGACGCGCTGAAGCCTCCCCAAGATGAGTGGGCAAAACTCAGGACGCCAGGGAAACCGCCCTGGCCTTGGAGAGGAGCCTGAACTAGGCCCTCCTGGAGCTGCAGGCCCCGGTTCTACCCGCACGCAGACCCTTAGCTCTGTGACTTCCTGGGCAACCACTTCCTGGGTGAGGAGGTGAAACTCATCAGGAAGATGGGTGACACCTGACTCACCTCCGCAGGCGCCGGCCCCCAGGCTGGGCTGGGCTGGGTGAGTATCTGTTCTACAGGCTCATCCTCACCCTCAAGCACGACTAGGAGCCTTTGGAGCCCAGAGGCCTGTGAGGGGCCCCTCTGCATCCCCTGGTGTCTGGCTTTTGCCTGAGCCTCTTTCTCCCTGAAACCACGAGCCATCCTTCTAACCACCCTGAGCCCTCTCCCATGCTTGGACCACATGGAAACAATAAAGCTTTTTGTAACAACAACAACAACAACAACAACAACAAAAAAAGAGGAGGAGTTTATAATTCTTTATTGCCTATATAATGAAGTCCAAAGTCCTCATGTCACTTGTAATCTGGACTTGAATTAGTTGAGATTAGGCTCAGTTACATATGTCGGAAAACCCAAAGTAATAGTGACTTAAAAATGAGATAAAAGTGTACTTTCTTTCATGTCAATGAATTCTAGGGATAGACAACCAAGGACTGATACACAAAGCTGTTAGGGATCGTGACCCATTCCTTCCAGTTTATGCTCTATTATCTTAAGATCATCTCTATTCCTATGGTTTAAGATGAAGATGGTGGCCGGGGCGGGGGGGGGTGTCAATCGGGAAAAAAGGAGACACATGTAATACTTTAAACAATAAAAACCAAAAAAACATTCAAAACAGTAAAAAAAAAAAAAAAAAAAAAAAAAAGATGAAGATGGAGCTTCAGCCACCACATCTGCATTCCAGGCAACAGGAGGGAGAAAGGAGTCGGGGGAAAGGGCAGGTGCCAAGTGCCATTTATGGAGGTTTCCTAGAAGTATCCCTAGACCATTCCCAAGGACATCTCATTGGCCAGAATGTCATCACATGGTCACATGTAGCAGCCCAGATGGATGGAAAAGAAAATCTTTTTTTCTGGGTTGCCCGGATATCAAACTAAAAATCGGGAGTTCTGTTACTAAGGGAGAAGAGTGAATAGATATTAGGGAGAAACTAGCCATCTCTGCTACAGGTCTCACCTGGGCTTCCACGTGCCCTCTGCACACCCTCCCATCAGCACGTCCCGCTGGACTGGGATTGCACTTGTTATCACACTCCCACCAGGCAGAGAGCTCTTTCAGGCTGAGAATCTTGCCAGTTTCATTTTCAGACGCTGGGCCTTGGTGAAGTGCTGGCAAGGAGAAGGGGCTCCGCAAGTGTCTGATGAATGAACAGATACCATGGGGGGGGGGGGGAAATACAGGAGGGAGGGGCTCAGGAAAGTGTCCCAGCTCAGGGGGAAGCTGCCTTGGCGTATAGTCCTGTTCTAGAAAAAATAACCACAATAGTAATAAAAATCAATAAGGTCATACAGCATCCTTATGCCATCTGTGTAACCCTCTGAATTAAACATGACAGACACCCCTCTCCCCTCGACAGATAGGCATGAGCAGGCTGGAGCCTGCCTTCCTTCACTCCAAGCCAAGGGTTCTCTGTGCTAGAAAGTGGGAGGGGAGGCGGGAGCAGACTGCTGAATCGACTCACCCCCAGGGCAAGAAGCCCATATTCTTTTGTTTTGTAAACAAATGAAGTCCTGAAGTCCTGGAGTCCTGTTTCAGGAGGAAGCAACAAAGAGGACCTTGAGGGCATGCCTTTCCCAGCGGTGCTGCCCCATCAGGCGGACCCTCTGGCCCCTGGCAATTGCCAGCCTGGTAAGTACACGGGAGGCCAAGGACCTAGAATCTGCAGCTGCCTAGATTTCAGTAAGAAGTTTGTCTTGGGGCCCATCACACATGGTGTGTTATTAAAGTACCATAAAAGTCTCCTTTAATTGTCTACTGTCCCCAGACAGGAACTCAAGGACACTGTTGGAGCCAAGCCTCTGGCCAGGGTGAACAATATCTCATACTGGATGAGAGTATGTGTTTTCCTGTCTAGTTCCGTCTCGGACTTGGGACAGCACACTTTGTAGGATGGAGAAGTGCTGGTTGGGCCTTACCCTGACTCAAAGCTCCCTCAGGCGATCACTAGCATCCTGGCTCTCCAGAGGTCCTGGGCCGCAGCATCACATCTTTGTGTTAGAAACGCAAATTCTTAGACTCCCTCCAGGCCCACTGTGTTAGGTGGATTCCCTAATAGCTCTGGAAAACATTTGTCTGGCAGGCTCACCCAGGTGAAAGTTGAAAAGGGTAGTAAGCAAGAGTGTGTGGTCTCTCTGGGCCGCAATGAGAGTCGTGGGGAGCCTGGTAGGGTGTGTCCTGGCCTGTCTGGGGTGTTGGCTTTGAGGAGGCACCAAGGCATTTTTCCAGTACATGTTGTTTCCTGGGAGAAGGAGCCATGGCCATGAGGGGCAACAGGTAAGGAAACTGAGGAGGAGGTGGGAGCAGCCAGCTGGGACAGGCAGGCCTGGTGAGGCGTGCCAATGGCTAATGGGAGGCCAGCTTTCCCAGCCAGCTTTCTCTTGTGCTCTTGTTTCCAGGCCAAAGATTCTCGGCTGGCAGCTGCCCGTGAGCTCTGGATTCCTGCCCTTCATGGTACTGCCCTTCGTGGATGCCTTGCGTGGGCAAACACTACCAATGAGCAATTGGAGTTCTCCACATTTCACGCTACTTCTCGTTACCCATCTTCCACCAGCTCCTTGCCGTGGTGATGTGGGGACATCACCTCCCACAGGCACTGTCAACCCGATGGTGTTTCGGGTTTCGTTTCCCGTCTCTACCTCGCCATGCTTTGTCATTCCAGGGATGGGGAGATGGATGGGATCTCAGTATTACATGTGGCCAGGGGCTGGCATGCTGAGTTAGAGGCGTCATGTTAAACACCCGTACATCACTTTATGAAAAGTTATTGGTGAGAAACTTTTAATTGTCCCGTGCTGTGGTGAAATCCTCCACGGTTCCCCTGATCTAATGTAGCAGTCCTCGCAGCCACGGCACCATTGTCGGGTCTGCGCCTGTGGACAGTCCTGGCTCAGGTGGGCTGAGCTGGACCGCATGCTGGGAACTGAGCAGTGGAGGTGGGGAGGAGAGAGGTACTGGGGGGAGGAGGGGCTACCCACTTGTGGAGTTGGATTCTGAGGGAGGTGGCCAAAATTTTCTGTGTCCACATCAGCGACTGGGTTTGACAATGATGAGGGTTTGCTGGGATCCAAGTGTGGGGCAGAGAAAGAGAGTCTCTGGCATAGGTGGGTAGTCACCTGAAAGTCCATCAGGTTTGGAGCTGGGTGGGGCAAGGGCAGGGCCTCATATCAAGGACCAGCCAATAGCCAGGGGCTCCAGGCTAGAAACAGGCGCTCTATGAACGAGGGTGGTGACTAACGCCTGCAGGGAGGCGGGTGGATACCTGGGTGTCTGTTGCAACATGTGTGGCTGAAAGGGCGAGAGGCTGCACACCTGCCGGGACTTGCTTCAGATGACGAAAGGCATCAGGGCCTGCAGGAGGCAGGACTGTCAATGCTGGAGCCCGATTCCACTGCCAGGAAACCACGCGAGTTATCGGTTAGATAGTTTCCAAGGATGTCATGGATTTTCCGAGCTTTACTCCACTGCCGGGAAACCACGCGAGTTATCGGATAGTTTCCAAGGATGTCATGGATTTTCCGAGCTTTAATTACAAGTCTACCTTTCCACACGTATGGCCCTGCCCCTGCCGTCCCTGGTGGAAGTTTCTGGAGCTTTGCTGGCTTCCTGAACACAGCGGGCTATAGAGGGAAGCACGTTGGGATCAGGCAATGGGGCTCTGAGTTCTGGTTTTGCTCTGTGAATCTGGCTATTTCTCTTCATCTTGCTGAGCTTCCGTTTCCTCGTTGTGCCGCCTTCACAAATGTTATTGCAGCCACTAGGATGGAGGAGGCCAAGCACTACCTCACCACGGAGCGGGCTCTGAGTCAACGCTGGTTTCCTCTCGTCTCCCCTCCCCGCTCCCCGCTCCCAGCCCACACACTGTACAGATGACTTGAAAACCCAAGCGCTTTGGGTAAACACACATTAGCCTATCTACGTCAGCTCTGTTGTAAACAGGGCCTTGGGGAGAAGGGACTTGGTCTATATTTCTTTCACTTGGAAAGCCAGAGGCAATTTTCTTTCCGTTTAGTAAGAGAGAATCTATGCTGGATATTCTATCCTACAGATCAAGTTCAGTCCTCCGGGCATGGAGTTACACAATATCCATCGCAGTGACAGGGAAGGTTGGGGCCTGGGCCTCGCCACAGCACTGCTTGTGCACAAGGAGTCTGGCTGGTTGCATGTTGGGGAGAACAGGGTGGGGCGTGGGCTCAGGTGCTTGGACAGGCTGTCCGCTCTGTGCTGCCAGGCTGGAACAACCCTGTGCTTTCTTCCCCTCTGTAGGAGCGAAATTCTAGAATTCCTGCCTCGGAGCCGGGAAGTGAATTTGGGTTATATCACTGCAAGCAACCCTGCTTGCTCTGTGTTCCCCTGTCTCCCCCCTAGAGTTTGAGCCATGTTTGGTGCTATTAGCATACAAGGGGAGGTCCTTTGAACCTTCAAAAGGGGCCACCTGGCACGTCAGAGCTTTACAGCTGTATTTAATCTTCCTGGAGGCTGGCGGCTCCCAGCGTCCTGGCGCCTGTGGGCTTGGGATTGGCTTGCCCCAACTATGCCTTTGAGCTCAAGAGTCTTCAAAAGGGAGAGTCACGTTACAAAGCTGAGATGCTCCGAAGTGCTGTGGGTCAGGGCTATGTGATGTGTGTATATTATCCTGGCTTAAGAGTACCTTTTGAAAGCTGTTGGATTATCAGTTGTTTTTGCTATACAGACTGGGGAAATGTACATGGAAATTTTGGGAAGACATAGGGAAAATCAAATGGTAGGAGAGAATAAGGGAGGCCTCTTTGGGATAATTCTGAAGGAGGGAGGAGGAAGATGGGCAGGAGAAAGGAGTGTCAATTCGCCACAGTTGAGCAATTCAGTTCTGTGTAGGCACAGTATGTCCCTACTGTACACCAGGCACCGATTGCAAGCACCTGCAGCCAAACAGCTCACTGAACTCCGCTGTCAACAGCAAGGTGAGGTGCCTGCAGGAGCAAGGTGTCACAGGTAATGTCCAGTGCTATGGGCAACTCCCCAGATGCAGCCAGGGAGGCATCCGCCCAGGAAGGCTGGCCATCAACATGGCCTTTCCCATTCCTTTGCAAGACATCCCTGTAAGCTCTTTTTGGACCTAAACAGGACCAGTATTGTTTTCTGCCTGATCTCCAGGGTCTCTAGGTGCATAGTAAATGTCTGTTGAATGAAGAGGAATGAATACTTAATTTAATACTGTGAAGAACAGCACCAGGCGACTGTTAGCCCAGACATGGCTCACTACATTAGTGCCTCTTAAATTTATTTCGCAAGTTGTGCCGTTGTCTTTGAAGAGGGAGCAAGAGGCCTAGAGCCAAGGAATACAGACTGTTAGCGCAGACATGGCTCACTACACTAGTGCCTCTTAAATTTATTTCGCAAGTTGTGCAGTTGTCTTTGAAGAGGGAGCAAGAGGCCTAGAGCCAAGGAATACAGGTGACTTCTACCAGTTGGAGAAGGTCAGGAACTGGATTCTCCCTTTAGAGCCTCCAGAAGGAATGGAGCCCTGTGCGCGCCTCTCTCTCTCTCTCTCTCCATAGTAATCTCCCGAGAATTTTGCTAGGATGTCAAATGCCGATTCTGACTCATAGGTCTGGGGTGGAGCCTGAGACTCTGCACTTCTAAAAGCTCCCAGAGGACACTGAGCCTTGGGCCACTCTGAGCAGCAGAATCTTCATCTTGCCCAAGAGCTGGCCAGCCATCATCTACTTGACCCTGCATCCCTCCAAGGTCAGAAGTAATGCGTCCTCACTGAGCGGTTCTTAGAAAGCCTGACGGCCACTTCACCAGAGAGTGGAAGCTTGCAGGATGGAACTGAAACGCATTTCACTCCCAGCCTTGTCTGCAACCTGCTGAGCTCTGTCGCCCAGTGACCCAGGACCAGACAGAGAGAGAAAGCAAGCATTTCTGCTCCTCCCTCTGCTGGCACCTGGGACATCCCCACACAGAGAGGCTTGTGCCCTGCAGCCTCACTGAGCACCCTTGTGACCAAAGCCTTCTGAGATGCCAGGAAGGTGGTCCCTAGGATCCCATGGGCAGGTGAGGCTAAGGAACATTCTCTTACGGGTCTTTGCTATGGTCTAAGCCCTTTGAGGTTCAAGGTTCTCTTTTTAACTTGAATATTGTTTCTGGTGATTTTGGACAGATCCAAATACTCTTCTATGGAATCCAATCCAGCGCTATTCAGCTACCATCACCTCCTGCCATCACCTCCTACCATCACCCCCATCTCTACCCCAATTACTGCCACCTCTCTCACTTCTGCTGCTCCATCATCTCTACCTCCTCTGCCTCTAGCTCACACCCATACCGTGTTGTCACATCAACCTGGGGCTTAAGCACCCTTGTCTCCATTTAGAAGGATAGGGGACAGAGAAATTAAGTTCCGTGTCTGAGGTGTCAGTGTTAGTAAGTGGCATGGCTGGGACTAAATGTCACCTGATTCCAGAGCAAGTATTGTGCCCACTGCTCAGTGTTTCCTTTGATCCTCCAGTCCCAGCACTAGGCCTGTGGGTCTCACCCTGGCAGGGAGGACCTGCTCTCTCAGTGTTAGTAAGTGGCATGGCCGGGACTAAATGTCACCTGATTCCAGAGCAAGTATTGTCCCCACTGCTCAGTGTTTCCTTTGATCCTCCAGTCCAAGCACTAGGGCCTGTGGGTCTCACCCTGGCAGGGAGGACCTGCTCTGTGGAGAGGTGCAGAGTCATCCGACCCTAGGCACAGTGTTTACCCAGAGAGGACGGGAACTTGGATCTCCCTGGGCCCAGGGGCCAAGCCCATTGGGTTATGGTCGTGCTCTGTGCCAACGCAGCAGGTTGAATGGGTCACTTCACTCCAACTCTCAATTCAGTGGGGTGGATGGGGTAAGTAGTCAGTGATTCACTGTCACTTCGTAACTTAAGTGTGCAGAGTCAACCTGTGAAAGATATTTATTTGCTTTTAAAAGTCAACAACAACAACCCCCCTCACCCTGTCCCCATCCTGAGCCTGTGATGTGGGCAGAAGGATGCTAAGCCATAAAATACAGATAATAATGCCTTAGGTTGTTATAGCAATGCACACTTTCAAAGAGCCCATAGATTTTATTTCATCTTAATCCTCCTAATGCCTCCTTTTAAGGTCGACAGGTCAGGTGTTATTATTCTTATTTTGTAGATGGGAAAACTGAGGTTCAAAGAGGCCAGGGGACTTGCTCAAGGTCACAGATCTAGGTCCAGAAAGCAAACTGGCTGCCCCCAAATCTATTGTTCTTTTGGTCACATGCACATGCTGCGATGGTCCCCTGCCTTGGACACACAGGTCACCATCCCGTAGGGATTTCAGGGGCACTCTGTCCGAGCCCTGGCAGATTTATTGCCAGCGACTGTCATTTCTTATTTCCCCAAATTGCAACTCTTTGGAAAAACATCTGAAGATTAACCAACAAAGTGCTCTGAGAGCCGAGTTGGCATCCCAGTGAGGACAGGACATGGAACACCCAGGGGAGGGGCAGGAATGCTTCTAGAGGGAAGGGCACAGGTACCAGAAACCAGCAGACCCAAGGTCACGCCCAGACACAGCCGATGTGGGGAACAACGGGCAGGTGTGTGCTCCCCGTCCCTGGCAGGCCTGGAAGAGGCAGGGGGGGCAGGAGGCAACCGGTCAGGCCCAGGGTCTGATTTTAAGAACCCAGACCCTGAATTCTGGAGGAGAATTGTTAAGGATTCAAGTCTGGCAACAAACAGTCTGGGCAGAAAAAAGTGTCCAGGCAAGATACCAAGAATACCAAGCATGGAGCCTGTCCCTAACTCAGGCCGCGTAAAGCAGAGGGTGTTTGTGGACTTCCTGTCCAAGACCGAACTAGGTGGAAGTGTTCAGGTTGGTCTGAGTCCACGGGGGACGGCAAGCAGGGGGAGAGCCCGCAGGGGAAGAGCAAGGGAGTCCCCGGCAGACACGCTTTGCACAGCTGTGTTTCCCAAGCTGACATTCTTCACAACACTGTTCCGTACCTTGCTTCTGAGTGTGGCAGGAAGGATGCCGTGTGTTCAACGAAGATGGGAGATAGCAGATCAGATGGAGTGAAACAGGTTCCTTTATTTCAGAGGTTGTCAGCTCCTTTAAGATGCAAATATGCATGTTAATTTCCAGGTGAGAGCAATTAAAAGCAAAGTTTTCCAAACTTTTTGAGCCCCCTCCCCTCCCCATTCCACTCTTCCTTTTTTTTGCCTTGGCACACATAGTAACATCTCCTAGAGCACAGTTTGGGAAACTCAGTCCAACTCTCCCTCAGCTGGACCGAGAGCCGTACCTGGGCCACCTTCTGCTTCCCACACCCGGGCCCTGGTCTTTTTCCTCATCAAGAGTGTGCTGGGCTCTGGCCAGTGTGGCTCAGTTGGTTGGGCACCATCTTGTACACCAAAAGGTTGCTGGTTTGATTCCCAGTCAGTTGGGGCACATGCCCAGATTGCAGGCTTGATCCTGGTAGGGGGCAGCCGATCCACGTACGGCTTTCACATCGATGTTTCTCTCTTTCCCTCTCCCTTCCTTTCTCTCTAATAATCAATTTTAAAAAATCTGTGGCTTGACCCTGACACTCTCACTCAAGTGTCACATGTCACATTCCCAAGAGTGGCAGGGTGGACCCAACACAGAGGGGTTGGAAGTGGCCCTTTGCTCAATCATTTACTTTCAACGTGCGGTGACGACTGTCCTCCAAGGTCATAGAGTTAGCAAGTAATAGAACCGGAACTGACATCGGCCTGACAGAGGTCAGACAGGGCAACAAGGAAAATGGCGGCGCTGACAGTTCTCTGACAGTTGGGCTCTTCATAGCCACATCGTGAAATAAAAACAATGATGATCTAGTCAGGCCTGACAAGGAGACAAACATTGACATTATCAAGAAGTCTGTATTGAATATGGATTTACATAGCCCTCTCCCTCGTAATAATAAGCCCCTCCCTAAGGGCGTATGTTGCATCCAGATATAAGGTAATGATATGAACTTCTATGGATTAGCAAGACATTTGTTATGTGTCCACAAACCACCATGCTTTTTAAAAGCAATGTTTGAAACCATAGGGTTCTGAAGTCAACACCCCACAAAATTCTCTAAACTTAATGATAAATGTTTAAAGGCTTTTTCTATCTTTTTAAAGTTGTCTTAGTAGCAGAGGCAAAGAATCACATACCACGATGACTAAAATAAAACCAGGAAAATCATACAATATAAAAAAGAATAGGTACTTACTTATTTGTACACACTGTTGGAAGATGCAGAGAAAACATTACTATGGGTTAGAACACATTATGAAGCATCGGGCATCTGGTTATAATATAGATAAAAACCCCAGCATGTTTTAGCCTATGGTATCGGTTGGATTGTTTCAGGTATGAAATATACATACAGTGGCTGTGTGAATGTGTACCATTAAAAGAAAAATGTACCAGTGAAGATATAGTTTCAACAGAAAATGCTTTCTTTAATAAAATTAATTCTTTGCAAAAACTGTGGAAGTGTACTCACCAATTGAGGATTTGAATAAAAAGATTCCTTGGTAAGAATACAAACCTAGCACCGTCAATGAAATTCTTTCATTTGTTGGTGAGCTATTGCTTCAAAGCCAGGAGTGCACAAAATACAACAAGATATCATCAATGCAAGTAATTGTTACAAAAACAAGACTTCTGAGTATAATGGAATCCTTACAACATTTTTTGTAGTGAGATACAAGCAACGTGCTTGTAACAGCCATTAAGCTTGAGGACGAATTACGCATTTTTTATCAATAGACAACAGTTTCAAACTTGCTGACCCTTTCTAGTATGACAACTGGTTGTCAGTATTATGTCACCTAGTAAATATTAGAGAGAAAAACAAACAAACAAAACCTCACTCGGTGGAAAAGAAGTAATTGCTTTTTGAAACTAAGTTGTATAGAGCAATGTTCAATGGTGCTTTTTAAAAACACAGGTTAGGGAGGGAATTGATGTTGAAAACAGATGTTTTGGAATGTTGCCACTGTTCTGTGATTCTGTAAAAACTCTCATATCTGTAAATAAAAAGAAAACCCTAAGAAGTAAATTTTAAAACCTGTTTTTAAAATCTCAAAAGGAAGAGTGTCAGTGGGGTTTGAACCCATTTGTGCAAAATGGGACATCTTCCAATGAGTTTGCTAAAAAATAAAAAATAAAGATTGAAACCAGGGAGAAGGGCCTTTTATTAGTGTTCAACAGCAATCTTTGTATAACTGAATGACAGTCATGATTTAGTTAACACAACCAACAAGGTATCTTCTGTTTGGAGCTACCCATGTTTGCAAGGAATCTTTTTTTTTTTTTTTTTAACTATGACAACTTCTGAGCTATTTTTCCAATAAGTAGAAAAAAAAACAAAGCTGCCCTGCAGACCTCCCTTTGGGCATGGCCTCCGAGGCTCCGCCACAGGGCCCATTTGAAAGCAAGTGTGCAAACAAAATTAATATGAAACCAGAATCCTTATGTTACAAAGCTTTAAATCAAGATTTTAAATGGCAGTGAAACACATTCAATAAAAACGCTCTTCCCCCTCAAATATTATTACTATTTCAACAAGAGCAAAACTTCATTTCAGCCTTATTTTGTTCTTTAACAGCTTCTATTTTTGTAGTGTTTTGTGGTTTATCTATTGGTACAGTTGTATGTATATAATTTATAAGTAAATATCTCTATGTTGGGCTCTACATGCTAAAGCTATTTGCTGATATGGATGCATAATCACAAAAGCATGGCGAGCACCACGGCAGACTGTAAAACCTTTGGGGTGACCTGTGTCCCCCAGCGATGTTTCCTGGTGGCTTACACAGGACACATGGTAATGAGGCTCAGCTCCGTAGGCTGATTGGCTGACTGAGGGACTGAATGAATGAAGACACCTATCGATCAAAATGTTCCGTTATAGAAACAACCTAAATATAAAATTCGCTAAATGTATTGAGTGTCCACTCTGCCAGGCGGTACTCTGGGCTGCACACCCAGGCGCTCCCGCATTCTCACAGCAGCCTTGTGGGATGAGACATAAACCATCGCCTGTGCTGTTTCACAGGCACCTGTGCCTCCTTCTAGAAGGTGGGCTGCCCTGGGAACAGCTCTGGAAACTGCTCATGTTTCCTTGTCTCCAGGGGACTTTAGACCCTGAGAGATTCTGATCACGTCTTCTGCTGGGAAAAATGCGTTACAAAAATAGAAGCCGAGAAGAAAGGTTGAAATCGAACCTCCACACGTAATGACATTATCTACTGGTCAGAGGAGATACGCTCTGAGCTATTTTTCCAATAAGTGGAAAAAAACAAAGCTGCCCTGTTTACCTCCCTTTGGGCATGGCCTCCGAGGCTCCGCCACAGGGCCCAGGGCACCTTCCTCTGGGGGGGATGGGGCGGGGGTTGACCCCCTTGGTCCACTCCTTTCCTCTCCCTGCAGAAAGGGACATGGGTTTGGTCACTTAGCTTTGGAGAGTGCAGAGTACTAAATGGTCTACCAGTGGTCGGCAAACTGTGGCTCACGAGCCACATGCGGCTCTTTGGCCTCTTGAGTGTGGCTCTTCCTAAGCCTTAGGAGTACCCTAATTAAGTTAATAATAATGTACCTACCTATATAGTTTAAGTTTAAAAAAT
>NW_005367354.1:219416-220551 GCF_000412655.1 Myotis brandtii
GAATAAATAAGAAAGCATTTGGCTGAGTAACAAAAGGCTCCTTGGTTTTCTTATTTCATTTGATTGCTTGTCTGGATAACATCAATAGTTCTAGAAGGTGGGCTGCCCTGGGAACAGCTCTGGAAACTGCTCATGTTTCCTTGTCTCCCAGGGGACTTTAGACCCTGAGAGATCCTGATCACGTCTCCTGCTGGGAAAAATGCGTTACAAAAATAGAAGCGGAGAAGAAAGGTTGAAATCGAACCTCCACACGTAATGACATTATCTACTGGTCAGAGGAGATACGCTCTGAGCTATTTTTCCAATAAGTGGAAAAAAACAAAGCTGCCCTGTTTGGGCATGGCCTCCGAGGCTCCGCCACAGGGCCCAGGGCACCTTCCTCTGGGGGGGAGGGGGGGTTGACCCCCTTGGTCCACTCCTTTCCTCTCCCCGCAGAAAGGGACATGGGTTTGGTCACTTAGCTTTGGAGAGTGCAGTACTAAATGGTCTAGGCGGCCAGCTTTGTGGGTGTGTCCTGTGAGGGGCTCACACGGGCCCTACGCTTGGTTACTGCTCTGTGTCACTGTCTTAAAATTATGAATAATTTTTCAGCAAAGGGTCCTGTATTTTAATTTTGCACTAGACCTTGCCAATGGGAGAGCCGGTCCTGTGTCCAGGCCAGGCTGGGGTAGTCCTGGGGAGGACGGGCTTGGGGAACTTATTCCAACTACAATTGTGGACCCAGGCCCATTTCCACCTTTGAAATCAGGTTTAGAAATACACTTAAAGCCAGACTCCACTCTGTTACAGCCCCCTGGCAGAGTGGACAGAGAAAGCAGCCGCCTTCCAGCTGATTTGGGGGTCAGATGGTGAAAGCCTGCCCTCGTGTCCTGGGCCTTGAAATGTTCCCTGTGTCCAGGGCCCACCCAAGAGAACAGCGCTTGAGAGGCGGCTGCTCCATCAGCCTTTTTCATAGCTTTTAGGATATCAGTAAAGACAGACAATTCAGAGTTGAATTGAATAATGCTCAGAAGGGAGCAGTCAGAGGCTCATCCTGTCACCGCCCTGGTCACCTCTGAGGCTGGGACCAAGGGAGGGGTCTCCTTAGGTACTAGTGTGAGGCTGAGCCTTTGCTAAAAGGCCAATAGTCTTACTC
>NW_005367354.1:223303-226020 GCF_000412655.1 Myotis brandtii
AAGATTAATACCCCTCACGAGGGGAAGGCAGGCCTTCTTTCTCCATCCCTTTTTGCTTCCTTTCCACACCTGTCTCCGGACCTCTCCACTTCCCCTGCAGTCTGAACACTATCTCAACTCCCCACAGAGGAGAAAAGAACTAATTTCCAGGTGTGCAGTATTTTAGAGCATTTTTACATGCGTTTCTTGTTTCCTAGCAGTGCTGTGAGGCAGGCAAAATGGGTTCTCTGAGTCCACTTTTATAGACGAATCTGAGAGACTGGGGCTCAGGCTGCTGATGGGGTGTGCTCTATAGGCCACACATTCAAGTGGTATAACTGAGGTTCTAACTCACATTCTCTGTCATCCCATGCTATGTGATCGGAGATATATGGAGATATACTTAGAATGCAGATGATAACGGATTCATTTTGTTTGCTTTTTATTGAGGTGAAATTCACAGGATTTACAATTAACCATTTTAAAGGGAATAAGTCAGTAGCATTTAGTGCATTCACCATGCTGCGCAACCACCACTCCTAGTTTCAAAACTTTTCATCATTCCCTCCCTGGCTTTTTGTGCAAAATCAAAGGAATAATCTGAGAAAGACATCCAGCTCAGGGCTTGCCCTAGTAAGGGCCTGTGTTGTCAGACTCTCCAGCTCTCTCTCAGCAACCTGGTAATGTAGAAAGAGGACATCATTCCGAAATTTAGTCCCTTGAGTAAACCAGGTTGAGGATATGTAAGGTATTCATGTCCCAATCCTTTAATTTTTTTAAATGGCATTTTCAAAATTGCCCTTTTTCAGGAAACTTTTCCCAAGGAACTCTCCTAGTCTTGAGAGCAATCGGATGCGTTTACCCGTCAACGCCGCAGCGCTGAATTGCACTGTCACAGAGCTTCTTGTCTCTTGAAGGAGTTTGTCTCCTTGGCCAGGAACCTCACAGCCTTGGAGGTACCACAGGGCTCTATGTTGTCCTGGGTACAAAACAGGTGCGCGGCAGGTATGCGTTGGACTGTAATGGATGGTGGCCAGGCAGCTCCCGAATTCTAGCCAGCACCTGGTGACCAACGTCCTCCCCACACTCTAAGTAGTGGGTTTGGGGACTGAGGAGCTGCTCCCCCAGTGCTGGCTGGAGCCCAATAGGGGTCGGTCTGGTTGGGGTTGGCCATCACTTGGGCAGCTCTGGCTGAGATGACAGGAAAGGCTCTAGCTCCCACACCTGCATCACATGACAGATGGAAGGCAAGAGCTTCAAGCAGGTTAACCCAAGAACAGAATGGCTTTGGCCTTCATTTAAATCTGCCAATTCCAGGAGCATTGGCCCCGGGGCTCAGTAAGTCAGGAAGGTCCTTTTGGCTTCCTACGTCACCAGGTGTGGAAGCAAGTGCGCTCTGTGGCGGCTGAGGTAGAGGGCTGGGGAGGAGTGTGTGGCTGGGACTTCTAGGATGAGCATCCACGTGGCCGGTGGGCCTACAATCTCACAGTGTCCAGGCTTATTGGAGGATTTTCCTTCTGGTGGCTTCTCCTGGCTCTCCATGCCATCACCACGCCGACGCCAACTGCAAGGCCACCTCCTGCCGCCACTGGCACGGCCCAGGGGAGCACGTTGGGGCCTTCTTCAGCCTGGTTTTTGAGTAGCTGACTATTCCTCAGGGTGTGGAGGTAAGGGCTCTCCTGCGGAGGAGGAGAGGGTCAGGGGTTGGGGCCTCTGAAAACCATCCAGCTGCCCACCTTGGGCTCTCTGGGTCCCGTGCTGGAGAGGCTACCACAGCCTTGCACATGTCCCCAGCTCATGGTCTGCAAAGCTCCTCCATCTCACTGTGCCCAGGTCTCCTGGAGGAGGGTGTCCAAAGTGGGCAACACCCAGCTACAACCTCCTGTGTGTCTCACCGAACTGACAGGTGACCAATGAAAGTCTTGGGGGAGACCCCAACTCTTTCTTTTAAGCCACTACTGGACAACTATTCCCATCCTCCCCTCCAGGGGTGCTGGGGGAGCAGAGAAGGTCAGTGTGGAAGGACAGCTGGTTCTGCAGTCGATTGGAGAACCAGAATGAGAAGGGACAGGAGAGGAGGCCCTTGGGCCTGCCTCTCTGGGTCCCTCCTCCCTTTCAGCGAACACGAACTGAGTGCCTGTTGCGGGAGCCATGTGCTGGGGGAGCTGTGAGAGTGCCCGAGGGCTAAGATGTGACATCTTTCATTGCCCAGGTAGGAGATAAGACATGTTGAGAAGCGATCACATCACAAAAGAGCCTTTCAGTGTCTTAGGAGCAGTGTAAACAGAAGAGAGGCCAAGGCAGGTGCTGGAACAGTAGCTCAGACAGGGCCTGAAGGATGTGGAGATTTTCCATAGGCTGAGATGGCGGATGCGCCTCCAGAGGAGCAGGTGGCAGGAGTGAAAGCACAGACAGGGCAATCGTGGGGCTCGTCTGGGAACTGCTCCACTTTCAGGAGCAGAGAGTGTCTAAGGCGACGGAACAGACAATGTGTAAGGTGCCTTTCTTTCATGGACGGTTTCATGGAGGGAAGGGTTTCAAGTAGCCTTGACAATACTGGCAGGCTGGTGTCTGGCAGTGACTATGGGATGGATGGAGAGGGGAGAGAGGAGAGCTGGGGAGCAAGTTCGGGACTTTGCCAGTGGTCCAGGTAAAGGCAGTAAGGGCCCGGAAAAGGCCGTGGTGGAAAGGGAGGAGGTGGATTGCAGGCTCCCAGAACAGACTCGGTGTCTTATTCC
>NW_005367354.1:226051-230325 GCF_000412655.1 Myotis brandtii
TGGGAGAGCTCCTCCACCTGGTTTAAGACAGAGCATGACTCAGACCCCTCAGGGTAGAGGGTGACTCAAGCTTCTGCCAGTCCTGCCTGCCTCTCCTGAGTGCCTCTTCCCACTTCAGTAGGGACCTCTTGCTTTCTCCGCCCCTCACCCATGGCTGCCCGCACACTGAGAAGCTGCAAGGTGTCTGGGATAATGCGGAGAGGCGAGATGTGAGAATGGTGGCAGTGAATGAAGTGCACGATGCCAAAGCCTCCCAGGGGATTTGTGTGTCTCCCGGTGGCTATATCGCCCCCACCCCCACCCCAGACACCTGTCCCACGCTGGGCAGGTGGGACCTTTACTCACAGGAGAGGGACACTTGAGTTTGGTTCGGCTGTAGGTGAAGTTGTTGGAGGTCGTCTTATGGCCCACTGGTTCCAGCTGATGAGAGAAAAGAAATCCTGATTCCTCCGAAGCTGGGAGACCACTCTGTGGGGAGGGGTCTCTCACACTAGACTCCTTCTCTTTGCAAAACTGAAACCAGCTAAGAAGCAAGACCCACAGCAGATACCAGCAGCCCCGGGGCCAGAGCTGGACCTGACTCTCCCTCACAGAGTGACAGGCCCACCAGAGCAGGGTGGGCCCCCGAGTCTGTGTCCTGGATTTACTGAGGCCCAAGAGAGACTGACCGGTCCAGAGGCCACATTGAGTGGAAGTCAGGGCCCAGCACCTCCATTTCCTGCTTCCCTTGTGGGTGGCTGTGATTGCAGACATTCTGCATTTTCAATTTATAAAACGGTGATCATCGTATTTGCCAACTTCTTTAAGTGTGTGGGGCTGGCTAGTCAACTTCAGGAAAACTTGGAAAACACATTGGTTACCATGACACCATTACTATACTCGGCTTGTCAACCTTAAGAAATTGGGTTTTCTCACTTGAGCATTTTTGTATTTTTGTATGTTTTCTTCATAGATAAAAAGGTTTACTCACAACATTTCTGGGAGCAGCTGTGGTTCAGAGAGGTTCTCCTGAATACTTTTGACCCTGGGACCCTCTGAGGATGAGCTGCAAGCTGCTGGACCGCTTCCTCCCTGCACCTTCAGCCAGTGGCCTGCCCCCTGACATGTAGCCAGTCCCAAGAAGGATGAACACCTATTCGAACTGTCCTGAACTTCTGGCCTCCACCATCTGATCATCTGTCCCTGCCTGTTCCTGACCTCAGCAGCTCCTGACTCCAGGTATTGCCTATGAGGTAAGTGGAAGTACTCTGTGCCAGCTAATGACCACACCTGGCTCATGGTCTTGTTTTTTTGTTGACTTAAAGCCTTTATACCTGTTCCTTAGCAACACAGTTAGAGGAGGAAGGGCTGCTCTGGCGCCCGCATGGCGACTGGACAGAGCACAGCAGGGTCATCCGCTGGGGTCCTGGCTCTGCTGATAACGGCCTGTAGGAGGCTAGGCTGGCTCCTGAACTGTCCCAAGGTTAGGGGCAGGGCATTAAACCCTGTCCTGACAACTCCACATTGGGTTGTTGTGAGCATCAAACGAGAAGATGAAATGAAAGCCCATGTGAACAGGAGTCGACTTACATATATAAGAGAGTATTATTTCTACTTAGTGCTATTGTAACGGAACCACCTGGAGAGAGACGAATGCTGAAGGCCAGGTTGGATGATTCCCAATGATGTCCCAGGGACCCAGGAACTAAGTGGTGCAGAGGAAGGTAGTGATGATTTGGGTTTGGTGATTGAGTTTCTCCCTTTTTACTGGTTCCCTGCTATCAGAGCACAAACTATTCTGTCTCCCATCATTTAACTGCCCTCCCCTCGATCCCACATCCCCTCCAGCGACCTTTGACATTACTTCTCATAACTCTAGGGAGAGTTGTTTGTAATCACTGGCTGTACTTCCTGGTCTCCCCTTTTCTCTGACACCCATTCCAATGGGTCTCCAGTCTCCTCATTGGCTGAAGCTCTGTCAGAGTCACCAATGGCCTCTGCATTGCCAGGTCCAATGGTCACCTTTCTGTGTGTGTCTTTGTCTTGTTTGACTTTTCAGCAGCATTTGTCAAAGTTGATGCCTCCCTTTCAGGCCACTCACTTCTCTGGCTCCCTGGAGATCATGCTCTACTTGTTTCCTTCCCCCTCCCCCTCCTCATCTTCCTCTATTGCTGGTATCAAAGGTTGGAATGAATGTCCTAGGGCTTAACAGTTGGTCCTATACTCTTTCCCACCTATTCTTTCTCTAGGGCTCTCAGTTAAACCTGTGGTTTTGAATACCACCTCTATGCTAATGACACCCACATTCCCCCCCTAAATCTCCATCCTTGACCAACTCTCTGAGCTCCAGACTCAGATATTTAACAGCTTACCTGATAACACCAGGTGAGTATCTGGAAGGCATCTCTAACTTACCACGTCCAACAAAGAACTTGGAGTTTCCCGCCCCCCACCAATCCTTCTTCCTTCTACTACCTCAACCATCCACTCAATCTCCTTAACCTCAAACTAAGGAGTCATCCTTTATTCCTCTTTTTCCTCATCCATCAGTCAGTCTAAAACACTCCTCCTCCATGCTACCACCCTGATTCCAGCCAGCTTCATCTCCCACCTGGACTCCAGCAGCCCCTTAATGGTCTTTCCAATTCCACGCTTGCTTCCTGCTAGTCCATCGCTACTCAACAGCCAGAGGGTAAACGGGTTCATACAGCTGGAGAGCCATCCAAGGACCAGGCCCTGCTCACCTCTCTGACCCTGCTCCCTCCCTCCAGTTACACTGGCCTTTATGTTCTCAGAAGCTTCAAGCTCATCCCTGACTCCAGGCCCACACAGGTCCTACCTCCTCTGCCTGGAGCAGTTTGGCCCAGCCCTCTGCATGCCTGGCAGCCTCTCTCAGTTCACAGGCCACTTCTTCAGTGAGGCCTGCTTCTCACCCACCATTACTCTCTCTCATAGTTCCCTGCTTTATTTTTTTTAAGCCCTGAATGTGGTCAGAAATTACCTTGTTCGTTTGTTTGTTATTTGTCTGTTCCCAACTAGACTGTAGGCTCCATGAGAACAGGGCCATTCTTTCTTTTTGATTGCTGCGTCCCCAGCGCGTGGAGCAGTGCCCACCACATAGTGGTGCCCAATAACTGGTGGTTGAGCGAGAGTGGGTGGGTGGAGCAGAGATTGGAGTGGAGAAGTGCAGGGGCAGGAGGCCTGGGGCTGGCCACACAAACGGGGCTGTTTTTCCTCGAACCCATCTTTCTGAAGTCATTTGCACCGATGAAGAGCCAAATGACAGGTCCAGGCCAGGGTACAGTGGGGTCGGGTGGGCCTCTAGACTGCTCTGGGGATTCAGAGAAGGCTTCCTGTGGGAGCTGGCACCAGAGTTGAGTGGTGATGTGGGTAAGAGGCAGGTTGGAAGGGCAGTTTGGGGTAAGGGGTGAGTGACAGCAGACACTCAGAGGCTGAGACAGCATGGGCGGCGCAGGAAACTTCACTCCTTATTAGATTGCCAAGTGCAAATCTGAGGGTGGAGCAGCTGCCAGATAGGTTGACTGGGGTCAGGTCCCAGAAGGCCTGGTGTCTGGTGCTAAGGGGCCTGGCCTCTTCTTTGGGGAGGGTGGGCCTTGGGAATTTGAAAGCAGGGTGTGTGGCTTGGTCAGAATTTCATTTCTGCAGACTACTGTGGTGAATACATCTCAGGCAGTGGTTTGCAAACCCTGTATAATAATGCCACCTGGGGAGCTTTTAAAATATACTGAACCCAGGTGCTATCCAAGACTAAGTCAAAATTTCTGGGGATGAGGCCCAGAAATTTTCGTTCTATTTTAAAGCAAATTTTTCAATGAGGCGAACACACATATAGAAACAAGTACAAGTCATAAGCGAGCAGCTGATAAATTGTGATGAAGTGAACATACCCACGTAAACAGCATCCAGCTTAAGGAACAGAATTATCACCAGAACCCTGGGCCCCTCTGCCACCCTCTGCCAGTATAATTCACCCCCAATAAGACCATATATTGATTTGCTTGTTGAAGTTTGACTAGCGCTGCTGGGAAAAGTCTGCGTGCATCTGTGGTGGACCCATGCGTGCCTTCCTGACGGACATATACCCAGGGGTGGAACTGTTGGGTCACAGGGAATCCATATGTGCAAAGTGGTTGCAGGCATACATTGTGTTTAAAGTCTCCAGATGATTCTACTCTGCAGCCAGAGCTGAGAATTGCCGTTTTAAGGGCTGTAAGCCTGGAGACAGGGATGCCATCATGAGGCTAGCTAGGCTGTCCCCCAGCGCCTGGGGAGAT
>NW_005367354.1:230594-235037 GCF_000412655.1 Myotis brandtii
CTGCTGGCTAGGCATCAGAAAAAAAATAAGGAGAAACTTTATAAGAAGACAAAAGAATAAAAAGGAGGAGAAAAACACTTCCTGCTATTGCTAATATTTCTGGCTTTGCAAACGTCTCTGGAAGCAGCCTGTTAAGAGAGGAGGGGCAGGAGATGAAGAGTCTAAAGTGTGTTTGCTGCACAGTAGGGTACCCTGGGATCACCGGCCAAAGCCTGCAGACACTATGTCATAGGACTCTAATTATGAGACATGAATTCACCGGGTACATATGAGCTTATCTGGCTGGGAGTGGGAAGGCCAAGTGGTGCCGTGTCCAGAACACTAGGCGACTAGACCTGGGTTTCAACCCCTGCTCTGCCACTAACTGTGTGATCCTGGGCAAATTGCTTCACGTCTCTGTGTTTTAATTATAGAGCATTCTGGCCAGATGACCTCTACGAGCCTGTTATTTATTTTATGTCACTCTAGGGGTGAAATTCCAGTAAGAAAATACTCTGAAAAGTTGGTGTGATGCAATAGCTTTATATCTGAGATGGCTTTGGATGAAAACACTGGACTATATAATTATTTCCCAAAATTATATAGCAAAGGATAAGATATTCTTAGATGATTTTAGTCCAGCTTTACTTTGTTGTTTTTTAAATTCAAAGTATGGCTGGGACAATGATGGGAGGGGAGCCAAGGGCAGTCTTGTATCGTTATCTATATGGCTCCACGGCAGTGCGTACCTTTTGTTTTCAGATCTAAACCCCGCCCAGTTGCCTTTATGTATAAAAACCTCTCACCTCGGTGAATGGGGAGAACTGCTTTGGAAGAGGCCAGAACTACACCCTTAATTCATGCAGAGAGACCAATGGGCCCTGTCATTCTTGAGTCATCAAGCCCCAGGAGACTCCTGGCATTAGGCAGGCTCAGAACGCCATCAGGAAATGCTGGGAAGGAAAGGCTAAGGGCTTAGCATTCTGTGCCCTTCTTGGAATCCCCTGAGATCTCAGGGGGATAAATAGGATTCTGCATAGAAACCCATTCTTGGGGGCGGGGGGTTGTTAAAAGGAATGAAGTCACATGACTCAGCCACTGAAGGACAACTGGACTTCGATTCATTTCTTTCATAGATTTTTGTTTTAGACTGTACAAACTTGGATTAAAACAATTACCGTGTGGAGGTTGAGTGGGAAGGAACCAAAAGATGTTTTGGCTGAAATTCAAAGTCCTGGGCTGAGAGTATGATGAAAGATTTAGGAGTGGGCAGAATATGATGTCACCAGATAGAAAACAAAAGTAGAGGAAGGCTGAGTCTGCAATGAAGTAGGCCAAGGATAAAACCGGCTTTCATGCTGTTCTGAGGAGACGAGATGGTGTAGCTAAGGGAAAAGTCAATATTGTGAGTCAGCCAAGTGAGATACTGGACCTATTGGGTGAGTTGACAGGTGTGGGAATATTTGCACAGCGGTGGTTGGCAGGGACACAGCGGGCCTAAACGGCAGTAAAAGGAGCAGGAGTGCAGCCTGTTTAGTCACCATGGGAGAAATGAGGGAACATGCACGTGGGGGTGGAGATTGGGTTACCCACTGAGTTTAAAGCAAAAGAAGCCAGAGGATTGGAAAGGCATTTTATTGCTCTGTGCAAATGTAGCTGGTTGTCCAGTAGTGAGTAGCCAGCCATACAGGGCAGGGGCAAGGCCAGGGGTTCCTGTGGCCCCTGGGCTGGATGCTCACTGTATAAGGTCCCCTTTACCACCTTAAGAAAGGATGGGAATAGGTGGCAACCTGGGAAAACAGACTGGGTGGCTCTTTTCTTTTTGCTGTTTAAAGAAATAAGGGTTGGGAATGTGTTGAGACTGAAGTGATGGGGCTGACATTGGTTGAATGTTAATTATCGTGCTGAGTGCTGTTTTCACATCACCTCCAATTTCTGAGATCAGTGTCATTTTCATTGTTTTTACAGATGATGATACAGATGGCCAGAGAGAGAGATCATTTGCCCAAGGTCACACGGTAAGGGGTTGAAACCGTTGTTTTTGTCTAGTCTACCTGATTACAAAGATATCCCCCCACAGTGCTAGGGCATTGCTGAAAGAATCAGATCTGTCAGGACAAATACGTGTGCTACCCTATGAGCTTTGGGGAGAAAGGTGCTATGGCAGCCAGTAGGCGTTTGTTGTCGACATCCTGGGGTGGCCCTCTTTGACGGAGCCCACTAGGCCCAGGCACTCACCATGTTGTTCCAGAGCGCAATGGCCATCTCGGCATGCCCGCGTTCTGAGAAGTGGAAACAGTCTTCGGAGAAGAAGGTGAGGTCAGCTCCTCCTCGCTGTGACCAAAGGTAAGGGCATTATCTTCCTGGGACAAGGGCACCGCTACCCGCCCCCACCCACCTAGCAGGTGGCCTGGGCATATCTCCTTTCATTCTTTCAACTCTGCTGATAACTGGCTCAGATACTGATGAAGAAATTCCCCAATTTTTAAATTTTTATTTTTTTAAACAGACATGCATGATAGCCACCCACAGTCCATCCTTTTCCTTGAGCATCCCTGCCCTAATGGTTGACAAAGAATAACATCTTTAGGAAGATTTCCATTCTATCCCAATCCAGCAAATAGCAGGGCCAGGCCTCAAGAGCTTGGTCAATGTTGAGTTTCTCCTTTTCTTTCCAAATGAATCTAGGTTCTAATCATACTCAAAAAAAGGTGAAGGGGAAGCAGAAAAACCCACGTAGAGAAGAAAATACACTAAGACAGTGGTTCTCAACCTTCTGGCCCTTTAAATACAGTCCCTCATGTTGTGACCCAACCATAAAATTATTTTCATTGCTACTTCATAACTGTAATGTTGCTACTGTTATGAATTGTAATGTAAATATCTGATATGCAGGATGGTCTTAGGCGACCCCTGTGAAACGAGAGAGGCTGCTCAACCCTCCTGGCCTGGACAGACAGGTTCTAGCCTTGGGCTGGTCATGATGGAGGCCAACCCACCTTAGGCAAAGGGGACTTAAAGGGCCTGCTCTAGGGTGCAGGCAGGAGTACCACCCAATTCTACCCTGAAGTTTCTGCAAAGCTAGGTCTGAGCTGCTGGCCAGACTACTTGGGCCAAAGGCCTCCCCTGTTCACACTGCATGAAGAGGTGAATTATAACATGGGCTCCAGTCCAATGCCTGCTCCAGCAAATGCTTGTGAACTTAGGGGATGAGTGTCCATAGTTTTTGGATTTAAAAACTATGGACTCTAAAAGAGACTATATATGCTCATTCTTAAGGAGTTTATAATCCAACTGGGAAAATGAGACAAGATGTAAAAAAACCATGAGCAGCAGGTAGGGTCAGTGCAGTGCAGGCTGCAGTTGATGTGGGGAGATATCTGAGGGTGAAGTTGCTCATGGGAAGCAGCTTAGAAGAGGTAAGATGACATGTCCTGTGCATGAGATGGGTAAGTTGCAGAAAAGCTCAGAGTGGCCATGTCAATGGAGGGGACAGTAAGTTGGGTGGGGCTAAGCCTTCTGTTCTTAAGAAGGGAGAAAGACCAACAGGCAGTAAATGCTCTCCTCCTCCTCAGGGTGGGGGATGGCAGCCATCACATGACATCTACTCTGGGAGCCCAGTGCTGCTCCACCCTCAGGGCTGGGAGGGCTGGGAGGTGGGAGTTCTCTCAGCTTCCCTTCTGAGATTTCTCACCCCCGCCCCCCCAGCCTTACTGTTTGATCCACCTGGATAAATATTTCAGGGGCTGTGACCTGCCTATAGGGAGCACTTGCTTTCAGGAAAGCCCTGCTGAATACATGACTTTGGGTCCTTGCTCTGGAGTAAAGGTGCCTTTCACCTGGGGCAGGAAGAGAAGGGATGCAGATCTACCTGAAAATTCCAGTTCACTTTCTTCAGTTCTTGCATCTCTGGGGAGTTCTCCTGGAAGCGTCTGAAGCAAGTGCAGTTGCTCCTATAAGGCAAGGAGTCCTATGGAGAAGCTCCCTGGGGGCAGCCTGGCTCTGGGCCCCTGGGAGGCTGACCCCCACCCAGAGGAAGCTGCTGCCCACAGGGAAGGTGATGACACACAGGTGCCTCCACACACATGAGGTGCTGACTCATGGACCCAGGTCACAGAACGAAACCTCAAGGTCCAGCAGGTACTTGTTGAGAGAGAAGGTGGAAGAGTTGGCACCAGATGCCTGGGTCTCCGTGTGGACAGGCCGCCCATTCCCCATGCCACATGGCTGCTCCTTCCCAAGTTTGTGGCTTCTGTGGTTTGTCCAGAGAATGACCAGGTAGGGAGCGGGATGGAATTGGGTGAAGACGGCCATGATGGCCCAGTCCCTCTCCTTTATGTTCCTGAGGCCTCCCTTCTCTGTCTCCAGCTGCTTGGGACTCTCCCTCAGAGCTCCAGAGGGGGGAGTCTCTTGAGAAGCTAGGGCAGGTCAGTCAGCTTGAGATGCCTTGACAAGGTGGAATGT
>NW_005367354.1:236155-237264 GCF_000412655.1 Myotis brandtii
GCTGGCCTAAGGGATCATCTACAAGCCAACTTCCCCCTCCCCACTTTTACCAATAAAGAAACAGCCTCAGAGAGGAAATATGACTCATATTAATCTCAGTGAACCTCCTCTATCGGCCCCACTTTCTACATTGAGAAACGAAGATCCAGAGAAGTCACGTTGCTGGTAAGCCACACCACCTGGCTGCAACAAGGCCAACGGGCTTCAGAGGCAAGCTCTTTGCCACCAGCAATGCAGTCTGATCCGGTCAGAATGTCCCCACAGAGGAGCCGGCAGCTGCCTCTCCCATGCCACCCAGTGTTCTGGTGCCTGCTCGCAGTGGGGCTCTGCTCAGCGTGCATCTCCCCCAGCAGAACAAACTTGCCTACATGCACCCTGAGAGCGGCCCCAGGGAGCGAACAGGCAGGAGGTTACCAGCAGGAAAGGGGGCCCAGGATGTGCTGCTGCTCTGTCCTACCTCATAGAGGATGTCCAGGGCCTGTTGAATGTGCCGAACATATTCCCTGGCTGAATGGGCCTCCTGTGAAAAAAGAAGGGCTCTCCTCAGCCCTGGGCGCTCCTCAGAGGAGGAGAGTGGTCTGTTCCCAGCTGAGAGAGCCCTGGGCACCCAGGATGGTGGCAGAGTGGATTTGCACAGGGGCTTGGATGGCACTGGACCGGCTAGAAGCCCAGCCCTCATTGCTGGTGGACAGGGTCTCTATTAGACACCATGAATCATCCCCACTGCACCCCCCTCCGTGGCATCTCAAGCCCACAGGCAGCCCCTGGCAGTGCTGGGCCTGCCACTCCTCCAGACCTTTCCGTCACTGGCCTCATTCTTCTCCAACCATATGGCCATGCAGGCCCCATGGGCTCCCCCGACCCATCTTCCGACTGAAGCTGGTTAAGCCCCTTCCTAGTTAGTCCTGTGGGGTGGCAGTCAGGTCCTTTTCACAAAAATACTCTCAGTATAAACCTGCTTACACAAGGGACAGGCATTCTGGGGCTAGTGGAGACATTTTCCTGTCCCAAGTCCCCACAGGTGGCTCTGAGGTCACTTCTGGCTTCCTGGACCCTGTTGAGTCCAAGATGCAATGACATTTCAATCCCCCTGGGGCGGTGTCACTGCC
>NW_005367354.1:237478-257397 GCF_000412655.1 Myotis brandtii
GGCTGGAAGAGCGAGACCCGTGTGGGGGGAGGAATTCTCATGCAGCTCTGGTGGTGTCTCTGAGCCACAAGGAATGATGAATGCCTTCTCCTCCCGCCTGTGCCTGTCAAACATTCTACCACGACCTCTGAGTAATGGCAGCTGTCTTTTTCTGGCCAAATAAAATACAGGATGTCCTCAACTTAGAACAAGATGTATTCCACAAGTTACAACTTCCCAAGGTTTGTAAGTCTGGACCGGTTTCCGCACAGAAACAACGTTAGGCACAGGGGTGGTTCCCAGGCCGGCAGGCTGAGGTTGGTTAACTCATGATGTCCCTGAAGTGCAGCAAGCCTTCCTATCGGGACGGGTTCAGTTTCAGCCAGCCAGGTATGACATGGTTTCAGCTCCCCTGCACCCCCTCCACCCCCACGAAAAAACCAACAAACAGGGCAGAGACTGCAAGCAGGTGGGGGGTGGGTCTCACAAGTTACCCACTGGCTACCAGAAATCAGTGTGTGTGCATTACAGCGGCCACCCCATCAGCAGTGCCCAGCATGGGTGCTTCTAGACTCTTCTGGAATCAGACCAATGAAGCTGGTCTCCGAGGGGCCTCCCGCAGTGGGAAATGCCAGGCCTCATGGGGCATGTATGAGCCAGGGTTGCCTGGGCGGACTCAGGTGCCTGGAGAGCAGGCAAGGTGACTCCCATGAGGGCGCTCAGGGCCCCCGGCACAATAACACCACTGGTCAGCATCTCCCTCCCCTGGTCCCCGAGGGGCGGGCCAGGGGCCTACCGGATTCTCGCAGTAATGACACAAGTCGTTGCTCCCAATGAAGAGAGTGATCAGCTTCCAGTCTTTCTCCAGATTGATTTCCTGAGGGGACAGAGATCCTAGGTGTAGGGCTTTGTGGGGGGCACATTCAGGAGGTGCTTCCCTGGCCAGACTGCCCCCAAGTGTCCCTCACTCTCTCTGTCTCACAGTGGAGAGACGATGCCTCACCCTCACCGTGATGCTGGAGCAGGGAGCTCCTGAGAGAGAGAGAGAGAGAGAGAGAGAGAGAGAGAGAGAACGAACATACAGGTGTACACATGTATCTTCTGCTCACACACTGCAGGAGACTATTTCCCTTTTAAATCCTCTTTAGAAAGCTGCAGTCCTGTGTGAAGTGGAGTGCATTAAGGCCTTCTGAGGAGCCAGGGCAAAAGATGTAGCTGGAAGCAAAAACCCAGAGCTGCCTCTTGGGAGGGCTCTTCAGGTGTGGGAGCAGGTGGTAGACCAGGTGTGGGAGCAGGGGGTAGACCAGGTGTGGGAGCAGATGGTAGACCAGGTGTGGGAGCAGGGGTAGACCAGGTGTGGGAGCAGGGGGTAGACCAGGTGTGGGAGCAGATGGTAGACCAGGTGTGGGAGCAGGGGTAGACCAGGTGTGGGAGCAGGGGGTAGACCAGGTGTGGGAGCAGATGGTAGACCAGGTGTGGGAGCAGGGGTAGACCAGGTGTGGGAGCAGGGGGTAGACCAGGTGTGGGAGCAGATGGTAGACCAGGTGTGGGAGCAGGGGTAGACCAGGTGTGGGAGCAGGGGGTAGACCAGGTGTGGGAGCAGATGGTAGACCAGGTGTGGGAGCAGGGGTAGACCAGGTGTGGGAGCAGGGGGTAGACCAGGTGTGGGAGCAGATGGTAGACCAGGTGTGGGAGCAGGGGTAGACCAGGTGTGGGAGCAGGGGGTAGACCAGGTGTGGGAGCAGATGGTAGACCAGGTGTGGGAGCAGGGGTAGACCAGGTGTGGGAGCAGGGGGTAGACCAGGTGTGGGAGCAGATGGTAGACCAGGTGTGGGAGCAGGGGTAGACCAGGTGTGGGAGCAGGGGGTAGACCAGGTGTGGGAGCAGATGGTAGACCAGGTGTGGGAGCAGGGGTAGACCAGGTGTGGGAGCAGGGGGTAGACCAAGGTGGGGCCTGGAGAGGAGGCCATGTGGGGACTCAGAGGTAGGGTGGGGGCTGAGAGGCCCTCCAAGGAGCCGCTCTCCACTTAGCCACCATAATAGGAGTCCCGCCAGGAGCTGGATTCCAAGGCATAAACACAGAGCATTAAAAAAGAAATTACTAGTGAGAAGGTTGCGAGGGGCTGGGATTGGGAACCAGGAAGGACTGGAATGAGAAGCCTATTTTTAGAACCAGCATTTACATAATAGGGCTCTGCAGAGCCAGCTCCCTAAAGGGGAAGCTGCTGGAGGCCAATGCCACTGACTCCAACTCTCTGCTCCATCTCTCCCTTCTGCTGCCCACCCTAGGGATAGGGGGCAGGGGCAGGGCCAGGGGGACAGCCAAGAGGGTGCCTTTGTGGCAAGGCCTGCTTCTTGTGGCGGACTCCAACTCTCTGCTCCTCTCTCCCTTCTGCTGCCCACCCTAGGGGTAGGGGGCAGGGCCAGGGGGACAGCAAAGAGGGTGCCTTTGTGGCAAGGCCTGCTTCTTGTGGCTCCTTTGGCCCCTCGTACGGACACGCCCAGAGCAGAAGCTGCAGTGGGAGGTAGGGGTCTGTTAGAGCCACTGACCCACCCCAGCTAGAGACCCGGGTCCTGTACTCACAGGGCTGTTTTTCATTCGAGCCACCAGGTCCCGGGCCTGGGCTGGCATATCCCTAGGCAGGAGAAGAGAGGGATGGTTAGAGTGGGCCCAGGAGCAATGGCTCAAGCTGCAGGAGTTTGGCCTGGCAAGGATGTGTTTCCAAAAGACTCGCATTATGTTAAGTTTATTCCTTCAGAATGTATTGAAAGGCTTGATTCTCAGGAAATCTCCGCTGAGTAATAATCAAAGGTCTGCCATGACCTCGGAGCCACATGGACCCAGACCCTGCCGGAGGCTCGTCTGATCCCACCACCTCTTCCTGCCGGCCCGTCCTCCCGGCCACGTGAGGTGGCATCTGCTCAGCCTCCCCAGCAGGGAAGCGCCCTTACAGTTCATCCAGTGCTGTCATTGCAAGCTGAGCCTCTTCACTTCTTAATCGGCTGCCCGTTTTAAAAATAACCTTTTGTGTATTTTTAAAAAAGTCACAGCCCTAAATTATCCCTCAGCTTTCCCCTTCCAGGCTACCCGACTCCGTTAGCCTTCACTTCTAAGCCCCACTCTCTGCCCTTTAATCCTTTTGTTTTTCTTCTCTTTCCACACCATTCTCCATCTCCCCACGTTTCCCCTCCCAGCAAGACAGGCTGGGGAGACAAAAACGGACAGGGTTCGTTCTCCCTTCACCTCCCCGGCGTCCGCCAGGAATAAGGCAATGAATACTCCGGATAAGAGACCTGCGTGTCAATGGAACGCTACTCAGCAATAAAGACGAACAGACTACCGATACAAACAACAACATGGATGCATCTCAAAATAATTTTGCTGGCTGAAAGGTTAGACAAGAAGGCATACATAGTCTATGATCTCATTTACATACAATTCTAGAAAAACTAAGACTCATCTATAGGGACAGAAAGCAGGTCAGTGGTTGCCTGGAGTGCGGTAGGGGACAGGAAGGGGCAAGAGGGAGAGATTACAAAGGGGCCCAGGGAAACGTTTGGGGGCGATGGACGTGTTTATCATCTTGATGGCAGTGATGGTTTCACAGGCATATGCTGGTACAAAACATTAAATTGCAGACTTTTAATGACAGTGTATTATATGTCAGTTAAACCTTTTTTTTTAAAGTATGTATATGAGAAATTATGTCAGCAAAGAGATACAGCCAATAGAGGCCTCCTTGGAGGAAGTCCTAGAAACAGTTGCTGGTACAGGATGGCCATTTAAAATCTCTGCATGCCCACAATGAGCTGGGCACGTGGCCAAGCAAACATGACACCTTCCCTGCCCTTGTGTCTCATTTACACACCCAGGGCCGCACCCATACAGTCCTGCTATTGGTGGGCACATCAGAAAGCTATAAAGAAAGCCTGACCCGGTTAAAGGTGACCACAGAAGTACTCATAACCTTTTAATAGGTTCAAGATGTGACGAGGGGAATTCATGGGCGATAAGTTCACATGAGCACTAGGGGAAGTCAGGAACGCCCACTTCCTCCTCTCTCCCCAGCCATGTTCTTCAGGCTCAGAGCACGTCCCACCTTCCCTGTGAGCCTTCTCTCCACTGAGCTCATTCGTCCACACCTCCTCCATTTCCTTTCCCATCTCGGTGCAAAGAGCCCCGCTCTTGGAGTTACGGGACCCGGGTTCTCCTTTCAGCTCTGCTACGAACTTGTTGCGTGAGCTCACTCAAGCTACCCAACCCTGCCAGGGCTGAATTTTCCTCACCTTTTACACGAAGGGGTTGGATGTATGATTTCTGGGGTCCCATCTGCATCTGTATTGAGACTGCCTGGTCCTCACTGCCTGGCCCTACACTTTTCTATTCTCTTGGTTGCACTCCAAAGTACAAAACCATTTCAGTCTGCAATGTTGCCGTACGCAACATTTCCCCCCAAAAGTTATTTGTTTGTTTCACTGGACAGTAAGCCCTTTGTAGGGAGGGAGTTCACCTTTTGACTTTTCTGTATCTTTTGGTAACCGCCTTGGAGCAGCAGTAAAATAGAAAAGGCAGTGAGAGAAGTGAAGCGAGAAAGGGACTAAAATGTCAACAGACTGAAGAATCACCTCCTGGTTAATGAAGCCTGGGCTGTAAATTATAATGAAACGACAATGATGATGATGATGATGATGGTAATAATAATAATAGTTATAACAGCAGTTAGATGTTGACATCAGGACCCCACGAAGCCCAGTTTTGTTTTGTTGTTTTTTCCCCAGAAAAATTAGTTCCTCTTGCTTATGACGTTGAGGAACTGACATGGCTTCCTGTGTCTCAGGGCCGCACGGAGCGTGGGGCCCTCCTCACTAGACTGAAAGGAAGGCTCCTGTAAACACCGTGAGTCAGGGCAGCGTCGTTTCCTTGGTGATCCGAGCGCAGCAATCCCGCTAAAAGCAAACACCCAGCACGTTCGGTGCAGAAAATCAATGAACTCTGCCAGGCATTTCAGCTTTAATTATCTGGATTATTGTCAACAACAGAAACCTGAGTGAAAACAAACAACTACCATGCTGTTCCCGGGCCTCACACCTCACTCCCTAATGTCAAAATAACAGCCTCTTCAGATTCCACACTGGAGGATCTGAGGTGCGGGGGAGGGAGGGAGGCGGGCTGTCCATGGGGTCACACACTGAGTCCCTGAGAAGTTCGCTGAACCTCTGCCCCGCAGGGAGCTAAAGGCCCCGAGCCAGCCAGGTCTGATCCTGGGTCCTCTGATAACTTTCGCTGATAAGCTTGGACCATTTGGGAAACTTTCTAAGCCTCAGTGTCCTCATGCTAGTGCCCATCTTGAAGGGTGTGAGATCACAGGAGACCACCCACGTGAGGGCCAGCTCAGGGCCAGGCACACAGAAGTGCTCCGAGCCTGGCAGCGATTACTGCTCACCTGGGGCCAGGCTCCCAGGTCCCGGCCTCCTCTCTCCCCCCTGTACCCACGTCCACTCACCGAGCGCTGGCGCCTTCCACAGCCACATTCAGTCCTGCCGTCTCCTCCTGGGTGCCGGTGGAGAATCCGAGGATTTGAGGATTGAACTTCTTGAGAATGTCTTTTAAGAGGGAGAAAGCAGACAGCACAGGTGAGTGGGAGGTGGATGTGCAGCGTTGGGGCACAGGTGGGGGGCAGGGCGGTTTGGGGTCTTCCCGGGGCTGGTGGACTTCCCTCCTTGCAGATGACTCCCCTGCTGCTGCTCAGGGGAGGCCCTGGCCCCAGCGAGGGGTTGTTGTGGCCACCGTGATGGTGCTTCTGCGTGTTGCTACTTACTGGGCAGCGTGGTGTGCGTCTCCAAGACCCCATCCCCTCCAGCGCTGGGGAGAGAAACACATCTGTTCAAACAACCCGACCTGCTGCTCCACATGTCGTCATATTTCTGAGTCAGAACCAGAGAGTCTGCCCCCGGTATGGGATTCCCGTCCCCCTGAGGACCAACGTGAGCACCAGGGCCTTTGCATCTCGGCGCCGGGCCATGGAGCCTGGCCTCGTCTCCGCAGGGCTGACAGGGAAACACCACCCATGGCCTCTGGGGGAGTGTCACCCAGAGAAATGAAGTGGAGAACATCCTCACCTCCAGGACAGTCCCCGCCAGGACACGAGCTGGTCACTGGAGTTGCCAGGGCGGGCTCCCACCGCTGTCTGCAAAAGGCAAAGAGAAAGCAGGCTGCAGCCCTGGGGGGGAGGAGGGGGGCGGGGAGGGTGGTGGTGGTGGGGACTGTGCCCTCGTGTAGCAGCCGGGGCCTGGATTGACCTTTTCTGAAAATGTACCAACTCCTCTCCAGGCCACTTAACCTCTGAGTTGTCCTGACTCCTCAATCCTCTACATACAACCAGCAACCAAGTCCTAGAAGAACCAAGATCCTTCCTCCCCACACTCTCTAGCTCCCACCTCTTTCTTGCTGTTCCCTTTGCCATATTCTGAGGTGAGATGGTCATCTTCTCGCTGTGGACAACACTCTAACCTCCGACCTGACCCCACGCTCTCCAGTGCCTGCTCCCTTCTCACCAGCTGTCCGGCTGCTCTTCTGAGCTCACCTTGTCTTCACACTTCCCCTTGACCCTGAGATTTCAGTGGGTCTCCCTTACCCACAGGGTCAGAGCCAAACCCCTTTACCAGCTTCCTGAGTTCACCATAACCTGGTTTCCACTTTCCTTCCTTCACGCACCTGCTCCTTTCCTGTCCACACAAATCTCCAGGTCTAAGCAAACTGATCTGAAACAGGAGGGCCTTGGACTGGTGTTGAATTCATTCTCTAAGACCTTTGCCAGTTTTTGTCTCCTTTATAAAACTTTCTCAAAATGCCCTATCTCAAAAAAGAGAGAGGAATTCCTCTTCGAAACTTATAAAAATAATGCGTAGTCACCATAACTAGTGAAATGATGCAAAGGTTTTTTAAAAATTAATAATCTACCCCACCTTATAATCTTGCCCCATCCCCTCCTCACCCTTGACCCACATACACACGCCACCAAAGCTAATCATACCAAAGTTAAAACACATTCACACACCTGGGGGAAGTTGTTTGTTTTTACAGAAATAAATATCTGTTTTTTTAAAAAAAGGCCTGTATGTCATCTATATGATTATGTAGCTTCTTCTGTGTACATTCCTTGCTTTCCCAGTTGAATAGATTTCATGAGGGCTACGGCTATGTCTCATTCTTCTTTCCTCTCAGAATTGCTAGCAGAGTGCACACAGCAGTAGCTAAATAGTTGGCTAATAGGATTCACTTAGTGAAACTGTCCTATGTGCAGGAATTGGGCTCCCTCTGCCCCAAAGAACGCATCTTCAAACGGGGTGAGTGGGTGCTGGGAAGGGGTGGGTAAGACCACCACTCTGTGAGTCAGGTAGATGGAGGTGAGTTTTCTGATACAGGCAGGCAGGTTTGGCTGAGTACCTTAGCAGAGACAAAATGCTTGGGGACAATGGGGAAAGGGGTATGTGTAGGTATATGGCTTCTCCCTGGGGAGGCGGTGTTTGAGCGAGACTGCGGAAGGGCAGAGGGCAGAGCATTACAGATTGCCTGGTGATGTCTTGTGGCTGCCTGGCTGTGTTTTGGTGCCTGACACAGGTAGGTTCTCACTAGTGCCAGCTAAATGCAGAGCCGGTGCGGAGGAAGAGCTGATTCCGCACAGGGCTTGGCGGGTGCCCGTGCCTGGCACAGCTCAGTACTCACAGTTAGCGAGTCACCCAGGGCGGCCACCACTTTGATGTCTCCTGGTCGGAGCTCATGGACTAGGATAGACAGGCAAAAAGATGGATGGTCAGGGGGGAGGTCTTTCTTTTAAAGCATCAACTTGACTAGAAGTCTGAGATTCTGCTGTAGTCCCACAGGTCCCCACTACACTACTTCCAGCCTAGGGCCTTAGCAACTTTGCCTCTTACATCCATTAGAGCAACCAAAGCACTGAAGGTAACGACCTTGATGGCCTTGTCCATCCTGAGAGGAGCCGGATTCCCACTGGAGCGGTCCAGGAAAGTCCTAGCTGTGGGGGTCATGAGTGTAGGCAGAGAGGACCCAAATCCCTGAATGGCCCTACCTCACAGGGCAGGGAGGCCCGAGGGCCTGCCATTGGGACTAAGTGGACCTGAGAAGTGTGATTTGTGGAGAGGCCTGGGAGCCCAGCAGGGGTTGCAGGCCAGCTATTCTCGGGTTACACCAGATCTAGGACCGCATTGCGTGGGAATCGGCGAGGCCTGCTCAAGGCTCCAGGATGTGCTTGCAGGGTCTCCCACCACCTGGACACTTAGCAAGGCCCTTGAGTGAAGTGGGAAATGACGTTTCACTCACCCGAGGTGGGAACACTGTTGGACGGAGTCCACTGCATACACAGGAAGTCACTACCCCAGTTCTAAATCAACAGGAGGAAAGACACAACGCCCAACACTCATTGTGCAGGGAAGTTAGCTTCAGCCGAGAACTAGCTAAGGAACGTTTGGTGGCGGCTAGAACTATGTCACTGTAGGGGGTCATGTGAGGGAAGGACCTGTTAGCTGTAAATGGTCTGCGACAGAAATGAGAGAGGAGAGAATGGGTGCCTGCCCATCCCTATGCACAAAACACATAATGGTGGGAACACACAAGTCTTTCCCATCTCCACTCTCTCCACTCTTAAGTGGAGCCAGCAGTCCGACCGAAGCAGGGGAGAAACAGTGCAGTCATTCACACTACAGGGGGTTTCCCAGAGAACACATTTCTGGACGCCTAATAAGAGATTCCAGCTGGGTTTTGGTATTGTTATTTAACATTAAGCTAATGGACACTAATTAGGATGCCAGAGCCGAAACAATAATTAGTTAGAATATATTTAAAAAAAGAACATGACATTTTTACAATTGCAGAGTCCCTGGTTTCTGCATATATTTTTCTTGCAAATGTGTGTATGTTTTTGGATATTTAACTTAATAGCCAACCATTTCCTTGTATGTGTAAAAATTAATGCCTATAACCTGGGTACTTTTAGTCAAATTCCTTCTTTCTTCGTCTCTAAAATACAGAGCACCTTGCCCTGGCTGGGTGGCTCAGTTGTTAGAGCATTGTCCAGATATGCCAAAGTTGTGGGTTCAATCTCTGGTCAGGGCACATACCAGAAGCAACCAATGAATGCATCAATAAGTGGAACAACAAATCTCTCCCTCCCCCTTTCTCTCCCTCTTCCTTCCCCCGCCCCCTCTCAAATCAATAATAATAATAATAATAATAATAATACAGAGCACCTTTTCCAGGTGCTGGAGGAAGGGATGGGTGGGAAGCAGAGGGCATAGAAATGACCAGTATCAGCAAGCTGGGGGAGAAACAGAACCTCCTCCCCAGAGGTGCAAACACCTGCATATCTCCAAGATGGCCTGAGGGACAAGCCCAGTGCTGAGCGCATAGTAGGGCTCCACAAACAGGCACTGACTAGTTGGCTGATTTGGAAGCTCATTTCTTCTGTTTTAATCAGATGATGATGAAGACAAGCCTTCTTAAAAACATTCTTCTCACCAGGGAGCAAACTGAAGCTTCTTTTAAAAATTATTTGCTTAATTTGATATAACTCAATTTATTCCAAGGAACTTCTCAATTCATCACATGCACAGATTCCTTCTTCTGTGTGGATGTTCTACTCAAGTCAAGAATGTGTTTGTTGTGCCTATGACAAATATTGGGGGACATTTTAAAAAATGTTCTATTGCTGTGAGTACTTCAGAACTATCTCAGCCAGCTGCTGAGCCATTGACACAGTTGGGGTCTGTCACAGGGAGAACCACACACTGCAGTGTGCCCGGGTACCCTGGTGTCCTGTGAAATGCAGATGCTGATTCAGTAGGACTGGGGTGATGTCCAGGACTTCGCATTTCTAATGAGTTCCCAGGTACTATTGATGTTGCCTGTCTGTGGCTAAAATAGCAAGCTATTGAAAAAACCACACCTTCTAGGCCTGGGTTTCGAACTCTTCTAGCAGCAGAAGCAAAGACACATAAGACAGAGGACAGGCCTGGTGTGCTCCAGGATCCTCTAGGCCAGTGGTTGGCAAACTGCGGCTCGTGAGCCACATGCGGCTCTTTGGCCCCTTGAGTGTGGCTCTTCCACAAAATACCACGTGCGGGCCACGAACTTTCAATCGCACTGTATGTGCGCGCCCGCACGTGGTATTTTGTGGAAGAGCCACACTCAAGGGGCCAAAGAGCCTCATGTGGCTCGCGAGCCGCGGTTTGCTGACCACGGCTCTAGGCCATCTTTGGAGTAGTAATCCTTAAAGCCGTGGGCCCTGAGTCCTTGGGGTTCCTCAGAGCCAGTACGATTACCTGGAACCCAACCAGCCTCGGACCCACCTAGATATGCATCAGCTTCCTGTTGGGCCCGGCCCCTGGAATTGGGATTCTTTCTACTCGGCTTGGCTTTCATCTTTCAGGAAGTCAATGGTACATCATACCTATTGCCTCCCCGTCGTCCTTTGAAAAGCTGAGTTGCCTAATCAGAATGATGTTTGTACAAAGGTCAAAGAAAACTGATCCATGGGCACTTCCTCTTGTTGGCTGCTATTGTCAGGTAAGCACCGGAGAACATGTTAGGACAATCCTGGAACTCTGTGGTTCAGGCGATTTTTTTTTTTTTTTTTTACATTTCCATTTTCAGTATGTAAGAAGGGCACATTTCTGCTTAAGCTAACACTCTGAAACCTGCATCCCACCCGAGTCACTGGCAGGTGGAAATGGTTTGTCCCTGAGAGAGGCGGACATGCGTCAGGAGTTACCTCGATGGCTGGCTTGGTGGGGTATGTGTAGTTACTGTTCCGCAGGGTCCTCAGGAAAGGCTCATTCTAAGAGAGGAAAGAAACCACAAGGAGAGGTTATCTGACAACATCAGAGGTTGCTCAGGAAAGATATGAACTAATAATCCTGTCCTCTAGATTTATTTAACGTGAGTTTTCTGCACTCAAATAGGAAGAACTGTGTAAACATCATTTTGTTCATTCCCTAGAGGGGTTTTCATATCATCTTTGGCAAGGGACAAAGGAAAGGCCTAAAAAAGGGTCATGTATGTATGTTTTATTCAGGGTTCTAAGAACATCTCCCTAATCATCACACTGATCTGTTTTCTTTCCTTTACAATTTCTCTGGCAAGAGATTCATATTATAGCAATTTTTTCTTTTATAAAAAGAGTTATGATTATCAATTTGCTTTTAATGTCTTCTTCCCCCTTCATTTCAGAAGAAACATGCTCTCTTCCGTTCTGGCCCTGCCACTGCCTCTCTTGCATCCTGATCCCATTCACACCATCATGTTCCTGCCGGGCATCAGATCTGAGTTTGCAGACCTTGAAACCCCCATTTTACAGATGAGGAGCAACTGAGGCCCAGAGTGAGCAAGGGATCTGCTCCAGGCACAGAGCAAATAGTGAGTGAGAACAGGGCCTGACCTGACTGGGCAGGCCCCGCTGACCAGGACTGGCCTGGTTCCATTCCTCACACTGTCAGGCCCTGGGTGGTCAGACATGGAGGAAGAGGAAGACAGGGACTCAGCAGACACCTTGAAGGATCGAATCTACATGTGCCAAAGTCTCAGCCCCCCCCCCGCCCCATGGGCCCTGGCTCCCTGGGCACCACACACGTCTCTCCTTCCTCCTGAGTGTCAGCGTTCCTGCTGACACATGGGCTGGAGGAGTACTCAGGGCCAGGGGCAGGAAGTGCGCCCCGGACCACCTGCAACAGTGCGAGGAAAGAGGCCTCACGCAGGCGTGTCACCGTGGCTAACCAGGCTTGTCTCCGGCTAATGTTGTTTAGCATCCCCCGAACATTCACCATCACGAGGGCAACCTGGGAGCATTCTATACATAACTGGCCCATTTTCATTGAGCCCCCCTGTGTTCAGAGCACTGTGCCGAGTGCTAGGATGAGGGGAGGATAGAAGGAGGTGTCCAACCCAGCCGGACAGAGCACATGAGAAGCTGCCAGGCGGCGGTGTAACGTCAAAGAATCGTGGGCCATAGTGCAGTGAGTGGTGAGGAATGGTCATAAGATTTGGGGATGTATGGTTCTCAAAGACCAGACCAGTGGGGGGTGGGTCTCTCGTTAACATTCTCCCCCCGCTTCAAGGGAACCCTGCCTGGGCCTAGGGTCTGGGGCCTGGAGCTAGTCCCAGAGTGGTAAGCACAGAAGAACCAGAGGGCAGAGACACACCCTGCTCTCCTGGAGGTGCTGAAAGTCAAACTGGAGAGTGTGTCTGGTCATACGCTCCAAGGGTTGGGAGAGGAGCCAGAGAGGGACAACTGAGTTAAAGGGTCAAAGGTCAGGGAGACACTGGGATTCAGCAGGGAGTGAGGCCAGACCAGGAACAATAAGAACAGGTCCAGGGCAGCGGCAGACGGGTGGCCGGGCGCCCAGGGCTTGTTTTATTGACCAGAGGCTGCTGGTACGTGCATGAGTCAGAGTGGCTTACAGGCCTGGGGTTGAGCAGATGCCGAGGAAGAGAGAGGCCATCGTTTGATCTGATTGGCTCTCTTCGGCTCCATTGGGAACACCAGTGAGCAGAAGGTGAAGCCCTTTAAATTCCAGCACAAGGAAGTCTTTGCAAAGATGGTGTGGCCTGCCTGGGGGTGGGGGCAAAGCCAGGACAGCCACCTGACGTGAGTCAGCACCATGCGTCAGAGGCTTCGGGAAAAGGTCACGTTCGTCTTGGCTGTGTCACCAGGTTTAAAGTTCCACCGTGAAGGAGTGGTGCTTCTGGCTTTCTGTCTGTGCTGCTCAGACCAAACCAGCGTGTACAGACAGGTCTGGGCACCCCCCGGAGAGGGGCCATGCTCCAAGGAGGCATGCCTACTACATCAGGCAGGGCTTGCGAGGCTGCTCTGCCAAAAAACGGTTCAGGGAGAAGATCAGGGAAGGGTGGTAGGAGAAGGAGGACATAGCAGCCATGACCTCTGACATCCCATCCCATCCCAAATGGGCTGGTTCATGACCTACTAGGCTAGTTTCACAACCTGTTCATGAGTAGCCACTGCCCGGAGAGTACAGAAGTGTAAGTAGAGGCTGTGGTGATGCCTTGGGAGGGATGTGGTAGAAGAATGCATTTATCCAAACGAGAATCACATCAACAGGACTCCACGGCCCTCCTGCTGAGACCCTGTGGTTACAGAATTCTCTGTTGTTTTATGATGGGAAGGTAGGACCAGATGACCTTTAACATGCAAAGTGCTAAGGATCTGAACAGGGTGTGTGTGTTGGGGGGGGGTGTTGGGAGGATGGTGGTGGTGGGAATGGAAAGCAGAGGCAGGTGGGAGGGGCAGGGAAGACTCCTATCGGGTAGGGTTCCTGCCTGAGGTTCCGTGCCTGTAGAATGGTGGAAACCACGGCAATGACAGAAACAGGAAAGCCCTAGGGAGCACAGCGTTTGGGAAGACAGATGTTTAGTTCCTATGTTAACACTTCATATGCAAAAATTAGCTTTTGAATGAGAGCTTGTTGAGTTTGAGGTGATGGTGAAGTCAGGGCAGGATCAGGAGGTTTAGAAGTCCAAAGCACTCAGAAGGTAACAGTGTCCCCCATCTGTCATTCAAAATAGAAACACCATGAAACAGTACGCGTAATGGAATCCAGCAAACCTCCGCTTTTTCAAAAATAAAAGACTGGATGTGATATCGCTGGACATCATTTTGGTTTCTCTTTCTCTGCCTCTCTCTGTGCATCTCTCTGGTTTCCCTGCGTAGCTGATACCCTGACCATCCCTTTAGGCTGCCGTCGGAGTAACCTGACAGCATATGGAGCATCCAAGGGGAAACAGCTCTCAAGGGTTGGACACACAGAGGGGAGTTTGGGAAAGAAAGAAATGAAGACACAGACTGGGACGTCTCATGCAAAGAAAGTTAACAGGAAGCCCTGGAAATGGACAAATCTCGGAGTGAGGGGATGGGGAGAGAGAGATGAGAGAATAGGGCTGAGACACAGCTGGAGAACGTCCACACTTTCAAGGCTGGAAGAAGAGAAGAGGGACATTAAAAGAGACAAGCGCCTTGGCTGGATGGCTCAGTTGGTTAGTGTGTCATTCCCAAAAGCCAAGGTTGTGGGTTCGATCCCTGGTCAGGGCACATGTGAAAGTCAACCAATGAATACATAAATAAAGGTAACAAGTCAATATCCCCCCATCTCTCTCTAAAAAAATTCAATAAATAAAAATTTTAAGAGAGATAAGAAGGGGCAACAACTAGAAAACAGAACAATGGGTGCTTTCGCATCCAGGAAACTCATGGAGGAGAGAGTTAACTGTCAAATGCTTAGAGAGAGCAAGATGAGTAAGAGCTTAGAAAGGACTGGGATGGTCTTCAGCTGCTTTCTCCCAAGCCTGAGGAGCCACCACCAGCTTCCTGAGTTAGGGAAGGAGTGGGAAGAGAGGCGATGCAGGCAGGAAGGGTCCCATAGTCACAGTCCACACAGTGGCTTTTGAAAAGCTGACTGTGAAATCATTTGTCCAACCCGAAAGTCCATTAGAAATCCATGGAGTGTTAAGGGCCCGACCTGGCCGGGCAGAATGCACTTGCAGTTGCCTGGGGCAGGGGAGGAGCAGGGAGGAGTCTGAGAAAGCTCCCCATTGCTCGCATCCCTCCCGGCTGGGTCCTGCCTGTCGCCTCTATGTTTAGACACAGCTAGGACTAAAATACGTGCTGCCTGGCCCGTCAGCTCACACCGAGATGCTGGTGGACTTTATATAGCTCCCAGGCACACAGGAGGGAGCAGATGGGACCTGAGGAACACAGAATGCTACATTGCCTGGTGCGGTGAAATGGGGCTAGCTGACAGATGGAGCCTTTGGGAATGGGCCCTGGGGTTGCCTGGCAACCGCTTCTTCCAGGCTGGGCTTTTAGGGCTCCAGGAGGTTGGATTTGCTCTCCTCTGCTCACCCAGGCCCAGCCAGGCTCTGCCCAGGAGGAGGAGCAGAGCCCACCGTGGCTTGAGTGTTGGTGGAGCGGTACCCTGTCGGGGCTCCTTGCCTGGTCTGGGTGGGGCAGAGAGTGGCAGAGGTCCCCTTGAGGCCCAAGATGACCCAGTGCCGAGGCTCCAACCTGGTACTTGACAAATGTTTGTGGGGAGGAAGATCCAGGACAGACCCCTGGAATGGGTTGTTATTACTTTTACTATTTAATGGAAGGTTGAATGGGCAGAGTGAACATCCATGGCTAATGCTCAGTATGACCATATGGGTGGTAATAATATTGAAACATTGCTCTGAGTCCCCAAGTACCCCCACTACAGAGGTGGCCTGGCTCCTCCCCTAGGACCCCTGGGCCATGCTCAGGACTTAGCATTAAACCATTTACACCTGGCACAGCAGGGTCCTCTGGGCCTCCCAGCCTTTTGGCCAGCAGCTGGCCTCTGAGTGGAGGCATCCACGGTGAGTGGTTGTTACATCATTGGACTATCTCCTTTGCTCCAAGAACCAGACCCAGCAACCGAGCCCTCTGCTGCCACTGCCCTCACTTCCGCATTCCTTCTTCCCACCACTCTTGTCCTCCTGATGGCACAGAGGCTGAGCTTGGGCTGCAGACAGGGTGTGGGGGTCCCGGGAGGGCTGCCACCCTCTCGGGAGCCCTGGCAGACACATGGGGGAGCTGCAGGGCCATTCCCTGTCCTGCCTGGAGAGTGGGAGCTGGTGATACAGCCGACCCAGGAGGGAAACCCAGCGTCCCAGGTTGGGTCAGGCCCCTCTGCTTCTATTGCCGCTGAGGGCTCTCAGGCCTCGGCCTTATTTGGTTAAAAAGTCATGAGACAGGGCCTAGCAGGGAGAGCTGAAGGCAGTGGAAACATGAACTTGCCCCTACCCAAGCCCCCAGGTCAAGTTGAACAACCACATACATTTCCTCCTTAAAAGGAGCCGAGTCCTCACCCGAGCCCTCACAAAGGCCACTTCGACTTGCCCTGCTCCACACAGCTCCCGGGCTGTCCTCTTGACCCCCTTTCTGCTGGGAACCCCCAATTCAGGCTCTACAACCACTAACCACAACTTCTGACCTGCTGGCTTCTGGCTTGGCCTCCACCTGCAGTCTGACTTTCCTCTCTGCCCCACGTGCCGCTGCTACAACGAACCTTGTCATCCTTCTGGCTTCCTGACTCCCCTGCTCAAGAATCCACCTTCCCCACCCTCATCCTCAACCCAAAGAAATACGTGCTTCTCCCCTTTCCATTCTCATCCGCTTCCTTCCGTCCTCCAAAGTCCATCTGCTTCCAGTTGATGGGCAGATGGGCAGGGAGGAAGCTGGGGAGGAGCATGAAGGGGGGAGGGCGAGGTCAGCGCTCTGGGCTGCTGGAGAGGAATGCGGCAGGTCCCCCCTCATTACCTGCGTGGGGCAGGAGAGGGGTATATCTGCTGTCAGGTCCAGGGTATCTGTTTTCCTTCCTAGTGGTTCGAGCTGTTTGGGGAAGGAGAGAGAGACACAGGTGTACTCATTTGTTTACACGGAAACGAACATCTCCCTGCGTGGGAAAGCTTTGGCTTCCACTCCTGGCTCTGCCACTTGCCAGCAGTGTGATATTGGGCAGGTCTCTGAGCTTCTCTAGGATTCAGCTTCCGCATACATTCATGAGAAGCCTTAATGAGGCAACATGGCATAAACTGCCCAGCCTAGTGCCCGGCACATAGAAGATGTGGAATATCCGTGAGGGTTCTGCTTTGCAATCATGTAAGAGCCCCTCATCCGCACAGAGGAGAGGGTGTGGCTACTCCTGGGGTCTTCAGAACTCTGTATTTTCAAGTCCATAGACATGTACAGCTGTGCCAGCCACTGCTCCTCTATACCTTGCTGGCCAAGAGAGGCCAAGAACTAGCTCCAATCTAGGGGGGCTGGTGCTTTGCTCTAGACTAGAACCCCAGAGAAACGGGGACACCTCACTTTACCATATTGGCCCAAAGGGCTCTGGAGAGCTGGGAGTGGAATTTCTGACTTGGGTGGATGCAGTCGGGGGCGAAGAAAGACATATCCAAGCGCCCATCCTGGAGGAGAGAAATAGACTTCCTCAAGATCCTGCTGGCCCAGAGGGTGGAGAGGGAGCCACAGCTGACTGGTCTGACCCCTGATTGACCCCTCAACACCCTTCTCACCTGGGGGTGCTCCGAGCCACTGGGCAGGGCCTGATCACCTCAAGAGGGAGATCAGAGCAATCCCACAGATCAATAGCCTTGGGTGACCCCAAACCCCATTGTCCTTCTGGCCCCACAATTTCCCTTATTTAACCAAAAAAAAGTATCATATTTGTTTTTAGGCAAATTGCTGTGATGCCCTAGCCCAGTGGTCGGCAAACTCATTAGTCAACAGAGCCAAATATCAACAGTACAACGATCGAAATTTCTTTTGAGAGCCAAATTTTTTAAACTTAAACTATATAGGTAGGTACATTGTTATTAACTTAATTAGGGTCCTCCTAAGGCTTAGGAAGAGCCACACTCAAGGGACCAAAGAGCTGCATGTGGCTTGCGAGCCTCAGTTTGCCGACCACGGCCCTAGCCCATGCCATGCTTGGGGAAATGAGATCTAGTCCCTAAGGAAGTCTTGACCAGCCATCTGGGAAAAGCTACTTCCCAGCCATTGACCAGATGGTCCCGATGGACTTGGTGGGGAGAATGGGGCCCACCCTCAGGGCAGGCCTGGGCAAAGCCAATACCAGGGCAGTGTGCCAGCTTCCGCTTTCTTGAGGCACTCAAGGTTGCTCAAAGCTCCCTCCAATTAGGTGAAGCCCTTAGGTTGGATACCCAGGTGGACAGAAACAAGTCCCCACCTGGGTCCACTCACAGCTCTTCTGCTCAGAGTGGGAGTGTCAGGTGCAAAGCAAGCCAGGGGTGGAAACTGAATACCCAGAGCCCTCCTTTATGAGTTTAGTGCCATGTGTATGTGGCAGAAAGGGAGTATTCTGGAGCCGGACATGTTCAAAACTTGCCTCTGTGTCCTGTATTTCCTATATGATTTTAGGAAGGCTACTTCACATCTCTGAGCCTCGGCTATAGGGGGATAATAAAACTCACCTCAAAAGGTACTTGTGACAAGCACAGGGCCTGGCACATAGTAGATGCTCAATAAAACTGAGGCTGCTTTCCCACATCAGGCTGGTTCTGAGAATGCAGCTCAGCTGTTGCAGGAGGCCGCTCTCACCAGACCTGCACCTGGAGAGCTGCCTGTGTCTTTCCCACTTTATTCACTCTCGTGGAAGCACGTGGCATTTCTGCCTTGAATCTCCTCTTCCCTCCGGGAGCCCCATGGGGAAGGGCAGGGACGTACCTCCAGGATGGGGAGCCTGGTGTTGTGGAAGAAGGGCTGCAGCACCACAGAGAAGTCCTCCCGTGTGTCGTAGCGGCCTGACTCCACCAGCTCAAGCATGCTGCTCTGGGGACACACCCATGGGTGCCTTCAGCACAGGCCCTAGGTGGCCCAAGAGCCCACGGGGGCAAGGGTGGGCAGAGCTCCACCTCCCTGGGAAATGGGGGTGGTGGTGCTGCCTCAGCCCTTCCCTTGAGCTGAGCAGGCAAACACATTTGATTGCAAAGCTCTTTCCAGAGAATTGGAAACAGGTTGGGCCACCTTTTTGTTTTGCTTCTAAGTGAACTGCAAGCTCTGAAGGGCCAGGCAGAAAGTCCCACAAGGAATAGAAGCCTAGGAAGAGTCTCCAAAGAGCCCCCAGGCTGGGGACCTGCAGCCGCTCCACCTGTTGAGGAGGTGAGGGGGCAGCTGGGCCCCCAGGTGCAGGGGAGTGGGAGGGGGTCCCATGGGGCATCCAAGGCTTTTGTCCTCCTCAGGCCAAGCGTTGGGCCATGGGGCTTTGTCACCTAGACTCCTTTGGACCGACTCGAACCAGGTGCCTGAGACGCCTCAGCCAGGTGGGGCGGAGGAAGGGGCCTCGATGGTGAAGTCCCCCCTCAAACCCTGAACAGCTCTTCTCTCCCCTGTGTGCCTCCCTCCCCTTGGGGGCTCTGGGCTGGTGTGTTCAGTGAGTGTGGGGACAACACACCAAATGGTGCCTTCTTGTCTCACCTGGTAGGCTCTGGTGATGGCTTCCAACCTGGCCAGCTCCGGGGAGTTCTCCCGAGGGGTCAGCACGCAGTTACACAAAACGCTGTACAGAGAGGGGGGCAGGAGGGCCCGGAGCCGGGGCTCTGGTCAGGGGCGGGTTCCGCTGCACCAGCAGCTCACTGAGCCGGGGCTTAGGAGCACCTGTGCCTGAGGCTCTGACGCACGTGCTGAGGGGCGGGTTTCAGGCCTGACCCAGAGACTGGATAAGGTCCCAAGGGTACATGGATGAGCACCCTCTTGTAAGAATAGAGCACAAGTAGTGCTCTGCAGGAGCTGGGCCGGAAGCAAATGGATTTAGGCAATGACAGTGCAAGGTTTAATTTTTATAAAAATATGCCTCCTTTGGTATTGGGCCTCCCATGCTCACCAACTTGGCCAGCTCCGGGGAGTTCTCCCGAGGGGTCAGCACGCAGTTACACAAAACGCTGTACAGAGAGGGGGGCAGGAGGGCCCGGAGCCGGGGCTCTGGTCAGGGGCGGGTTCCGCTGCACCAGCAGCTCACTGAGCCGGGGCTTAGGAGCACCTGTGCCTGAGGCTCTGACGCAGGTGCTGAGGGGCGGGTTTCAGGCCTGACCCAGGGACTGGATAAGGTCCCAAGGGTACATGGATGAGCACCTCTTGTAAGAATAGAGCACAAGTAGTGCTCTGCAGGCGCTGGGCCGGAAGCAAATGAGTTTAGGCAATGACAGTGCAAGGTTTAATTTTTATAACTAAAATATGCCTCCTTTGGTATTGGGCCTCCCATGCTCAGGCCCTCAGACACCTCCTTAGCTGGCACTAGTGCCCAGTGTGTCGTTTATTTTGTCATGAATTATTTCATGCCCATAAAATGCACTTCATGTTATCAGCCCAGATGGC
>NW_005367354.1:265332-268027 GCF_000412655.1 Myotis brandtii
GAAATTTCTTTTGAGAGCCAAATTTTTTAAACTTAAACTATATAGGTAGGTACATTGTTATTAACTTAATTAGGGTCCTCCTAAGGCTTAGGAAGAGCCACACTCAAGGGACCAAAGAGCTGCATGTGGCTTGCGAGCCTCAGTTTGCCGACCACGGCCCTAGCCCATGCCATGCTTGGGGAAATGAGATCTAGTCCCTAAGGAAGTCTTGACCAGCCATCTGGGAAAAGCTACTTCCCAGCCATTGACCAGATGGTCCCGATGGACTTGGTGGGGAGAATGGGGCCCACCCTCAGGGCAGGCCTGGGCAAAGCCAATACCAGGGCAGTGTGCCAGCTTCCGCTTTCTTGAGGCACTCAAGGTTGCTCAAAGCTCCCTCCAATTAGGTGAAGCCCTTAGGTTGGATACCCAGGTGGACAGAAACAAGTCCCCACCTGGGTCCACTCACAGCTCTTCTGCTCAGAGTGGGAGTGTCAGGTGCAAAGCAAGCCAGGGGTGGAAACTGAATACCCAGAGCCCTCCTTTATGAGTTTAGTGCCATGTGTATGTGGCAGAAAGGGAGTATTCTGGAGCCGGACATGTTCAAAACTTGCCTCTGTGTCCTGTATTTCCTATATGATTTTAGGAAGGCTACTTCACATCTCTGAGCCTCGGCTATAGGGGGATAATAAAACTCACCTCAAAAGGTACTTGTGACAAGCACAGGGCCTGGCACATAGTAGATGCTCAATAAAACTGAGGCTGCTTTCCCACATCAGGCTGGTTCTGAGAATGCAGCTCAGCTGTTGCAGGAGGCCGCTCTCACCAGACCTGCACCTGGAGAGCTGCCTGTGTCTTTCCCACTTTATTCACTCTCGTGGAAGCACGTGGCATTTCTGCCTTGAATCTCCTCTTCCCTCCGGGAGCCCCATGGGGAAGGGCAGGGACGTACCTCCAGGATGGGGAGCCTGGTGTTGTGGAAGAAGGGCTGCAGCACCACAGAGAAGTCCTCCCGTGTGTCGTAGCGGCCTGACTCCACCAGCTCAAGCATGCTGCTCTGGGGACACACCCATGGGTGCCTTCAGCACAGGCCCTAGGTGGCCCAAGAGCCCACGGGGGCAAGGGTGGGCAGAGCTCCACCTCCCTGGGAAATGGGGGTGGTGGTGCTGCCTCAGCCCTTCCCTTGAGCTGAGCAGGCAAACACATTTGATTGCAAAGCTCTTTCCAGAGAATTGGAAACAGGTTGGGCCACCTTTTTGTTTTGCTTCTAAGTGAACTGCAAGCTCTGAAGGGCCAGGCAGAAAGTCCCACAAGGAATAGAAGCCTGGGAAGAGTCTCCAAAGAGCCCCTAGCCGCTCCACCTGTTGAGGAGGTGAGGGGGCAGCTGGGCCCCCAGGTGCAGGGGAGTGGGAGGGGGTCCCATGGGGCATCCAAGGCTTTTGTCCTCCTCAGGCCAAGCGTTGGGCCATGGGGCTTTGTCACCTAGACTCCTTTGGACCGACTCGAACCAGGTGCCTGAGACGCCTCAGCCAGGTGGGGCGGAGGAAGGGGCCTCGATGGTGAAGTCCCCCCTCAAACCCTGAACAGCTCTTCTCTCCCCTGTGTGCCTCCCTCCCCTTGGGGGCTCTGGGCTGGTGTGTTCAGTGAGTGTGGGGACAACACACCAAATGGTGCCTTCTTGTCTCACCTGGTAGGCTCTGGTGATGGCTTCCAACCTGGCCAGCTCCGGGGAGTTCTCCCGAGGGGTCAGCACGCAGTTACACAAAACGCTGTACAGAGAGGGGGGCAGGAGGGCCCGGAGCCGGGGCTCTGGTCAGGGGCGGGTTCCGCTGCACCAGCAGCTCACTGAGCCGGGGCTTAGGAGCACCTGTGCCTGAGGCTCTGACGCAGGTGCTGAGGGGCGGGTTTCAGGCCTGACCCAGGGACTGGATAAGGTCCCAAGGGTACATGGATGAGCACCTCTTGTAAGAATAGAGCACAAGTAGTGCTCTGCAGGAGCTGGGCCGGAAGCAAATGGATTTAGGCAATGACAGTGCAAGGTTTAATTTTTATAAAAATATGCCTCCTTTGGTATTGGGCCTCCCATGCTCAGGCCCTCAGACACCTCCTTAGCTGGCACTAGTGCCCAGTGTGTCGTTTATTTTGTCATGAATTATTTCATGCCCATAAAATGCACTTCATGTTATCAGCCCAGATGGCAGGTGCTGAGGGGCGGGTTTCAGGCCTGACCCAGGGACTGGATAAGGTCCCAAGGGTACATGGATGAGCACCTCTTGTAAGAATAGAGCACAAGTAGTGCTCTGCAGGCGCTGGGCCGGAAGCAAATGAGTTTAGGCAATGACAGTGCAAGGTTTAATTTTTATAACTAAAATATGCCTCCTTTGGTATTGGGCCTCCCATGCTCACGTGCTGAGGGGCGGGTTTCAGGCCTGACCCAGAGACTGGATAAGGTCCCAAGGGTACATGGATGAGCACCCTCTTGTAAGAATAGAGCACAAGTAGTGCTCTGCAGGAGCTGGGCCGGAAGCAAATGGATTTAGGCAATGACAGTGCAAGGTTTAATTTTTATAAAAATATGCCTCCTTTGGTATTGGGCCTCCCATGCTCAGGCCCTCAGACACCTCCTTAGCTGGCACTAGTGCCCAGTGTGTCGTTTATTTTGTCATGAATTATTTCATGCCCATAAAATGCACTTCATGTTATCAGCCCAGATGGC
>NW_005367354.1:268158-300277 GCF_000412655.1 Myotis brandtii
GCAGCTGATCAATGATTCTCTCTCATCACTGATGTTTCTATCTCTCTCTCTCCCTCTCCCTTCCTTTCTGAAATCAATTTTTAAAAAAGAGAGAGATACTATCTCTAAAGCACTCAGGACAGTGCCTAGTTCACAGGAAGTTCTGTAAAAGTACTTGTTACATAAATAAGTGAACATATAAGGTATCTTCTGCTTCAGTTTCACCATCCCATGCTGTCCCCCCATAGGCTGGGGCACCCCGTCTCTCAAGCACTAGCCTTTGCCCCAGCTGGCCTCTCCCCTGGGGTTCCCCCATATCACAGATACCCTGCTGATACCCTGAGGTTGGATAAGGGGTGAGTCATGGCTCCAACCTCCCAAAAAGGGGTGGTCCTGGCACAAAGCCCCCTTTACAGACTTGGGCACATGAACAGGCCAAGTCACAAAGACCCAAAGGAGTTACCGCTGCATGAGCCAGACCAGGGGTGAGCGCGCCTGCAGCCGAGGGCAGCCAGCACTGCCTACCTGGCCTGCTGCACTGGGCACTTGTCTGGGTTTCCCAGGAACACCTGCCGCATGACACTGGGGCTCATGAAGTCCACAAGGTTGACCAGGGCCCTGGGCACCTGAGGACAAGACCGTGGGTAAGAGAGGGGCTCCAGGGGCTCCTCCCTCCAGCTGCTGAGTGGAGTTCGGGGAAGCACCCACACTGGGCTTCACCTGGGATCCTGCCGGCCATGCGCCCACATGGCTGCAGTGTGAAGGGTGCCCCCTGGGATGGGAAGAGGTGGCAGACCCAAGTGTAAATGCTGCGAGTTCAGCTCCATTCAGCCATCAGTTAGTGAACCCAAATCTGTCAGCTTTAGTGGGAGAGGTACCTTTGACCATTTCTCTCTAGCCCAGTGGTTCTCTGGGTTGCACATTAGAATCACCTGGGAATCTTTTTAAAATCCTGATTTCGGGGCCTCATCCTCCGGAAATTCTGTTTCTTTGTTATGGGGTGGGGCCACAACATTAGTAACAAAGAAACAGAATTTCCAGAGGATGAGGCCCAGAAATCAGGATTTTAAAAAGATTCCCAGGTGATTCTAATGTGCAACCCAGAGAACCACTGGGCTAGAGAGAAATGGTCAAAGGTACCTCTCCCACTAAAGCTGACAGATTTGGGTTCACTAACTGATGGCTGAATGGAGCTGAACTCGCAGCATTTACACTTGGGTCTGCCACCTCTTCCCATCCCAGGGGGCACCCTTCACACTGCAGCCATGTGGGCGCATGGCCGGCAGGATCCCAGGTGAAAGCCCAGTGTAGGGCAAAGCTCTTTCCAGAGAATTGGAAACAGGTTGGGCCACCTTTTTGTTTTGCTTCTAAGTGAACTGCAAGCTCTGAAGGGCCAGGCAGAAAGTCCCACAAGGAATAGAAGCCTAGGAAGAGTCTCCAAAGAGCCCCCAGGCTGGGGACCTGCAGCCGCTCCACCTGTTGAGGAGGTGAGGGGGCAGCTGGGCCCCCAGGTGCAGGGGAGTAGAAGGGGGTCCCATGGGGCATCCAAGGCTTTTGTCCTCCTCAGGCCAAGCGTTGGGCCATGGGGCTTTGTCACCTAGACTCCTTTGGACCGACTCGAACCAGGTGCCTGAGACGCCTCAGCCAGGTGGGGCGGAGGAAGGGGCCTCGATGGTGAAGTCCCCCCTCAAACCCTGAACAGCTCTTCTCTCCCCTGTGTGCCTCCCTCCCCTCGGGGGCTCTGGGCTGGTGTGTTCAGTGAGTGTGGGGACAACACACCAAATGGTGCCTTCTTGTCTCACCTGGTAGGCTCTGGTGATGGCTTCCAACCTGGCCAGCTCCGGGGAGTTCTCCCGAGGGGTCAGCACGCAGTTACACAAAACGCTGGGAGAGGAGGAGCTGGTTAAGAGGAGAGGGCTGGGGGGGAGGTGAAGGCCCCCCTCGGCTCCAGCCCCAAGGACTTGTTCTCCCTCTGGCCTCCAGCTGTCACCAGCTCATCATTGTCGGAATCTGAGATGAGCAGTCGCTGTTATCAAAGATGGGCCAGCAGAAGGCTGAAACCTTCAGCCAGGGGCAGAAATAGAGAGTCCTCCTTCTAACTGCTTGGGGGTTCCAGTCTTTTTCTTTCTGAATTCTCAGGAATTGAAAGGGGGGCGGGGTAGAAGCACCATCGATCTGCCACCTGCTACCCTCACACGACCTGGGACATGGAGGTGCAGCCAGAAACCTCAGGGTCATGGGGTAAGGAGTGTACCCGTGCACACACACAGGTGTGATTGTCTGGGGGGGAGGTGAAGGCCCCCCTCGGCTCCAGCCCCAAGGACTTGTTCTCCCTCTGGCCTCCAGCTGTCACCAGCTCATCGTTGGCGGAATCTGAGATGAGCAGTCGCTGTTATCAAAGATGAGCCAGCAGAAGGCTGAAACCTTCAGCCAGAGCTTGCGTTCAGGGGCAGAAATAGAGAGTCCTCCTTCTAACTGCTTGGGGGTTCCAGTCTTTTTCTTTCTGAATTCTCAGGAATTGAAAGGGGGGCGGGGTAGAAGCACCATCGATCTGCCACCTGCTACCCTCACACGACCTGGGACATGGAGGTGCAGCCAGAAACCTCAGGGTCATGGGGTAAGGAGTGTACCCGTGCACACACACAGGTGTGATTGTGCAACCTGAGGGTCGATTCTAGGGATCGTCCTCCAAGAGGAGCTCCCAAGCCTACAGGTCGAAGTCAGGAGCCATGAGCAGGCCCGGCCCCGGTTACCGAATCTGTGCAGTAGTCACATAAGTCACTGCCTCCAATCAGCACCGTGATGACCTTCCAGTCCTCATGGAAATTTACTCTCTGCACAGAGGGAGGAAAATGCTTGATGATTTCCAACAAACAAATGCAAAACACCACAGCGCTAAGACTTCCTTGTCGGCTTGAAATAATAAAACCAGAATCGCAGAGCTGAAGGGATTTTAGGTGTTTATTTATAGATCACAGAATCTTAGCATCAGGAGGGACGTTCAAGGTCATGGTGATCAGCCACAAACCTCTCCCCATTGACACGATCTCCTCTGAAGGGTGTCCAACGAGGGCCACCCTACCGCTGCTTGAATGCCTCTAGTGACTGGGGGCTCACTGTTTTCATAGCAGACCAGTCCGTTTGGGGACTTTCGTGGGTTAGGAAATTAGTGTTTAAAAGTAACCCTAAATCGGACTCACGTGATCATCTTTCATCCGCTGCACCAGAGTCTGGACTTGGCTTGTAAGTTCCCTGAAAAGGAGAGGAAATGGGTCCTGTTCAGGAACAGTGCCTGGGTTTTCCCTCCTGAAGGGCCTGTCCTGGAGGTTCCCAGGGCAGGAGCCCCACTGTGTGAGCTGGCAGAGGCCCCGTGGCTCAGGGACAGGAGCTCCTTGCCTGTTCTGGAGAGTTATCACAACCGATAACCCTTTGAAAAGCCAATGGAGTGTTTGTCCTAAAGCGGTAGTCAAAGGAACTGCCAATTATGATTGTTACTCATCATCTCCTTTCTAGAACCACGCATGCAAAGCGCCTTTTAGGATTCCACGCTAGGAAACAACGTGTCGCCTTTGGAGGACTGGTTGAGCTCCTGAAATTAGATCTTTGGAGCTTGGCACGCTTCCTCTTTTTGCCCTGGCTGCCGGGAAGCTCACAGTGTGATGCTCAGGCCCAGGAACGATAAAATGCTCCTCCTGACGAGTGGTTTCCTCTCCCCCAGTGGCTGTGGTTTTTCTCTTAAGTATACATTATTTTAAAAAAATAAACTTATCTAAATGCTTTTAGAAATAAAAGGGGAATAAACCACACTGCACACGGGTGCGGGCTTATAATTTACGAAAGGACTGGATCCCGGGCATCCCGAGCTCCCACGAGTTCAGGGCCCTGTGGGATGGATCCACAGCACCGTGATCTCCTGGGACCCGAGGGTGGATCCGTCTGCCCCTATTCCCATTTCCCAGGCTCAGGAAACAGGTCCGGGGCTGTGCCCATCAACCCGAGGGCATGGGCGTCAGTAAGAAGATGACGGTGTGACAAAAGCGCAGCCGCCGGGGCCGAAACAAGGGAACCCAGGCTGCTCCTTGGGAGATGGTCCTGGGAGGCCGAGCACTTCTGCTTCTGCTGCCTCCGGCTTCTCAGCGGCACTTCCTGTCAGCTCCGCAGCGGCTAGTGACAGGCCCTAGTGACAGGCCGTGACTTGTTGCCCCGAGGCCTCGGAGGAAGGAGGCTCTGGCTTGCCCATCCCTTTGCTCGGCCCCCCTTTGGGGGAACTGCCACTGGTCAGGCTTTGGGGAGAGTGAGCCTCTCTAGCGCCATCACGCCATGGGGAGTTTAAAACGTTGGCTAAGGCTGGTCAGTTAGTCCAATGACGAGAACATGCTGCCCAGGAGTAAGGTCATGGGGTCAGCCCTCGGAGCATGGGACCTGCCCCAGCTCCAGCCTCTCTACGAGTCACAGGGCGGCCAGGGAAGGGAGCGCTGAGAGCCTCCCAAGTCCCTGCTGCACGTGCATAAATGCCCCCTTTGCACACACAGGGCAGTATTACCCTGAAAGGGGGTGCCTCCCACACCTCCTATTCCCCCCCAAATGCGTACTCAGCCTTCGCGCCCGGAACAGCCTGATTGAGGAACGCGTTGGTGTCATTGGCATCGCCTGTGCCCAGTGCATAGCCTGTGAGATATCTGTTGAACTTCCGAAGGATATCTGCAAGAGGAGGGGGAGAATGGGGCACAGAGCTTAGGATGGAAGGCCAGGGGTCTCCTCCGGTCTAGGGCCGCCAAAGTGGGCTGCGCTACCATTCTCACACAGCCCGGGGAGAGGACAGGATGGGCCAAGACAGCAAGGGCCTCCCAGCTCTCTCTCTCTCTTTTTATTTTCTTTACAATTCCCAGAGAATTGCTCAGAGAATCCTCACTGTCCCATTTGCTTGTCTCCTCACACTCTGGGCCAGTTGGAGAAATGGAGGCTCAGAATGTTTGGTGACTTGCCCTTGGTCACTTGGCAAACACATAGAAAGGACAGGGCTTGACCCCACGTCTCTGGGCTTCAATGACAGTGTTTATTCCACCCCGGCACGCTTCCTCTTTTTGCCCTGGCTGCCGGGAAGCTCACAGTGTGATGCTCAGGCCCAGGAACGATAAAATGCTCCTCCTGACGAGTGGTTTCCTCTCCCCCAGTGGCTGTGGTTTTTCTCTTAAGTATACATTATTTTAAAAAAATAAACTTATCTAAATGCTTTTAGAAATAAAAGGGGAATAAACCACACTGCACACGGGTGCGGGCTTATAATTTACGAAAGGACTGGATCCCGGGCAATCCGAGCTCCCACGAGATCAGGGACCTGTGGGATGGATCCACAGCACGGTGATCTCCTGGGACCCGAGGATGGGTCCGTCTGCCCCTATTCCCATTTCCCAGGCTCAGGAAACAGGTCCGGGGCTGTGCCCATCAACCTGAGGGCATGGGCGTCAGTAAGAAGATGACGGTGTGACAAAAGCGCAGCCGCCGGGGCCGAAACAAGGGAACCCAGGCTGCTCCTTGGGAGATGGTCCTGGGAGGCCGAGCACTTCTGCTTCTGCTGCCTCCGGCTTCTCAGCGGCACTTCCTGTCAGCTCCACAGCGGCTAGTGACAGGCCGTGACTTGTTGCCCCGAGGCCTCGGAGGAAGGAGGCTCTGGCTTGCCCATCCCTTTGCTCGGCCCCCCTTTGGGGGAACTGCCACTGGTCAGGCTTTGGGGAGAGTGAGCCTCTCTAGCGCCATCATGCCATGGGGAGTTTAAAACGTTGGCTAAGGCTGGTCAGTTAGTCCAATGACGAGAACATGCTGCCCAGGAGTAAGGTCATGGGGTCAGCCCTCGGAGCATGGGACCTGCCCCAGCTCCAGCCTCTCTACGAGTCACAGGGCGGCCAGGGAAGGGAGCGCTGAGAGCCTCCCAAGTCCCTGCTGCACGTGCATAAATGCCCCCTTTGCACACACAGGGCAGTATTACCCTGAAAGGGGGTGCCTCCCACACCTCCTATTCCCCCCCAAATGCGTACTCAGCCTTCGCGCCCGGAACAGCCTGATTGAGGAACGCGTTGGTGTCATTGGCATCGCCTGTGCCCAGTGCATAGCCTGTGAGATATCTGTTGAACTTCCGAAGGATATCTGCAAGAGGAGGGGGAGAATGGGGCACAGAGCTTAGGATGGAAGGCCAGGGGTCTCCTCCGGTCTAGGGCCGCCAAAGTGGGCTGCGCTACCATTCTCACACAGCCCGGGGAGAGGACAGGATGGGCCAAGACAGCAAGGGCCTCCCAGCTCTCTCTCTCTCTTTTTATTTTCTTTACAATTCCCAGAGAATTGCTCAGAGAATCCTCACTGTCCCATTTGCTTGTCTCCTCACACTCTGGGCCAGTTGGAGAAATGGAGGCTCAGAATGTTTGGTGACTTGCCCTTGGTCACTTGGCAAACACATAGAAAGGACAGGGCTTGACCCCATGTCTCTGGGCTTCAATGACAGTGTTTATTCCACCCCCGCAAGCCGCCTGTCCACATGCCTCTCCTCTCATTTCTTTATTTTTTACAGAATATTAATTCAGTGTTTGGTTATGCATAGATTATCTCCATTTAAAATTTAATACATGCCTCACTTATACAGCCTTTTTCTGTCCCAGGTGCTTTGAAGCAACAGAAGCATTCGTTAGGAATGCAGAAGGCAGAGCTGAGAAAGGAGCAATGGTGCCCTAACCAGTTTGGCTCAGTGGATTGAGCGTTGGCCTACAGACTGATTGGTCCCGGGTTCGATTCCGGTCAAGGGCATGTGCCTTGGTTGCAGGTGTGCAGGAGGCAGCTGATCGATGTTTCTCTCTCATCGATGTTACTAACTCTCTATCCCTCTCCCTTCCTCTCTGTAAAAAATCAATAAAAAAAAAATATATAAAGAGCAATGGCAGCACAAGTTAACAGCGTCATTGCTGTTCCGCAGAGAGCTCTGTTAGATCAGGCAGGTTCGTGGAGTTCCAAATAATGTGTCTAAAAACGATCATAATTCATTTATGTTGGCCAGAGAATGACCCTTACCCAGACAGGACTCTCATTGTATTTACTTGACAACAAGCCCCTCCTCCCAGGTCAATAGCAGTCAAAGGAAGACGCCACTTCCTCCTTTCTTAGCTGAGAAGCATCTCAAGAAACCCGAGGGTCAGATTCAGGGAGTGGACAGACTCAAGCCCCTGGTGGTTACTTACTCGGCAAGGTGGTCACGGTCTCCAGGGAGCCGTCTCCTCCTGAACTGTAGGGAGTAAGCCAGTGAGATCACATCAGTACATAGTATGTTTGTTTGTTCTTAGCAGCCATGCCATCAGATGTGCCGGACCCACCAGTCTCTTTGTGTTTGAGGGATTCTGAGCAAATCTGAATTCCCCAATGGGTTGGTTCCCCCCAAATCCAGGATTTGAAGGCAAAAGAGAGCTATTTCTTCTCTCCAACAAATCAAGAGGGAGAGAACTTAGCTGAGTATCTACTATGTGTCCAGCCAGGAACTCGACTCTCTGCATGAGTTATCTCACATTTCCCCAAGCTTATGAGGTAGATGCCACTATTTCCATTTTACAGAATAGAAAGCTAAGGTTCCGTTTCTAACGGCTACTAAAACCCATACAGGTAACAAAAAACAGCTTGAGCTGGAAACCTTCAGAAAATGGATAAACTTTCTGTCTAGTGTGGAGGTCAATCTCACACTAGTCTAATTTCATCTCATCTAACAGTTTCCTGGCCTTCAATCTAACCCTAAGACACACTCAAAATCTCCTTTCCTTTCCTGCATTAAAATTGAATATACGTGGGAAGGAGAGAAGTATACCTATTTTAACAAAGTCCAATGGTCAGATGTACTGCATTTACTGTTGTTGTTTTTTTCCTGCACTTCCCTCCTCAATCCCAGCCTTAGTCTAGACCCGTGGTCGGCAAACTGCGGCTCGAGAGCCAAATGCGGCTCTTTGGCCCCTTGAGTGTGGCTCTTCCTAAGCCTTAGGAGGACCCTAATTAAGTTAATAACAATGTACCTACCTATATAGTTTAAGTTTAAAAAATTTGGCTCGCAAAAGAAATTTCAATCGTTGTACTGTTGATATGTGGCTCTGTTGACTAATGAGTTTGCCGACCACGGGTCTAGACCAATAGATCATGAAAACACAGTGTTTAGCATCTAGCCCACTAGGAGAGGCTTCCAGAGCACAGGCCATGAGTCAAAGTCATGGCTGTCCTTTACTCAAGGAACGCTTGGCATGAAGTTGACTCCTTCATACCAGGGTGGTCAAGGGCTTCCTTAAGCCAAATGCTCAGCAGTCCCTGGTCATGGAGAGAGAGGAGCCAGGTGAGCCCCGCCCTTCCACCTCACTCAGGTCTTTCTCTCCCACCTCCCAAAAAATGTCTGAACCTAACATGGCCGGTGGTTGGGCATTTGTATGAGCTTCTGATTCTTTGCCAATTCTGCACCAAGCTGTGCTGTAGCTGCTTCTGATCCTCCTTTCTTTGAACTAAAAGCACTAAATCAGAATACGCCACACTTACAAGAAAACGATAAATCATGCACTTTCTCTAATCACTGTGTTCTCACTCTGCTTCTTTTTTCCCTTCGATAAACATGGAAACATAAACAGAGACATACATAAACACACAGGTCAAGTACTTCCTACTGTAAAAGGTATCTTTGTTCTAAAGTAAGTGTTGTAGCTGATCAAGACCAATAGGCTACGGAAATCTCTCTCTCTCTCTCTGTCTCTGAGCCCATTTTAGAGTGAACATTTCCAGGAGGAAAGAGAGAATTATACGAATAAATATGGAACGGGAAGTTTAAGCCCTCATTTTGATCAGAACGATGTGAAACAGGAACGAAAACGGATCCATATGAACAGCTAGTCTACAGGAGAACTGCAGACTCATGTAATTGGTATTACACCATGAGCTCAATATTACACCATGAGCTCAGCGGCTGGGCTTGCTCCTCTGCTGCCAGCACCGTGCAGGGAAACGCAGGGTAGATGCTCGGTAACACTGGCCGAGGGAGTTTCAGTAATGTGAGGCTGAACTCATCAACAAGACAAAGAAATGCATTTTCTGGTAAGTAAATTTTATTTTGGTCCTTTGAATGGTGTCCAACAAGCAAACTGAATTCAACAGAAGAAAAGGCAATGCTCTAAAGACCTCTGGCCTGCCACACCGTGAAGCTATGATTCTCACGGGTCAAGGGGCCTCAGAAATATTCTCAGCCAAACCTCTTGCTCATGGCCACCCACCTCCCAAGAATTCTGAGTCTACTTCTCCCCTGTCCAACTCCATGAGGCTCACCCTGTCCACTTCCCTTGGAGGAAGAGTCTCGAGTTGCATTTTAAATTTTCCTAGGATCATTCACTGTCTAGTATTTCCAATCTGGGAGCATTATTGACTTCAGGGAATTGCTTTTCTCAGATTAGTCTAGTACAGAGATCTTTAACTTTTATTCACCTTATGGCGCACATAAGCTAATTACTAAAATTCTTCAGCACACCAAAAAATATAATTTTGGCTGATCTGACAAAAAATAATTTTACATTTGATTCATTCACAGTGATGACTGGCAATCTAAGGGAAAAGAAGTCAGTCCCCCTAACAAAATAGTCAGGTGTTGCATGTTTTAAAATTTCTGCGGCAAACCAGGTAAAAATCGCTGGGCTAGTATGTGGACAGTTTCCAGGGGATGCTAATAGGTATACAAACAAAGAAAGCATTCTGGGGTTAAGGAAGCACTGGATTAAATAGATACAATTTTAAAAAATTTTCTTCATTGTAGATATTCTCAGAGCCTTTAATATGCTAACATGCATGTGAATTCCCCAGAGGAAGGATATAGTAGGTATTGTTTCCCCAAAAATACAAAGCATTTTTCCCTCTTCAGGAACGTGGCTGGGGCTAGTGTTCCCTGGAACACACTCTGGGGAACAGTCTATATATTCCACCATGTGTCAAGCTGTCTCTCAGACTCTGACCCAGAGCTTCATCTTTAACACATGGGGATCTTGGGGCAGGTATTTGAAACATTTAGAACAAGCAAAGGGTTTAAAGGGCTAGCAGCCCTTGAATAGATGAGGCCTTGGAATGAAAACTCCAAGACAAACATGAGTTCCTACTGGACCTCACTTGTAGGAAGAATCGACACAAGGGCCACTTGTTCCTCTTGCTGCAGAGAGGAACGTTTAGCAGAAGATGGCCTGTGGGTATCTGACTCTCAGAACCTGTGCAGTCCAACGGCTTGTAAAATTGGGCAGATCACCTCCCTTCCCCGACTGCACGCCAGGCCCAGCGTCTCCATCACCCGGGGGCTGGCGCATCTATTTTCTGTTTCCCACACTGGGATGTGAGGCCATGGCCTCCGTTGGCTAAGACTAAATGCAGCTGCCACAGCCTCCGACTTTTTCCGGGTTGGAATAAGCTCGGCTTCCTTCCTCTCCCTCGGGTGTTTCTGTTTCTCGCAGCCTCAGTAACATTCGGGGCACAGGGGTCCGGAGGGGAGGCTCGGTTTTGCTCCGAGGCAGCCTGCTAGTGACCACTTACCTGGCTGAGGTATGTGGGAACCTAGGGGACATCAGGGCTGGGAGGCGATTCCCTCAGCTCTCAGGGTGATGTCCTCATGCTACCCACACCCTGGATCCTCTCTGTGGGTGGCTACAGGCTGAGTGGGGACACCTCTCTCACCTGGCAAACCTGTCTCTTGAGACTGTCCTCAGGGTTGACCAGAGGACTGTCACAACCCTAAGCACCCCAGTGTTCCCTCTCACTTTCTCGGAAGAAGCGAATCATTTGAATTCACTGTGAAGGAAAGGGAGGAGGAGGCAAGCGCATCGCGGGGCCACCCAGCTTCTCGTTAGCACTCTGCCCCCTCGTGGCTGGCTTTGTTCTAGTTGCTCTGAATCCTGAGCTAATCGCCAATGACTGTGCAGCGTGCTTCAGTGCGAACTTTATTAGGAAAGAAGCTTAAGAATGCCCACATCTAACCGCTCCCCTGCTCTTCTACTTCTGTGGCTGGAAAGTTCTCTCTCTCCCTTTCCGCCTGCCTAATTGCTAATCTGTCAAGACACGACTGGGGTCCCACCTTCTCTGGGAAGCTAGGTTGGTATTCCCCCTTCTGCATCCCTGTAGCACTCGGCCACCTTCTATTCCTACAGAGCACTTGCCGGATGAGCATACGCATTTGCCTGTGTTCCCCATACGGCCCCCTCATTCCACGTGTGTTGGCTGTGATTTTGTCTTGGTCATTTCCTCCCGAAGTGTAGTGCATTGTGGAGTTTTCTGTATAGGTGTGTACATACACGTAAAGGCAGAGGTGCGACTACAGACCGACACGAATGGATACATATAGACAGTAAACAGAGACGTGGTGCACATATACACGCAAACGGGTGGGTGAAGACTCAGAGAGCTGGTGTTTTTCGGGTGCATTTCATGTTGGATTTGCTGAGCCAGGAGTCTGATAAGGACCCTGGTTTGCATTTTCTGCACAATTTAAAAAGAAAAAGAAAAAGAAAGGTCACCAACAGTCAAAGATCTCTCTTCTCATCGCATGGTCACATTTGGCAGACATACATGGAGGTTTTTCTTCTGAAAGCCCCTTCCAGACCTGGTCCCAGCTCTTTGGTATTTATGCATTTACAGGAGACAGACACCCCCCTCTCCCCCCATCTCTGGGAGTGAACATGGGATGGGAGGGGGTCAGGGTTAACATTACCTATATGACAGCCCCCGGTACTGGGTGGTGACATCAGGAAGGTCGTCTGGTTTGGAGCCAATTCCATTGCCAGCCTTAGGAAACACACAAAAATCCAGGGAAATCAGCAAGTGAGAGAGCGCGGAGGCTGCGGGTGTGCAGGTGGTTCCCAGCCCACTCATCGCGCGTGAGCAGAACGCTGGACGGGTGTCAGGAAAGCTGGGCTCGCGGCCTGCAAACCGCAGCTGCCTCCTCATCGCACGGAGGGCCTGGCTGGCTTATCTCACAGGGCTCTGCTCATGACCAAATGGGATCAGAGTTGTAAAAATCGGTTTGAAAGCCTCTGAAGTGCTTTACGAATGGGAGACACGGTTACGGTATTACTATCGGCATCATGCTCCGGAGTTCCCCCTAAGCACAAAGAAGAGGTCATAGATCCGGGTGGGCTGCAGTGGGCAGATTTCTCATGAACTTTACGCTTCTCTCCTTCCCCCCGCCCCCCCACTTCCCGCCCGGGACCTTCTGTAAGGCAACCCATGGCTTTAGAAGAGCTGCCTGACCGCGGCCCTCTGGGATGGTAGAGCCCTGTTTCTCGGAACTTAGGATCAGCCTTCAGCCACAGCTCTGGAGCCGCTGCTGCTCTCCGTGCGATGCAAAGAGGAAAGGGTATGAGCTGCTTGTAAAGCATCATCCAAAGGAGAAGTGCACCCACACGGGGAGGTGTAGGAGATTTTTTGAGTCACAGTGGCATTTTTGCAATGGTTAAAAAAGTGTAGTTAGGTGTTTAAACCCTCCACTACCTGAGAGAATTCAGTTCACTCCTGAAAAAGACCTCCCTTTGCACACCCGAGTGAGAAAGGGGCTGCGAAACAAGCCATCGCCATGTTCTTAGATGGACAAGGCCAGAGCAGAGAGGGGGACACTGCAGGGGTCAGGAGCGCAGGCCCCGGAGTTGGCACTGGCACCGGGAGCTGATGCAGCCACCCCCATGCCACCCAGGGCCCGAGTCCTTACAGTTAGAGAATCCCCCAGAGCGGCCACAACTCGGATATCTGCAGGTCTCAGGGCGTGCACTGGAGAGACAAGTGGGCACACTTGAGTCTGCGGGAAGGAAGCTGCAGTCGGAGTCTAGTGCTTCTTTAAGAAAGATCAGGAAAGCCAGCGCAGGGGCGCTGGGGCCTCGCAGGACTGAGGGTCCATGCCCCCTGAGGCAGGGGTTATATAAGGACAGACTTTCCCCATAAAGAATCCTGGACCTATGGGAGGGAGAGGTGCAGGGAGAGAGGAAGAAAAGGGAATGGAAGGAAGGATGGGAGGAAGGAAGGAAGGGAAGCAGGATGGGAGGGAGTGGGGGAAGGAGGCAAGATGGGAGGGAGGGAGAGAAGGCACGGCGGGATCCCACCACTGTGGGGCCAGCTGTCCTGTGGAATACCAGCTGTGACCCCAGTGCACAACCAGATGGGCACTGCGCCATCTGAGATGCAGTTCAGGGCCTGATGCCCAGCCCATTTGGAGCTGGTTCTGAATTTCCAACAACAACTGAGAAATAATCAGATCAGGCCTTCCTGTGCCCCCAAGTGCCTTCTAAAGCCTCCAGGGAGCTTCGCAGCCCTGCAGGCAACAGGGATCGCAGAGCCTGGAGCCCCAGGACAACTCATAGAGCTGGGTCGCTCCTGGGACTCCCGCGGCACCCCTCGCCCCTCCTCTGGGCCTCAGTGAGGTCAGACCACCGGGCTAGGCCACTGGATGGGAGGTCACAGGGCTCCTCCCTGTGCTCCCGTTAAGGGGCTGACGTGGAAGGGCAGCGAACAGCTCCTGGCCTGGCCACCTGGGGCCTGCCAGGTGAGACATGTCACAGGGCAGAGGGAGACAAATCAGGGACTTGTCCCAGGCGACCGCCCAGACAGGAAGCAGGCACTGAATTACGATGGAAAATGCTGTCAGAACATTCATTGGCTCCTGCGATCTGTGGAGAGCCCTGGGTCCTGGCGTATCGCCGAGGACTCACCTGAGGTGGGCGGTGAGGCCGAAGGGGTTGTGTCCCCGCACAGCAGCTGGCTCCCATGACCCTAAGGGCATAGAGTGAATCTCAGGGGTGGAAGGACCTGAGCGTCAGACCTGCAGAGAGCTTTAACACAGACTCCTGCCCCCTCTGCCTAGAAGGAGGAGCCTAGAAGGGCATTGAAGAAGGCTCCCGAGGTGATTCTGAACATCAGCCACTCCCGGGATCTGCTAACCTAGTGCAGACCCCTCTACCAACTAATGCAAGAATGGGGGCATCAGCAAAATGACCCCCCCACCCCCCATCCCGCTTCTAAAGCAGCTTTATGGGGAGGATGGGGTCTTCACCTATGTTTTTGCTGACGCTGCGATTTGACAGGCTGGGCCCATTCTGGGCTGCTATTGATGGAGCTTACCCCACCCTGCACCCCGCCTGAGGTGTAGGTGGACGGACTTTATAAAAGAGTGTGAACCCCTTATTCTCACCCACCCTGTTGGGCCAGTCCCAGCTCAGGGGCTGCCCCATGCATTGGCTGGTGAGATGAAAGAAAGCAACAGGCAGATACCTGCACGCTGTTCTTGTAGGTGCTCAGAAACGGCGAGTCCTGTGAGAAGAGGGGAGTGAACAACCACGGTGAATTCGGCTTGCTTCCTGCTCACCCACTCTAAGAGGTGCTGACCTCAGCACAAACACTTAAACACCTGTGGCCTCCCGGCTCCACACTGTGAGCCCCTCCCTGCCAGGCTGACCCTGGAGCTCCTTCCCAGGATGCACTGGGGCCCTCTCTGCAGCCCTGACCCAACCTGAACTCACAGGAACAATTAGAATAAACCCTGCTCCTGGGAAGACCAGGTCTGCTCTTCACCTCCCACCCAGCTGGCTGGGCGGCTGTGTCACCTCTTTCTCAACCCTGCCCCTCCCAACAGAGCACCACTCTCTTCTAATACAAGCCCTGTCTCTATGCCCTAGGCCCCCTTGCCACCCCCTGCCACTCCTACCCTGCAGCAGCCTGGGCTCCTTCCTGCCCAGGCAAGACAAGCCAGGCTCTCTGAGGTCCTGCCTCATGCAAGCCCAGCTCAGTGGGACCCGCTGGGAACACAGAGGAGCTCACAGAGGCGAGGGAGCAGCTGCAGAGGCCTAAGAATCTCCCAACAATATGTGAGTGAGCATGGGGGCTTGATCCGCGTTGCCTTCCTGGCTAATGTCTGTCCCATCCTGCCCTTGACCTTCTCCCCACCCCCTCGCCTTCCCAGTGAGAGCTGGGTGGTGATGTGTGTTCCTCGTTCTGCCCGGAAAGAGCAGCTCGTAGCCCAGGGCTGTGCCAGGGCTCGCTGTGCCAGGAAGAGATGGAGGAGCCCTCTAAGGCAGTGATGGCGAACCTATGACACTCATTTTGAACTCATTTTTTTGGTTGATTTTTCTTTGTTAAATGGCATTTAAATATATAAAATAAATAACAAAAATATAAATCTTTGTTTTACTCTGGTTGCAAATATCAAAAAATTTCTATATGTGACAAGGCACCAGAGTTAAGTTAGGGTTTTTCAAAATGCTGACACGCCGAGCTCCAAAGGTTCGCCATCACTGATCTAGGGCCTCCTGGCCACAGGGCTGTTATCCATCACAGTCCAACCAGACAGGGCGCTGTGGGTGGTTACCCGGAGCCTGGGATGTGTGAGTAGGCGAACAGAGCTGTGGTGTTCAATGAACTGAGAAACCTTCATGCGACGTTAAAAGGCTGGAAAAGATGCTTCAGATGGAGCCGTCGCAAGAATGTGCTTTTACTTTACCTTGTTCGGACATGTGATATTGATCTTGCTTTCAAAATCATGCCATCTTGCCTTCTGGCCAACAGGTTCCAGCTAAACCAAGAAGCAGGAAGGCAGGGAGTGAGAAAAAAGGTGGTAAGAATGGAAAAGTCAGGCCGTGGGTCAGGGCTGGAGAAGGGAGTGGGGACAAAGACATGGATCTACGATCGTTGCTGTGCCAGGACTCACACGGCCTGAGGGACGGGCCTCTGAGGTCCCGAGAAAGCTTTCTGGAGTCTTTTTCTTAGCAGAGGAAGGACACTTTTCCCGACCTCGGTCATCTTACCATGTTGTTCCAGAGAGCACTGCCCGAGTGCGCATGAGACTTCTTGCTGAAGTGGAAACAGTCCGGAGCGAAGAAAGAGCTGTCAGGCAGCCCCTCCTGGGCACAGGGCAGAGAAGAGGGGCTGTGTTAGGGGACGCCGGGCAGCACAGATAATGCTCAGACACAGCTGGGCGCTACCTGTGCCCCCCATTTCTCCACGGTGCGTGCTTTCTTTACCGGGGTCTTGGGCAGGTCCACTTTTTCGAAGAACGGCTGCACGACCACCGTAAAATCTTCCCTTGTGTCGTATCGCCCACCCTCAACCAGCTGGTGCGTCCGCTCCTGCGGGAGGCAAACGGGACGGGGTCAGGGCTCGCTGCATCTGCTCCGTCTTTGTGCCACATCTTCTCTGCCACAGAACGAAGCGGTGTCTGAACTTGGAGTAAAACCGATCTGCAGCCAAAGCTCAACTGATCAGGAGTCAGCTGGTATTTTTTAGACCAGCCTTTATCTCAACCCCTGTCCTCAGCCTCTGCTGCCATTGCATACATTTGACCTTGGAATGTAGGGAAAAACCTAAGTCCATCAGCTTGATCCTCTTGTAAAGCTCTTGACTAAAATTTGGGGAGAGGGCCCGGCTGGTGTGGCTCGGTGGTTGAGTGTCAACCTATGAGACAGGAGGGCACGGGTCAATTCCTGGTCAGGGCACATGCCCGGGTTGTGGGCTCGATCCCCAGTGTGGGGTGTGCAGGAGGCAGCTGGTCAATGATTCTCTCTCATCATTGATGTTTCTATCTCTCTCTCCCTTTCCCTTCCTCTCTGGAATCAATAAAAAAATATGTATTTTAAAATCCGGGGAGGGGTACATATTTGATTAAATGACTTGTTGGGATAATCCTTACACCTACTTTATTTCTGTCCTACATTTGTTCAGAAAATCCAAGGTGAGTCCACAAGGCCATTTAACGCCTATTTATATAGCGTGTGCGTGGTGTGTGTGAGCATGCGGGCTCCCGTGCCTGCACACCCCTGTGAGCCGCTCAGGTCTGTCCAGGAAGGTAATGAAGCTGTTCCTCTCGCAGCTTCCACTTGGGCTCAGTTCCAGGAGGACCAATTAACCCAGTTCTGGCTCCCGCTCCTGCCAGACTGCCGTCTCACTGCTTGCCAGGTGCTCACCATTCAGGGCCGAAACCCTGGCTACAGAGGGAGGTCAGGTTTGCAAACCCGAGAACATTCGTGTGGTCACTTCAGAAGACACTATGCACTTTCTTTGCCCAGGGACAGCCAGAAAGAGAGCCCTGTACTGGCAGTGCCTCAAGTTTGACCTCCCAGGGGAGTCTCCTGGTTACAAGCAGAGCCTCGAGTAAGGCAGAGGGTGCGATGCCACTAGCTAGCTGGTGGGTTTCAGCAAGATGCTTTCCTTCTCTAGACCTCTATTTCCTCATCTGTAAGTGGAGGATGTTTGGCAAGACCTGGACCATCACTGAAGCCCTTTCCAATGCTACTGGTTACTCCACGATCAACCACGATGGCTCACAGTGGCACCATGCATCTCGAGAAAGGAAAGAAACCGTGTCTAGCGTGCCTGGCGCCAGGTGGCACTAATAGCAATGATCGTCTCCAGGGAGAGTGACGGGAACCCATCGCTTTTGCTGGAAGTAGGGAGGGAAAGGGTCCTGAGAGAGGGCCTGGGGGCCTCAGGTGGCTGAGCTGTGAGTTCCTCCAGGACACTAAGTTAGAGTCTCAGTGGTAGCAAGATCAGGCCTGGAACAGCTGGCCAATCTAGAAAGGTCGGGGCAGGCAATTTTGGTGAATTGTTCTTCTTTTTGTCTACCCAGCATCTGAACCCACTTTTTAAAAAAATATATTTTTATTGATTTCAGGGAGAAAGGGAGAGGGAGAGAGAGATAGAGACAACAATGATGAGAGAGAATCATTGATAGCCACCTCCCGCATGCTCCCTACTGGGGATGGAGCCTGCAACCTGGGCGTGTGCCCTGACCAGGAATTGAACCATGACCTCCGGGATCATAGTGTGACGCTCAACCACTGAGCCACGTCGGTGGGGCTGAACCCACTTTCCATGTTTGAGAAACTCCTCTGTTAGACAGCAGCCTGCTGCTCACTGTAGGAGGTAAGAAAGGCAAATACTGGCTTCTCAATGCCCCTCACAACCAGGCCAAGGGCATGTGCCGGGGGTCCCCAATGGATGCTCCCGCCTCAGGCGTGGGGTTGGAAACTAGTGGCAGAAAGATGGAGGCACACAAGCTCCATTCTGCAGAGGGTAGCACCTGCATCCATGGTGTCCATGGTGTCTCCCGGGACTAGTTCTTTGGCCTATTTTGATTCTTATGGTTTGGTCCCTAAAATTCCACGATTCTGGTGGCTTGGCCTCTGACCCTACCTTTCTAGCTCTTTCTGATATTCGGATGAAATAATAAATCTGATTAAATTAACCAGAATGACACAAGCTTTTGTTGCTTGAACCCAAGAACCCCACCTGGACCAGGTTTGCCCTCCTGGCCATAATCTCCGCTGCCTTCCCTCTCCTGCTGCGGGCCTTGGAGACACAGGCGCCTGCTCACAGAGGAGGAGGAGGTGCAGTGGGCAGTCACCCAGACTGCTGGGCGATGGCGTCAGAGCCTGACAGATAGGGATTCATTCTCCTGAGCCCTGACACCCCTGGCAGGTGTGGCTCTCCCGAAAGGGTCTGCAGAGAAGTGGTTCTACTCTAAGGAGTCCTTGGACTTGAAGGACGAGCCCACTGTGGACGCTGTTTGCAGGCCACTCTCCACGGTCTGGGAGTGACTGGACACTTAAATTGGGGGGGAAGACGGGATAGAGTCAAGGGAGTCAGCTGCTCTGGTCAAAGCTTTGATGGGGAAAGGCCTAAACTGAACGACCCATAGGATGTCTGGAGACCACCTGCTGACTCTCTCCTCGTGCTCCCCAATAACACCCGTTCCCCTGGGGGCGGGGGGGACGGGACACAGAGAATGCATGTTCTCTCACGGAATCTTCCAGACTCCGTTGGGTGGAAAGAGTTTCCCACCGGGAGTCAGAGGCTCCTACCCATTCCCCATGGACAACTGGAAGTAACTGAGACTTGGTGGTGCGTGCTCGGTGGCCTGGCTCTATGGCTGATAAGATAAATGGAACCACAGTCCCCGCCGCCTTGCAGGGTGTCTTTAAATATGCAAACTGGTCAGAGGTAACCTCACACCCGGTCGGGGTCCCAATAACTTAGGCACATTCTCTCTCCAACCTGAGCAACCACACCCACAGCAGCTCTGTGCAGCTCAGAGCCCTTTCCCGCCTCACCTGATACTTCTTATTCAGTTCGACGAGGGAGGCAAGCTCTGTTGAGTTATCCTCATACTTCAGGACACAGGGACACAAATTCCTGCGGAGCAAACAGAAGGGGTGCCCCACCCCACCAAGTCACCGTCTGAGTGCGCGATGCAGAAATGGCGGCCTGAGATTCGGAATCTGTTTGACTTGGAGGTATCAGGGGTCTGTGCTAACGCTAACGGGGCCCTGGCTGGCTAACCTGTACCTGGCACCAGATGAAACAGAAAATCTCCCAGACCTGGATTTGCTCGTGAAGATGAAATAGTCACTTCTGACATCTGCAGGAGTGATTTTTACGGAGCTGAGTTGCCTCATAACTGCCTGAGGACAGTGCAGTGCAGGTAAGGCACACCTCCCTTTAAATAGTAATAGTGATAACGATCCTAATAATGGCTAACGCATATTGAATAGCTACGGTGCCGAGAGTCTTCTGGGTATTAACCTGTTCGGTTCTCTTGAGCTTTTCTAGAAGCTGTATTACCATTATCCCCATTTTACAGTTGAAAAAACTGAGGCTCAGTGTGGTGATTTTCTCAAGGTCACATGGATGTAAAGGGTAGGAGCTAGGACTTGAACTCCAGTCTGTCTGGTCTGCACCTTAATTCCTGGTTAAACTGCTTCTGTCCAGTCTGTAGCTCTGATCTGGGCTTTTCATCCAGGGGAATAAGGTGATAAGAGTGTGGATAGCTCAGTCTAGACTCAGCCCCACCGCGGAGACAGAACAGCAGAGAAGGCAGCGCACTGGAGAGGTGGCAGGACAAGGTGACCTTGAGCCTGTCTAACCCACAGTCGGTGACTTGGCCATCAGATTTGAAAACAAACGTGGCAAATGCCTCCTCTGAACCTTCAGCTTTGACTGTCTGAAAACCCTGCAGTGATTGGCAGTGAGAGACTCTTGGGTGAGCTGCTCTGAAATGGAATGAAAACACGGAACCCCACGTGGCCCAGGGACTGGAGAAAGCGGGAGCCAGCGGATGCGTCAGCAGCTGAAAATAGCACGACTGACACCAGCTGTGTTAACAGGCGTGTGTCATCCAGCAGCCGCCCTCCTGCTCTCAGCACCCTCAGGCCTCCTGGGGGGACCTACGCAGTCTGGGCCCCCAGGTGAGGTTTGGCACGGATCTTCAGGGGACCAGCCAAGTCCCCTTTCATTTCAACGAGCAAACCTGGCCCTTGTGAATTATTCATTCAGCCATTCAGCCAGCAGCCGCTGAGCCCCTGTGCTGTGCTAGCAGTGACTCAGACACAGAGTTCAGGGCTGTGGGGGAGAGGCACATGAATAATTACCATGTGATATGCTTGGGGGGGAAGGGGGGTACAGAGCTGGAGGCAGTGGGGGGATGGGCAGAGCCACCATGACCTCAGCTGATGGTCCAGAGGAGGCCTTGTGGGAAGCACTGCTGAGTGAAATGTTTGTGCTTGGGTTAGAAGGACATCTTGTTCCCGAGGGTCACGCAGACGTGTGATACCAGAGAGGGCACCCCTCTGTTTGGCTTCCTAGGACCAGGGTGTCTGTTCTCCAGGGAAGACTCTGTCCTCTGGACCCTCTTGGTTCTGATTGGAGCACCTGCTCTTCCATTGAGTGACAACAACCCTACATTTGTGAGCACCCAGCCCGGAGCACCATGCCAGACAGAGGCTCCCTCTGTCCTAGTGATGGGCCCCTGGGTGTGGGGGGGGGGAGGGGGAGCTCTGCAGACACTTAAAAGTAGGCCCTCGCAGAGCCCATTGAGCCTGGCCCACACAGGCCCCTTCGTGCCTCATGCTCAACTCTTCCCTCCCTGGCGGATGGAGGGTGTTCTGAGCTGCCATGACAGCAGAAGCATGCTGGGATGCAAATGCATATTCCAAGGGGAGCTGAGCTCTAAACTGGGGTCATAAGTCTCCTCCATTAGACCTCGTCAGGTTAGAAATTGGGGCGGGCCTGGCACTCCTCACACTGCCCTCGGCTTTCCTAACTCATCAGAGTCACTTTCTGCTCGGGGTGCTATGGCCCTTTCAGGCACAGGAGTAGGAGCTCACCTGAGGATCAGCCTGGGGCAGTAGACTTTCTTCTCATAGTACAGCTCCCTCAGGTTGACGATCTGCAGCACCTTCACCAGATTCACAAACGCCCGAGGCACCTGAGCAAAGGCAAGACCAGCCCCTGAGAGGCTGGAGGCCGGGCAGTCCCCCTGTGGGCTGTCAGGTCCATGGCCTTCCATCTGGCCCCATCCACTTCCTTCATCCCCGCCTCTCCCTCCTCCTCCGCATCGACACCCATGTGTTCAGGCCGCTGGGACCAGGACTGACAGCATGGTCGTGCTGGTCTCCGGGTAAAGGCACCCGGAAAAGGCACCTCAGCCAGAAGCCAGAGCCGCCTCCCGGCTAGTCTGAGGCCCGAGGGGAACTGTGGTTGAGCTGCTCAGAGGCCCTGTGACCCGGCCCTGGTACCTCGGCGTGGAGGATGTCCAGAGCCTTCCCAATGTTGTCCGTGAAGTTCTGGGGGGAATAGTGGGCCTGCAGGAAGAGGAAACATCTAAGACCATTCGTCACCCAATCTCTACGCAGACCAGGGCGGCTTCTTCTCTCGGGTCCCCTCCTTCCTATATTTCAGCCAGAATGGGCAACACGGGAGCACGGGTTTGCCTTGGGGCCCTCAGCCTCCACACCAACCCTACAGCCCGCAGGCTGATCGTGGCCGGGACCCCTTTCTTTTACGCGGGAAGCACCCTTTCTCCTGCGTGGAGCGATGGAAAGCTCTGGGTCCACTTCCTGTCAACTCGATGCAGGGCCTTCGCTAAGGCCCAGCCCATCTCCGGGTCCCTCTAAACTGGGGTGTTGGAGCAGAGGACCTCCAAGAGCCCCTGCAGCTTGCACATCCTCTGGGCCTCTGCCCTGACCTCTTCTGCTTAAGCAGGGGTGGGGAAGGTTCTGTCCGAGGGCCATATAAGGCCCGAGAAATCATTTGGTCTGGCCCTGCCAAGGCATTAGGGGTGAGTTAATTAAATGTTTGACCAAAGACAGCCGGCCAATTTTTAAGCTGCTAATTGTGTATGGCCTGCCAATGATGTTATAAATATCCAAATGGCTCATGGCAGAGAAAAGGTTCCCCACCCGGCCTCATGTGCCGGGGAACCCACAGCCCAGTCAAATCACTCGAGGAGACAAAGGAGGGGAAGAGGGTCCCGTGAAGCCCTCTCCCAAGCATGAACACACTTTAATGGTTATTTCTCTTGATTTCGATGTGGTTCTTAAACCTTTTTAAAGCAGTGGCATCCTTTCTGAATGAAGTCTAACCAAAAGCCTTGCTCTATCAAACAGATTAAAGTTGCAGGGAAGTGGTGGGGGGCCCATGATTCCACCTCCCCACCGGCCCCAGAGCCCCAGGGCTCCGCTGTGGGCCCCTTACACCATAGCTTGAAAACCCCAACCCCGGTGACTTTGATGCCAGGAAAGGAGGGGCCTGGGGAGCAGGGTCACCCGCAAGACTCACCACTTCCTAAATTTTGCTCAGCGGGTCCCTTTTCTGCCTGACAAATGTCCTAGACTTCAGTGCCAGCTGGGAAGTCTCCTACTCTGTGTGAACTCTGACACTCCTCCCACCCCCACGGCAAATTCCCAGTTTCGAGGGCAGTTCTGCCTTCAGTGTATCACCAGAACCACACACGGGGTTTCCTCATCGTGTTATGGTGAGTTGTCTGTGTCTCCCTCCCCTGACGATGTGAATTTCTTGAGGACAGAGCCTGTGTTTTCACTTGTCTGCTTAGCTCCTAGTACCGTGCCTGGCATATAATACGTGCCAGGCAAATGATACTAGAAATAAAAAAAAAAAGTCCCGTTTATCAGAAAATACTGTAAACAAAGCTAAATGGGAGGCAACAAATAGGCAATGTATTTGAAAAGGGGTTAGTATACTTGATATAAGGGGTTTTTGTAAATCAATAAAGAAAGATAAATGCCTTAACAGAAAATGGCCAAAAGGCATAATATAGAATTTATCAAAAGGAGAGATTCAAACAAAGGAAATAAAAATGTATTCCTACCTAGAAAGTAAATAAATGCAAAATTTGAAAACGATACAATTTTTTCATTTATCAGATTAGCAGTTATTAAATAACATACATTGCCGGTTGGAATGGGGAGAAATAGGCATAATTGGTATAAACATTCTGGGAGCCATTTGGCAATATGTACACAAAGCTTCAAAAATGTGCTGAGTCACCCCAAAATGAGATAGATGGATAGGTATATGTTAATGTGGCACAATATTAACAACTGTACAGTCTCTGTGGTGGGTGTACGGGCACTTACTGCACCAGTCTTTCAGCTTCTCAGCATGTTTGGAAATTTTCATAATAAAACATGGGGGGAAATATACATATCTTTTTGCTTAGAGAGCTTACTACTCAGAATATACACCAGGAAATAGTTGTGGATGGAGATAAAGATGGTTGTTTATCCTGGTGTTATTTATAATAGGCCTAATTAGAAGTAATGTAAGCTAAGTACCCAATTACGGCCAATCTATATTATGGGCTACTATATGGCAACTAAAAATTAAACGTTGATATGCGAATATCTTCCTAATGTGTTGCTGTTGAAAAAAAGCAGGTTACCAAACAATATTTTCAGGTTGATACCAGTTTTAGAAAACAAGAAAGCATTTTCTCCATATATTTACAGAAAATGCTAGACACATATCAAAATGTTAACAAACGGCATTTCTGGATGTTGTAAATATATTACAGAGAATATTATTTTCTCTGTACTTTGATATGTTTTCTGTGTGTATTACTTGCATAATAATTTTTAAAAAACCTACTTAAAATAAAGTCAACTGAATTGAGTGTAGAAGAGGCCTGCCCATATAGGCAGACATCACCAGGTAGATTTGGGCTCAACACAAAGAAACACCGTAAAGCAATTTACACCGACTCAGGATACTAGTCAGGGCTACCTTACAAGTTAAAAAGCTGCCCATCACTGGAAATGTTCAACAACTGGATTCTGCGAAAGGCATTTTTGTTGTGGGTGGAGACTGGCCAGGATGGCTTGTGGGGTTTCTTCGAGCTCAGAGAATCTGGGAGCCCAGGAAGAAGCACCGAACCCACAGGGTAGCCGCCTGGCCCCTGGGTTTCCCATCAGCCCAGAATGACTGGGCTCTGAACTTTGCCCAAGTGCCTGCATTAGGAAATCAACTTTCCCATACAAGTGGCAGCACAGAGGCGGAGATGGCGAGGCAGCTCAGCATTGGAGAAAGGAGCTGACTTACAATGATCTATGAAGAGATGCCAGGTTTTTTGGGAGCATTGGAATGTTATCTTGGTTTCTAGAATGATAGGATCAGGCTCCCTCGACAGAAAACCTGATCAGGATTCACCTCATTGGCAGTGCTGCTCGTCCTGTTGAAATCTCATCCTGGAGGTAAATGCCCTCTCGGTCTGGGGGTTATTCCCAGGTTGGATCCATGCCAGACCTCAAGCCCCAAATCCCAACCCAACGGCACTGCTCCAGGCACCTGGAATGGAAATCCGTCCAGGGGAGGGGGGGATGAGGGGGGAGGCTTTGAGTTAAGGGCCTGGGACCTACCGGATCATTGCAGAAATCACAGAGGTCATTGCCGCCTATAAATAGGGTTATAACCTTCCAATCTTCCTGGAAATTTATCTTCTGAAATGAATAGAAAACAAACCAGTAAATGCCTTACCCCAGAGTCAAATCAAGGAAAATGCAAATGCTGAACACTGTCAGGGATGGGTCCTCACACACCACAGGGTTTAGAGGACACTGATGTTTCCTATTCTTTGGTTTTGGGGTCCTGAGGTCATAGGTCACAGGTTGTAGGTGCTAAATCATTGGGGTTTTTTTTTCAAAAGGTGGACTTTCTGGACTTCCACGTGGCCGGGTCCTCCCCCTAAGCCGACTCTCTCTGTTTCCATGGATTTCTCCCGCCCAGCCCCTGTTCTGGGGAGTCTGACCTCAAGTGGCCCCAGGTGGCTCCTCCCCCAGACTCACCGTGTCATTCTTCATCAGGCCCACCAGCCTCCTGGCCTGATCAGGTAAATCCCTGCGGGCAGACCCAGGAAGAAGTCATGTGAGAAGCTGGGACTGTGAAGCTGGGCTGGGAGGGGACTTGGCAGAGGACAGGAATAAAAGAAACAGCAGGAAAGTTGGACTGAAGGCCATGCTGGGGGTGGGGTGGGGCGTCCTGTCTATGGATGAGCGGAACACTTCACAGATGAGGCGGCGACTGCTGGTGGACTTGTCTCCTGATTGGCATATTGGATTACACACTCTGTCTCCCCAGCCAGGCTCACTCAGGGCGAACGGAGGCTGCATGTGAGCGTTTCGTGTCATGCATGGCTCTTGCCGTGACCTCAGCCTCAAAGGGCCCTCGCCCTCAAGGTGACATAGCTGAGCCAGACACATCTGGGTTTGACATTTAGTTACCTCTTGCTAACTGTAGGAATGTGACTTATTTTCCTAGTTAAAAACAAAAACAAAAACAACAAAACAAAAAACCTGCAAACATGGAGACAAATCCCAAATCTTAGAGGGTCACTGGGAGTAGTGAGTGAGATGGTCAAAGCCGCCCCGTGGAGGAAGAGCCCTCACGAGTGCCAGGCAGCATGCGTTTGAGTGCTGGTCCCACCACTGGCCAGCTCTGAGACCTTGGCTAGTACTTGCCTTGCCCACCCTCAGTTCCTTCCTTTGTAAGAAGGGGTGGTAAGCATACCTTCTTCACAGCGTTGCTGGGCAGACTAAATACGGTGCCCATAGAGAGCTCAGAACAGCACATGGTGAGCGTCCATATTATACAGAATCCACTGAAATATGTGTACCTCATCATCACCATTACCACCAATAAAGTCCCTGGCACAGGGCCTAGCAGGAAACAGGAGCTGTCTTCCTCCTCCTCTCAGCTACTAGCCCAACTGGCCTGGTCTTAGTCACTATAGATTAGGTACCAGTCAGCCTGGGTAGGAATTCTGGGTAAGCCAGGTAACCTCTTTGAGGCCCGATTTCCTCATCTGTGCGTCTGAAGTTATCAGATGTGGGGCCAGAGTTTGGGGTGATTCACTGACCTCTCTGAGTCTCAGTATCATTATTAAGAAAACATGGGTTTCTGACCCTCTGCTTTGTACCTCTCATAGTTACTGTACGGAACACATGGAATAAGAGAAACAGAGGCACCGTGTGACTGGTGCACTGCTGTACGGGTATAAGGGGTGATTATCAAACCCGGGACAACCCTGCAGGCACAAAGCCACCAGGCCATGTCATCGAGACGATGCATCTGTCCAGGCCGCTTGGCCTCTTTGTGCTCCCGTTTCTGTGATACGGGAATAACAACCTCTAACTCTTCTCTACAACTCAGGATGTGCTCGGGCAAATGGATTCCTGGCACGAAAGAGCCCCTAGGCCTCTGGGGAAGCGGGGAAGAAATCACACTCCGTTTGGGTTACGCCGATGGCTAAGGTTTCTTTCCAGGGTGCCTCCCTGACATAGGCCTGCAAAGCCCAGAGCCTGGAAAGCATGTCTGAAAAACATGTCTGAGGAAGGGACGGAGAAGAGGGCATGAAAGATGAATAAAATAAGAAAAACGGAACCTTAGAGAGAACCCTCCTCTGGTCACTGTCTTATGTGGACATGAGATTCACAGAGGAGGAAAGGAATTTGCTCAAAGCATATACCTGGCATCAGAGTCAACTGTGACTCGTTCCTGGGATGGAGTTGGAGGTAGGCTAGCAGCTTTCTGTGTCCCACAGCAAGGGACACCCCAAGAGAGCCCATCTTGTCCAGTCTTTGACCCTCAGACCCTCCCCCTGGACCAACCTCCCCAGCTGTCATATATCCCAGTCTCGGCCAAGCCCCCAACGAGGTCCCCAGAGGACCTGTGCGTTCACCCCCGGGCTCCCCTGCTCACACGGCTCGGGCTCCGGCCACAGCCTGGTTTAGGAAGGCCCCAGGGCTGTCTTGTTTCCCAGTGCCAACAGAAAAGCCCGTCAGGGAAGGGTTGAATTCCCGGAGGATATCTGGAAATACAAGGAAGAGACATGCTCAGGAGACCACAAAGCAATGTTTAAATTCCTCTAATAAGCGCCAGTGGGTATTCAGGGCCAAGCAGAGCCTGGGCAGCACACCCAGCTACTTAATGAATTATTGTTGAATAAATGTGAGTCTGAGTAGTGCTTCTCTCATGCATTTGCCTCCCCCGCCAACATATAACTTTATGGAGATAATTCACACACCATTTATAGCAGGGGTCCTCAAACTACGGCCCGCGGGCCACATGCAAATACAAATATTGTATTTGTTCCCATTTTGTTTTTTTACTTCAAAATAAGATATGTGCAGTGTGCATAGGAATTTGTTCATAGTTTTTTTTTAAACTATAGTGAGGTTGTGCATCTATTACCACAATCAACCTTAGACCATTTTCATCACCCCAAAATGAAACCCTGTACCCATCACCCCAAAGTGAAACCCTCCACTCCCTCCAGTCACTCTCCATTCCCTCCAACCCACGGCAGCCATTAATCTATTTTCTCTCTATACAATTGTACTTATTCTGGACATTTCATATAAAAGGAATCATACAATACAATAGGTCTTTTGTGGCTGGCTTCTTTCATTTAGTATAATGTTTTCAATGTTCACCCACGATATAGCAGGTGTCAGCACTTCATTCCTTTCTACGGCCAAATAATATCCCATTGTACAGACAGGCCACATTTTATCTGTTCATTCATGAGCTGAAGAACACCTGGATATTTCCACTTTTTTGGCTATTGCAAATAATGCAGCTACAAACATTTATGTACAAGTTTTGCCTCGAATTTTCTTGGGCATATACTTAGGAGTAGAATTGCTGGATATCTGTTTACTCTTTTGAAAAACTTACAGAGCTTTTTCCAATGATGTTGTACCATCTTATGTTCCAGTAATATGAGGGTTTCAGTTTCTGCACATCCTCACAAATACTTATTATTATTTGCTGTATTTTTACTATAGCCATTCTGGTGGATGTGAAATGGTGTGGTTTGATTTGCATTGACAGTCACTGATATCGAGTATCTTTTCAGATGCTTATTACACTTGTATATCTTTTTTTTTTTTTGAGAAATGTGGATTAAAATCCTTTGCCCATTTTTAAAAATTGTGGTAACATAAAATTTACCATCTTAACCATTTTTAAGTGTACAGTTCAATGGTATTAAAAATGTCCATAGTGTTGCCTTTGCCCATTTTTAATTGGGTTGTCTTTTTATTGCCAAGTTATAAGAGTTCTTTATATTTTCTAGATACAGTTTCTTATCAAATATATAACTTGCAAATATTTTCTCCCACTTTTTGGGTTGTCTTTTACTTTCTTTGGGCTGTCTTTTCCCTTTGAAACACAAACGTGTTTAATTTTTGTCCAATATATTTATTTTTTCTTTTTCTTTTTGTCACTTGTGCTTTTGGTGCCATATCTAAAAAGGTTTTGTTTAACCTAGAGTCATGAAGATTTGCTCCTCTATCTTCTTCTAAGAGTTAGTTTTGGCGTTTACATTTAGGTCTGTATTTCATTTTGAGTTGATTTTTGTGTATGGTGTGAGGTAGGGCTCTAACGTCATCCTTTGCGTGTAGCTGTCCAGTTGTCCCAGTACCATATATTGAAAGGACTATTTCTCCCCCCCCCCCCCCCATTGAATAGCCTTCGCATAGGCTAAGTGTGTCAGGAGAGTCCACCAGAGGGGTGACATAGTCTCAATCCTTTGTAAGTCACTTTGGTGAAAGCTCTTGAGCCTGTTGATTTTCAATCATGTTATCCATGATAATACCATGGTAATCAGAGAGCCCAGCAAAGTATTGTATAGGCTGGGCCAGCTCATAGCCAGTCAATCACACTTACAAAAGCAACCCAAACCATCTCCTAGCAATAGGGAGATGATTTATAGCTCTTGTGTATAGATCTAGAAATAAAGAAGACAGGGAGTCCCTGTGCCATAGAACTGTACCTACTTAAGTTCAACAGGATTTATAAATAGCAAAAACAGATAACAAATGTGAAGCGCAATCAGCCCTGCCTATGTGGAGATTAAGCAATCCCTATCACAGATTCTTAGTGATCTAGAGCTCAAATAACTTCCTAGCTTCTAAAGATAGATTACAAAGGGCTATATTACAAGAAGAGTAAATGAGAACGGGACCGATGAAATTCCTCTCAGGTATAATTATTAGCTATAGGTTTTAAGGGGAAAAATTCATTTTTAACATTTATTGCATGTGTCTTTAAGAACAAGCACAGTGATGTGCACACACAAAGGGGAATAAAAAGATGAATAAGACAAGGTTTTCAGAGAACCTAGTCAGGCTTTAACACATCATTGCAAGCAGGTTGTGGGTGAAATAATTTAAAGAAAACTTCAAGCTCCAAGTGCGACTGTGTTCGCATAGCCTGAGCGAGGTAACGTCTTTATTACCGCTGCAATACGCGTTTCCTAAAGCCGCACACAGGCAGGCAATGTCTGCATGCAGTGGTGCCTAATGCAGCCCAAGCCCAGATCAATGCCTGAGCGAAAGGTGCTCTGCTCAGAATGACAGGCATAGCAGAGATGGGTTTCCTTTCCTTCTTTCTTGAATCATTTCTTAACAATGACTTGCACTAAGATTTGTCCTGAGATCTCTTTTTCTCTCGTGTTCTCTTCCTTGGACAAATAGTACAATTTCTCAAAAGAAAAGAAAAACCACCTCCCAGCTTTTATCACTCTCAAGAAGCAAAGCAAGGCGACCACATCGGGGAAGCAGCGCCCCCTGCCGAATGCGGCTGCCTCCTGCCACCCAGTCCTCTGCTAAGCCCGAGGCCGCCACCAGGGGGCGCTGAAGACACGCGCAGGGTGACTGCACGCCCGCCCGAAACCCCTGGGGGAGCGAGTACTCACTGGCCAGGGTGGTGACGCTGCTGACGTTCCCATCGCCGCCCACGCTGTTGTGGGAATAAAAAAAGAAAATGAAGGTTGAAAAAGCCAGCGATGCCAAAACACCCCAGACGCTACCAAGACAGACCTTTCACCTTTTGAGAAACACCCTGGGGGCTTGGAGCCTGTCTTTTACTTATGATTTCCGTAAAAAACCTTGAAAAACAAACCAGAATACAGCAATGCCTCTCCCCTCTCCCCACAAACCTGAACATCTAAACAAGAAACGGTCATGGCTGACTTTGTCGATTTTAACTTGGAATGTTGACATGGGGGCAGGGTTCCAAGTGGACGCCCCTTCTCCCCAACTCCAGTCCTGCCCCACTAGCCACTGGCGGGGCATTGCTATTATTACTGAAAACACAGTGAAAAGGGTTGCCCTGGTCGTTCTCTTCCCCTTGGGCTTGGGCAAACCCGTTTTCCAAGGGTGTCTGAATCTAGAGAGCAACCCAGCTTCCGAGCACTTCTAAAATTCTGGGGAAATAAAAGTTTCTAGGCATGAAAACATGCAACATTCCAGAGCTTATTGGATTCCCTGCTTTCCATATTCCTTCTTTCTCTGCCAAGTACGCCTGGGAACATTTAAAAGGCTCTCAAAGTGGGTGGGGTTTAACTCTGTGCAGCATCACGAGCAACAATGCCAGGGATTCAACACCAGCTGGTGCCAGGGAGGCCAGATTCCAGGCTGAGGAACTCCCAGACCTGTGCTCTCCTGCGTTCAAGGCTCAGAGGTCAGGCCCTGCTGCTCGGATTTTATAACAGCCAGGGCAGGAACAAGCCTGCTGAATGGGAAGCAATGGGGGAAGCCACCATGCTAGGTGCCAACAAGCATCTACTCTACTTCTCGCTCTTATACCACCTGGCTGTGTGATCTTGGACAGGTTACTTGTCTTCTCTGAGCTTTGCTTCCTCATCTGTACACCGAAGGCCCTTTAATAAGGATGCCAGCTGCCATTTATACCTACTTTGTGCCAGGCACTGTGCTGGGGAGCTTCAGTTCTCTCTAATCCTCGCGACAGTGCTCAGGCAGTATTATTATCCCCGCGTCAAAGATGAGGAGACAAGCTCAGAGAGGTTAAGCAACTTGCCCAAAGTTGCACAGAGCTGGGCAGCCAGGGTTCCAGACACACTCTGGTTCCAAAGACCCACTGCCTCCTTCTGGGATTAGTTCCCACGGGGAGAAATGGAAGCCAGAGAAGCTTTTCCACCCCAAACGTTTACGCAGTGTCTCCCCCAAGCTCCTCCTGGTCCCAGGCCCCGCTTTGGGAAATGCAGTGGTTTGGGGAAGCTGATGAATACCTTCCTCGAATCAAACCCAGAAGTTTCTCATGAAAAGTACAAGGTGGTTTTCTACGATGCCCGGGGTTCCTCCCGGCCCTGCCAGGAGAGGTCTTCAGGGCCTGCCACCCCCATACTCACCTCCAGGACAGGCCTCGATACTGAGTCAAGACGTCCAAGACGTCCGCAGGCTTGGCTCCGGCCCCATTGCCTGCCTGAAGGGAGCAACAGGGCAGTGAGTTTCCCTGTCCACTGGCCAGAGGCCCGCACCTGCTCTGCCCGGACCGCCTGGGCGCTCTCTCGGACCCAGAGTCCGCACAGCTCCTGTTTCAGAGCCGAGCGGTAGCTCCTGCTGGGACCCCTGGCCGCCCACTGCTCGGTGCACCTGAGCAGCCCTGCCCGGACCAGCCAGCTGCTTGAGGATGAGGCCGCAGTGTCCATTTTTCAAGAGGACACATGTCGGGGCCTGTTTTCTTCATTTAAAAAAAATTGTGAAGTCTGGCACAAAGGAAGCATATCACAGTTCTTTTATATCACTGTGCCTCACGCAGACGACTGAAAGGGTAGCCATCAAATAAAAGGCCGTGTGCCTACCCCTGGGCTGATGAAAGAGCAGGGTCTCTTAAAACCACCATCTGGACCGTCTCTGCAGGTGTCTGTCCCTCGCCTAAAGCTGCCATTGCTGAGCAAGGCCATGCCCAAGGGCATGCCAAAGGCCTCCCAGGCAGCCTGGGGAGGAGGATGGGCCTCCAGGAGAGCCCCCCCTCCTGTCGT
>NW_005367354.1:300352-314461 GCF_000412655.1 Myotis brandtii
CTGGTGCCCAATTCCTCTGCCCCTGCAGGTGTGTCACACTCAGTGCGGCCTCCCCAGGGAATCCTGAGCAGTCATTCCTGATGACTCCTTGTTCCCAGAGCATCTTCAAGGGGCCACGGCAGGCGGGGAGTGGGAGGGGTGGGGGTAGGTGACATCAGGCCACACCTGGCCAATGGAGGGGGGTAAGCAGTGCTGAGAACCAGCCTGCCCGTCCTTCCTGGGGGGTATTAGCCGTAGGCCACTGGGGTGAAGGGCCACTGAGGGGTCAGGAGGAGGCGGCTGCAGTAGCGGGATGGGGTCCTGCCCCGGTCTGGCACTCACAAGCCGAGTGGCTGGGGACACTGACGGCCTCTCCCAGCCTTGCTGTCTTCATTGGTTAAGTTTAAGGAGAGTCGGACTTCAGGGGGTTTTGTGGAGGAGAACGAGTGAGATAATAGCACTGTGAACGGGCCACAGACAGGGAAGGTGCCCGCTGGCCTTTGGGGGACACTCAGCTGGACCAGCAGCTGGCCGCGCGGTAATGAGCCGCTGTGGAATGGAAGCTTCTGTCGGGGAACCTCTGGGACCCCCCACGCAGGCTCTGGGAGAACCTGCGCTGGCTTTTCAGGGATAGCGCTTTGTAGGGCCTGGGTGTCACGGGGAGAGGCTGCAGAGAGGGGCCTCTCCCACTGACCCCACGCCCCCCATCAGCACTGCTCCTGTCTCATCATCTCTCTGCCCCTCCCTTAGCTTGGCCACATGGACAGACAAAGCCCCAGGTCTCTGAGGGGCGGCTACTCCGCAGGTGGGGGACCTGGTCCGGCTCCACTGCACGACCTGGGCTGGGTCACTTCCGCCACAGATGCTCCCTCCGGGATCCCCCCACTTCCTGTTCTCTCCTTCGTCCCAGTGTAGAGAGAAGAAGGGTGAGTGTAGGGTGCAGGTGGGAAAACCAGGTGAGCAAGGAATGCCGGGTCCCAGGGCGTGCGGGGATGTACAGGGACTGGCGATCAGGACCCGAGATGGCAACACCTAAGAGCCAGGAGTGAGGCTTTCTCTCCAGGTCGTCCCGTGACCCCAGGCCAGGCCCTTCCTGCTCCTTCCCTTTCCCTCCACAGTCAGGGTAACTCACCGTGAGGGAGTCGCCCAGGGCGGCGATCACCTTGATGTCCGCGGGCTTCAGCCTGTGAACTGAGAACCAAGTGGGAGTGAATGGAAGATCGGGGTTCCTGTCTCCTCTGCAAACAAATGACGATCTCCCAGGAAAACAGAGCAAGCCTGTTTTCCACAGCAGTTCAGCTGGGGCAGAGATATTCAGAGCTGTCCTTGCCATGAGGGTCAGCAACAGCAGGCGGGAGCCTGACTGCCGGTCCTCCCTGGGGCACCTGGGCTCAGGGCTCTGGGCTGGAGTGGCCCAGCTTGCAGAGGGGAAACCTGATGCCACAGGTGAGCAGCATCCGTAGGGCATGTAGTGGCCCCGGACATGGGGACGAGGGAAGGAACTCCGGTGGACTCACGACCAACACTTAATCCAGTGGTTCTCAACCTTGGCTGCACATTAGAATCACCTGGGAATCTTTTAAAAATATATATATATTTTATTGATTTTTACAGAGAGGAAGGGAGAGGAATAGAGAGTTAGAAACATCGATGAGAGAGAAGCATTGATCAGCTGCCTCCTGCACACCCCCTACTGGGGATGTGCCCGCAACCAAGGTACATGCCATTGACTGGAATCGAACCTGGGACCCTTCAGTCCCCAGGCCGACGCTCTATCCAGTGAACCAAACAACCGGCTACTGGGAAATCCTGATTTCTGGGCGAATGAAGGCCAGAAATCAGGATTTTAAAAAGATTCCCAGGTGATTCTAATGTGCAGCCAAGGTTGAGAACCACTGACTTAATCTATTCTAGGATCCGGTCATATTCGGGGTAAAGTCTCCTATCATTCTGCTAATGATATTAGCTCAGTTTCTCTACAGTGAAGAGGGGAACTGCTTTCACACCACTATTTTTTTAAATCAAGGTAAAATTCATATAACATAAAATCAACCATTTTAGAGTCAACAATTCAATTGCATTTAGTGCTACTTTCACAGTGTTGCTCAACAGCCACCTCTATTGAATTCCAAAACATTTTACCCTCAAAGGAGACCTGTGCCCATTAGCAGTCACTCCCCATCTCTCCCTCCCCCCAGCTCCTGGCAACCACTAATCTGCTTCCTGTCTCTGGATTTGCCTCTTCTGGACATTTCCTACAAGTGGCATCGTACACTATGCGGCCAGCTGTGTCTGGTCCTTCCACTTTGCATAATGTTTTCAAGGGTTGCCCATGTTACAGCATGTGTCAGTACCGCGTTCCTTTTCATGGCTGAATAATATTCTATTGTATGGACATACCATATTTTGTTTGTCCATCCGTCCATCATTTGAAGGACATTTGGGTTTGTTTTCACCTCCTGGTGATTGTGCACAGTGCTGCTATGAACATTCCTGTACAAGTGCTTATTTGAAAGCCTGTTTTCCATTATTTCGGATATATACCTAGGAGTGGAATGGCTGGGTTATATGATAATACTATGTTTAGTTTTTTGAGGAACCACCAAACTGGTTTTTACAGCCTGATTCTATGTTTTACCTCTCGGGTTGCACATACTGTGCTTGGCTAAGCAGCTGTCTACTCACATGACAAACATGTTCAACACCAAGCCGTGGCCGGGTGCCCTGGGACTACACAGTGATCAGAAAAGTTAGGTGGCCTCAAGAACCTCACAGGCTAAGGAGGAAACGGGGAACAGCCATAGTTATAATAACCGATAGGTTGGTAAACACTCTGAGAGGTATGAAGTGATAGAAAGTGCTGGGGCTGAGGGGTGATTGACCCCCTAGGGGTGTGATGGGGGGGAGGGAGGTTCTGAGCAGGCTGCATGGAGAAGGTGGTGTTTGAACTGAGCCTCAGGACATTATGAGATGAGATTGAGAGAGAGCCAGGCAGGTGCTGGAAAGCATAAAGGATGGACGTGGTGCCTATGAAGAACGGATAGTTGTACGGTTTGGTTAAGTGATGGGTAGAGAAGACTAACAAAAATAATGTTGAGAAGTAGATTAGGGCCACAGGCCTTTTGTGCCTGGTAAACATGAATTTTGCTATACAGGGTTCATATGGAAAGCATGATAATTAATAAATAATAATACAAGAATAAGTTCTGTGTTTTGCACACTCACAACTGTAGACCTACTTTTGCCCCATCCTGTATACAGAATAACTTTCACGGGTATACCTGCACTATATTTATCTACCCCTTCACCTTATACCCGTAGGCATGTGAGTCCAAGCGCATTTTGGGGACCACACCTAAGATTCTTTATGTCATATGTAGCTCTGTCCTCTCAAATCACAAGCTCACCTCCTACTACCCCCAATATCTCCCGTTCCCCTAGAGTGCCTTGTGCCACAGTCACGCTGACTTTGCCATAGCTCCACGTTCCTCTTAGATGTGCCTCCCTCGTCTCTAGTGGTGCAAGGCTGAGCTACATTGTCAAATAGCCTCAGGCCTTCGGAGAAGCCTAACAGCATTGGTACCAGGGAGGGGCCCACTCCCAGAGGGAAGAAGCCCATCATTTCAGCAGCCATTGCTTAAAATGGATAAACAGAAACTTGTGTGCAAGGAGGCTCTCTCTATAGCTCTTCTTTGGCAGGTCACTTTATAAACATACAGTGACACACAGATAAGAGAGGCTTTTGACACAACTGGACCACATATAGCCCACTTCACTCATCAACATCCAAATCGTGGCTGTATCATTATACCTGTGGAGGAAGCTGCATTAATACTCAGTGGAAACAATGTCTTGGTTCCTTCCATGGAGACATCTTGTCTACCTGACTTCCATGCTGTCTGCAGATGGGGAACTGCCACTCCCCCTGAGGAATTGCTCTCATTGGAAAAGTACAAGTCCCTGACTCTTCCCACAACAGCATGCACACTAACACATACATCGTTGTGAATGTGCGTAAGCAGAATATATATGATCATGGCCCTCAAATGTGAGCACGCACCAACCATCTGGAGAGCTTGTTAAAACACAGATGGTTGGTCCCCACCCTCAGAGTCTCTGATTTAGTAGGTCTGTGGTGTGCCCAAGGATATGTGTTAGAAGAACAATATCAAATCACAAAGCCAGCTGCACACATTAGCACACACCAACGGGGCTGAGCCTAAGAACTTCAAAACGACCTCTTCTCAAAGAAATCAGGCTGTGGGTAAAAAAAAGGCAACAAGGAGTCTAGAACAGTGGTTCTCAACCTTCCTAATGCCTCGGCCCTTTAATACAGTTCCTCATGTTGTGGTGACCCCCAACCACAAAATTATTTTCGTTGCTACTTCATAATTGTAATTTTGCTACTGTTATGAATCATCATGCAAATATCTGATATGCAGGATGTATTTTCATTGTTACAAATTGAACATAATTAAAGCATAGTGATTAATCACAAAAACAATATGTAATTATATATGTGTTTTCCGATGGTCTTAGGCGACCCCTGTGAAAGGGTCATTCGATCCCCAAAGGGGTCTCGACCCACAGGTTGAGAACCGCTGGTCTAGAAGGTTGATTTTAACTCCTGTTGATGAGAGTTAATCACTATATTCTTGTTGCCATAATGTGTAATACAGTGAATTTTGTGAACACTCTAAAGTGCAAAGGTTAGGGGAAACCTTTGGGGTGACAAATGTGGAAGAAATGGATATATTTGCATCCAAATCAGATTATAATTTGATAAAGAGGCAGCTGAAACTGACCATTCCTGTCTCCAAAATTTATAGCAGACAGAAAATATACATGCATGTATACATATATGTGTGTATACACACACACACACACACACACACACACACACACACACGTAGACAGATTAATTTATGTGTGATAGGGGAGGGGGTTTCTCCTATTGGTCATTATAAAGGATTTCCTATAAGAAATAAGAAACCAAATGAGCCAAGTCTAGGTGAGAGGAGTTTGACTTATCTGGGATTTTATTAAGATAGAGTCCAACACTTATCATTGGTTTAATATCTGTAGACCTTGATTTGAGCTTTGTTATTACATCATGTATGACAAAGAAACAGCCTGGAAATACAGCAAGCACCTTATCAATTGCTCTCCTTGGGAAAAGAACTATTTAGAGATAAGATTATGTTTGTGTGGGATGATTAGCTAAGCATTATCTGGTACAAGTTGTACAGCACCTTGAAAGGAATTGATAAACACATCATTAACTCATCAAGATTTCTTCACAGGGGACCTCTTATCTGAAGGCCATCCTAATGATGAGGAAATATGATGAATAGCAAGGCAAGGGTAGGCAAGAGTAGAGAATTGGGGACACTACCTTCTTTACAGGAAGAGTTACACCCAGGAGAAAGACTTGGAACTTTGGAGTTTTGTTTTGTGAAACCCAACAACTTAACCAAGTGGGGCCATTCTGAAACACAAACTTTCTCTTAATTATTAGCTAGGGCTGCCCAACCCATAAGCTCTCTGATTTTAGGGACTTATGTAAAGACTTCTGCAATGGTGCTAAACTGCTGGAACAACAGGGGGTCCTTGTTTTCTGCCTTTGAAGTGCTTTAGTGTGAGTTTATACAAAACATGTGTCTTGCACATAGTAGGAGCTCAAGAAAAGTGTTAAGGGCAAAGACAGGCTAAGTAAGGGGCTCTGTGTCAGGGATCTGACAGCTCTCCAAGCCTAATATGATGGAAACTACAGGGAAGGGAAACACTTATTTACCCCAATGTCTTGTGGTGAGTTTGAACTTGCTTAGCAGACTGGTCCCACCTAGGCACAAGCAGGCTGTTACTCCCTATGGGGCATCATGACTTCCTGGTCATGGGCTGGGTTAAGTTGCAAGACCCATAGCAGCGGTGGCTAACAGACAGCTCCAGGGTCTCTACTGGACATTAAAGCGCTGGCCCACAATGAAGCGAAAGCCTTAGGGGTCACTCAGTGCTGTGCCCTGGGGCATTTTTCATGTCAGCTTTTGAGTAGCTCATTTTAGCCAAATGGGTAAAATTAATAATATCAGGGACTTAGAAAGGAATCAATGGCTTAAATGAATGAACTGTTCTGAGTCATACTGTTGGTGACTGTGGCATATAATGAGCTTTGTGGATCCCCATTTGCAAATACTCTAAGGTGTTTTTTTTTAATTTATTTTATTTTTATTGATTTCGGAGAAGAAGGGAGAGGGAGAGAGAGACAGAAACTTCAAAGATAAGAGAGAATCATTGAAGGGCTGCCTCCTGCACACCCCACACTGGGGATCAAGCCCCACAACCCGGGCATGTGCCCTGACTGGGAATCGAACTGTGACCTCCTGGGTCATAGGTTGTCACTCAACTACTCATCCATGCCGGCTGGGCCAAATACTATAAGTTTTCTCTCTGCATGGAATTCGCAGCTTGACTTTAGCTTCAATAGATAGCCAATGAGCCATGTCCCTCTGATTCCTTATCATTGCCACTCTTTTGTTTGCAAAATGCGACTCCTTTTCTCACTGGGAAAACCTCAAGTCAGCTACCAGGCCCCAACATTTTTTCTCTCAATTATTCCAACTATGTTAGGGACAGGGCCATGGAATAATGTAAAATAATACAAGTGTTTATGAAGTTGTGAAGCCCACAGGAGATAGTGCCTAGCAAACTGTACATGTGAACGAACTGGAAGGAAAAAAAAATCAGAGGCTTGCATTCATTCATTCATTTATCCATCCATCCATTGGCTACCAAATTCCAATTGGTTATAAACATTACATCAACCCTATATATCTCACCCCAAACCCCACAGATCAGTGGAAGCGGTTTATCACCTGTGGGCTCCCATGGAATGAGCGTGAGGCACCCTGGCTGCCAGGAGCTCTGCCTGGCCTGCTGATGAAGGCAGTATCATAGTTTGAACCACCACTTTTGGCTAGCTAGGTTATCTCTGGGTTGGGTTGAAAGAAAAAACAGAAAAGGGACTAAAAAAGGTTTCGGAAAATAACTCTGAAGGCAAAACGGTTATTTTATCAGAAAAATGGTTTGAACAGGAGATACTTTGGTCTAGTTGGTTTGAAGGTCTTTTTCCACTCTGAGAAGTTGTTGATTTGCTGAATTAGAAATACTCAATAATTCAGATTAGTTCAGCAAACATGTATGGGCTCTTACCAGGTGCTGAATCATTGGGGATATAAAGATAAGATAACCTGTTGTAAGTATGTATCAGATGCCGTCATCTTGATTAAAAATCGCAAACGTGATCTCTAGAAAAGTGAACGACCTCACCAGAAAGATGATCATTATCAAGGGAAAATAATAATGTGGCCCTGTGCTAAGTCCATTTGCCTACTCCATTTTAAGTCACAAGTGTGCTTAAAATGTCCAGTCATAGGCCATGCACAGCGATGAAGTGTGTTTTCATTATGGTCCAGTTAGTGGTGGTCATTTGCCTGGTGGGACTCAGACATGAGGCCCCGCCTGGGGAGTGTTTCCATCCCACGCCCGCTTGGTTAGAGCAAGCCAGCCTAAATCTGCCCATCTGCTTATTCAAATAGCCCCTATCACCAGCGTATCTCAGATCTCAAGGTCATGAGATGTCTGGCACTTACATGTTCGAGTGCCAATGAACACCAATCTCCAGGGTCAGGGCATGAGGAAGAGGTTCAGATTTTATGTGGCTTTTAGATGCTGAGATATGCGCTCATGGATTGGTTGGTTATCACTGTCATGACAGGAACATAATCTAGGCAGATTGCAAAACACTTTGTAGCTCATTCTTGCAGAGTGATAAGATTAATGAGAGGAAGATAGCATTTCACTGTGGCTATTAAAACATGGACATTCATCCTCTCCTTTTCTCTCTCTATACATAGACACATAAATAAATACATGCACCTTTGAGGTTTTGCTATAGGAGGGCCTACATATGAGGTTAGTAACTTATTTCTGCTGCTAAAAATCCTGCTAATAAGCTAACCAAGAGGAGTGGGTTGTCACCAACTGTGTGTGGGGGGAAAAGTCAAAGACTAAAAGCAAGTGTGAGAGTGAGCGTGTGAGTGTGTGTGTGTGTGTGTGTGTGTGTGTGTGTGTGAGAACTCAACCATCCATTCCCTTCTTCTGCATTAGAGAACAAGAGCCAGTTATACACCAAAGTTTGGGGAATATTTGGCTTAATTAGAGTGCATAGGGCTGAGACATGTGTGGGAGGTAGGCTAACAGCCAGGGCATTTATTTGTTCTACTAACACTCAGCAAAAGGAGGCAACCTGACTACAAAGATTTGCATCCCTGAAAGATTCCTGCTAGACACTGCGGCCTCTCCAGACTTAATTGTCTACCCTGCAGGGCACGTAGGAGGCACTCAACAAGCATCTCATCAATGAATGAACAAGTGAACAAGTCAATGAACCAATGAGTCACCCTCCAGGACCCCATCTCACTGCTGCAGAAATATTCCTGGGCTGATGTTTGGAGTTGCCTGGGTCACCATATGGCCCCCTCCCTCCCCCCACCTGTGAGTTCCCATGGTCACACACACAGCCATCACTCCCAGACTAGCAGGCCTGGAGGAGAAGGCTCAGACCTTAGGCAGCCCCTCTGTGGCAAGGTCTCTGCCTAGAACATTCCATGACTCTCATTTTCATATCCAACAACATTTTAGAAATGTCAGCAGCAAAAATAGCACATTTCTAAGACAGCTTTCCTGTTCTGTGCGGGGCTTGAGGGTGTGTCCTGCACGTCGCTCTGACAGGGAGTGCGGACTGGTTACTTCTCTTTCTGCTTCCAGATAGATTTGCTTTTTGGAGAGCAAATCACCTCATCAAGGCTTGACGGCAGGGACAGTGACATGAGCTCTCTCTTTGCGGAATACGGCCCGCCACGTGGTTAATGCTTAATAAATGCTTTCTGACCGTATCATATCACATCACAACAGAACATATGATATCTTATCACATCACATCATATCATATCTTATTTCAGTTAAAGAATAATCAAACACAGGCATGAACTTACACATATATAGGCTTACTTCAGAGATATTGCGAGTTTGGGTCCAGACCACCACAATAAAGCGAGTGTCGCAATAAAGTGAGTCATCATCTTTTTTGCTGGTAGAGGGTATTGCCTTCAATTTGCAACAAATGCAACATCTGTGCAGCGCAATAAAACAAGGTGTGCCTGCACATGCAGAGCTGATTCTGTTGTCCTTGAAAAACCTCTCGGGTATACCTCAGGCTGTGTGCAAAGCCCTTGTCACCCTACGGCTGCTCTTACTCTGAGGAGTCCAGGCCTCACATGAGCTTAAAAATCACCTGATTCAAGTGTGTACCTGAGGTGGGAATCTTGTCGGAGGGATCCATGGCAGGGCACCTGATCTCCGTTCCATCTCTCACCTGAAATGAGACACAGAGAAAGAGGAGAAATGGGACACGTTGACATTGGGTGAGGAGTGGGGTATCTAAAATTGGAAAATATTACTTAATACAGCAACCCAACCATCTTTTAAGATTTCTTCCTCTCATTCAGCACTCAGATTTGGGTGCCCACAACATCCTCTCCAAATGCTTCCAAACCTGTCCCCTCTTCCCTGGTCCCTCTGCCTCAGCCTACGTCCAGGCCTGTTTCTTCTTGCCTGGACCATTCCAGTATTCATAGCATCACCACCTCAGGCCTCTGGCTTCCTTCCCAGCATCGAGGGGGGGGGTCTCTCTCTCTCTCTCTACATAATAAAATCAGGCCACTCCCTTGCCCAAATTCTCAGAGAAAGCAGGGCTTTTTAAAAAAAATCTGTTTTGGGTATTGCTATATCCCCAGAGCAGAGAACAGTATACAGTAGATGCTCATAAATATTTGTTGGTTGAATAGTAAATACATTTCTACTCTGTATTCATATCAACATAAAGTCCATCCTTCTTCACATGGCCTAAGCAGTCCCTGGTCATTCTAAATCACAAGAATTGACCCAACGCTCTTGGCTCTCCATACCTCCATCTCTTAGCCCAAGCTCTTACCTCTACTCTCCCTTTTCCTTTTCTTCCCCCCATTTCCCCACATTCCCATCCACCTGGTTCAGCCTCAGTCACCCTTCAGGGCTGAGGTGGTGGGTACTCTCCGGAAGTCTCCTTCCATCCTCCCCGGCCTCAGTTAGTTGTTCCCTGAAAGCTTCACGGAAACGTTGATTACAGACGTATCCACTTGTGCAATAACCTGTTTGGCTCCACCAGACTGAGTTCCTTAGGACCTGCGAGTATTTTATTGATGTTTTTGCCTCCCATGCCTGGTATCCATCCTTCCCCCCACCCACCCATTTAGTCACTCAACAAATAATGGTTAGGTACCTGCTCTGAGTCCCTGCCCTCACCGACCTTGAGTCCTAGTGGTATAGAGCAGGTGGGTCATCAATAGCTGTAACCTGCAGGAACGTATCACTCCCTATCACCAGATGAAAACAATGGTAACACGTACACGGAACTCTTAGCCTGCCGATCCTACCACACACGCTTTACACTTATTATTTGTTATGATTTCAAAACATCTCCATGAGGTAGGGCTATGACTTTCACCACTTCCCATGTCAAAATAAACAAGGCACAGAGGAGTTCACTACCTCGTCCAGTGACACAGAGCCTGTCAGTGGAAGAGCCTGGATTGGAACCCAGAGCCAGTTCTCTGCCCTCAGATTGTCCTCATTGCTATGGTGACAGTTAGAAGGTGCGGGGACAAGTTGATGAGCAAGAGAGTCTTCCACACTGTGTTTCTCGGGCTTCGTGGGGCAGGCCCCGGCCATCAGCACCGCCTCCACCACCGGGAGTAACCCTCACCCTCTTTTATACAATAAGGAGGCAGGGATGGCGCGAGGCTGAATTTGATGTAACCTGTATCAGTCCCCAGAGGAGGAGGACATCAGCCTGCAAGTGTCTCGGCTCCTCAGAGCAGTGCAGGTGCCCTATCTAATCTGACAGAGAGTTTCAGAGAGTCAAGAGATAAGCAATAAGCAAGATGTGAGTAAGTGTGAGGTGGCCCTTGAGGTAGGAGCTAATGTCAGAGGCCTCTTGGTCTCCACACTGTTTGGTTGCAGATTTTACTATATCTCTCGGCCTTTCCTCTTGACTTTCTCTTCTGACGAAGGCCTCAGATGAATTTAAACTGATGAACAAAATAGAAACAGAGGCATGGATACAGGGAACAGGCTGACACCTGTCAGACGGAGGGGGTTGGGGGACTGGATGAAAGAAGGTGAAGAGATTAAGCAAAAAAACCATACACATACACACATAACACACAGACATAGACAACAGTGTGGGAATCGCCAGAGGGAAAGGAGGTAGGGGCAGGTGAAGGTGGCCAAGGAGGGGGAAATGGGGCCGGAGAGAGACTTTGCTAGGGGTGATGGGCGCACCATACAGTGTGAGGATGATGTTTTGTTAAGTTGTACACTTGAACGCTGAAACCTGTATGGTTTTGTGAACCAATGTCACTCCAATAAACCAAAAAAAAAAAAACAAACAAAAAATGAAACCGCAGAATTGTTATTCTCTTAATTGCATTTTCTTAATCCTCGGAGATCGGGCTTCCAGGCTAGTCCTCAGTTTTTGGCTCAAATGCTAAACACTCATAAAGTGAGGGGAGACCTTCTTCAAGCACCAAGGAGACAGCCACACCCCTGATCCGTCATCCACCCAGCCTGCCCTTGGGGTTCCAGGACATAAAGCACCACATGGACATTTCCACAGGTTCAGCCCGGTATACGGCCCTGATTCATTTGCATGAGTGTCAACCACAGAAAACCTCTCCATACCTCAAGCTTCTCATGGGACCTTGGGAGGTAGTTGCTGTTTTTATAGGTGAACAGATATGGATTTTCCTGCAGAGAAAAATAATGTGTTGTAACCAGGACTCAGAAATCTGTACCCTTTAATCATCAGGCTGTATCACCCAGCAATGCCTTTGGCCAACTTGCAACATTCACACCATCACTTAAATGAAGGCCATTCTCTGGCTTTTCTTCTCTTCACTGCCTATGAGTTCCCTGAAGAAGCCCATTTATGCTTTAAAATTTCCCATTTGCCATAGTTGGCATCTCTGGCTCTCTACCAGCCAAGTACGTATATTTCCATGAAAGAAGAACTTAGTTGTAAGCTTCCTGGCAGCCAAAGCAAAGAGGGAAACAGGGTGAATTATACTGTTCTTATAGCCTCGCAACAAAAACTTACCACTTCATCCAGAAAGCCAAAACTTTCACTACCAGTAAATGACAAAAGGAATTCTACTCATTTATGGCATTTCCCCATCCATTTATTCAGCAACATTAACTACATGCCTATTACATATTTGGCACAGAGTTAAGAAACCCATCTTCACATTTGGGACGCTTGGGGCCAGGTGAGATATGGCTTTGTCCCTCTGCCTTTCCCAGGTGTGGAAGGAGCCATAACGCTACTAAAACAGCTCAATTCTGCCACAATGGCTGAATTCCGTAAATCTTATGTGTGCCACGAATGCAGAGCTATGACCAGACCCGGAACAGACCCACAGCTCTAAAGCGGCCAATGCCTCAGCCAGGCGAGAGCCCACCTCACAGCAAAGCCCGGTTGGTGGCCCCATCTCTCTCCTGATTCAGTGAGAGGTTTCCTCTCTCCCCAGGCCTGGCCTACCTGAGAGGGACATTTCATGGGCCAGCCCTCATCTGCCCTGAGTGGCTCATCTTTCTGTCCCGTGGGCTCCATCTAGAAAAGAAGGCGATCTTTAGAACAGAAAGTGAAGCTCGGGCAGCGGCAGCATTCCAGGGGCCACCGAGAAAGGCTCGTTCGTCGTGTTTCTCAGAGTTGACCCTGGACGCAGGATCACGTCACCTGGAAACACATGAGAAATGCAAGTATCCCGCCTGCCCTCCTCTGCCACACCCCACAAAGCCAACTCAAGTCCCACCGCGGTGGGGCTCTCCTGCCCTGTCACTGCGGGGTGCCCAGTCCAGCATCACTGCTGGCTGAGTTCAAGTCTACTCTTGTTCCTCTGAGTCGCCCGACCCTCCCAACTCCACCCTGGGCTGGGTGATGGCAAAGGCCGTTTGGTGTGTCTTTTGTATCCGCCTTGGACCCAGCACCGGGCACACAGTAGGTTCTCTCTCGTTGCCTGGGAGACAGGTGACGTGGGAGGGGAAGGAGGCAGTTTGGGCTGAGCTGGAATAGTCAGCCCTTCTGCCCAGAGAGAGGGCGGCGGGAGGGCGGCCCGGAGGAGGGGGCAGGTTCGCTTGCTCTGCCTCCACAGGAGGTGGCAGCAAATGGTTCCCTCGGAGATATCCACCCCAGGGTCAGGCCCACTGACAAAGAAAGCAAATGCTTTCTTTAAGGCGAGTGTGACCATTGACCAGGGCTGCAGGGGCTGCTCCCGCCCCGCTCACTCACTGCTGGCTAATGCACAGCTGCTCGAGGTACTCAGCAGAGCACTTAGTTGAAAAGATGGAGAAAACATTTTCTAACCCAAGAAGAAGAAAACCAAGTTCCTGTCACTGGAATTCTAAAAATAGGGCAGCGTGGATGGGAAAAAAATAAATGGCAAAATCAGGTGTGTGTCTGGTACCAAGGCTCAAAGTTTTGACATTCCATCCCACCCACTGACGAACCCAGGTAGCCCAGGGGGGCCTTGGAGTGGGGAAACCAGGCAGTTACGTGAGGAGCGCCAACACGTGTCGAATATGCACGGTGGGCCAGGAGTGCGCTACACACTCGCGGGGTCCTGGGCCAGTGTTAGGATCTGGGTTTTGCAGAAAGGGAGGGGAGACCCTCAGTTCACACGACCTGTGAGAGACGGCATTAGGATGCAAACCCAGGTCTCCATCGCTCGAAAGTCCATGCTCATCCAAGGTACCACCCTGGGCCTTGAAGTCACGTGATGGTACTTACATGTCACGTGATGGAGAGCTGGCCTGGATCGCTGTGTGAGATGTTCCCTAGGCCCCACTCCAAGTGCATCTCCCACACACTCCAAGGACATCCCCGGCCTCTGGGAAGGGCAGGGCTGAAGATGCCCAGGGAGCCCTGCATGCTGCCAGGGCTGCGCCCCCGCTCTGGGAAGAGGTGGTGAGACTCCC
>NW_005367354.1:315208-395397 GCF_000412655.1 Myotis brandtii
CTGTGGGTCGCAACCCCTTTGGGGGTCAAACAACCCTTTCACAGGGGTAGCTTAAGACCATCGGAAAACACATATATAATTACATATTGTTTTTGTGATTAATCACTATGCTTTAATTATGTTCAATTTGTAACAATGAAATTGGGGGTCACCACAACATGAGGAACTGTATTAAAGGGTCGCGGCATTAGGAAGGTTGAGAACCACTGTTTTAAACCATCATTTAAACATCGTTTAAGCCTGGCTGGTGTGGCTCAGTGGTTGAGCATCAACCTATGAACCAGGAGGTCATGGTTTGATTCCCAGTCAGGGCACATGCCTGGGTTGCATGTCTGGGTTTAAGTCCTGGAGTGGGCACAACTCCAACAGGCAGGAGCCAGAAGCCTGGAGGGGGGACTGTCCCAGACACACAGTAGGTCAGAGAGACCCTACTGAACACGTGCGGACCCACCCCCGTGCTCATGGTCTGGGCGCCCCACTGGGACAAGGGGTATTTGCCCAGTGACCTGGGGGAGTAGGGTCAACTCAAACTACCCTTCCTTCCCGGGTGGAGGTAGAGAGCCTGCAGGAGGAGGGTGCCCTGTGCCCTAAAGTTCTGTCCTAGGGTCACATAGCCAAGCGGGACCGAGGGCTCCCTGAGCTCCCCACACGTGCTTACTCATGCCATTGGCACCACCCTAGAGGGCGGGAACACCAAGAATGGCCCCGACTTCACAGAGGGGGAGCCGGGCAGAGTTCTGACAACGTGCCCAGGTCACACAGCTGGCCCGTGTCAGAGCTGGGAGCCGTCAGCTCAAGTCCATGGTCTGTGCCTCTGGGCCTCTGCCTCCAAGAGCCTGCCTCACGGGCTCTCCAACCCCATGGGGAAGTCGTCAGCAAGTATAAGGGAATATTGCAGCACTTCCCCCTGAGAGCGCAGGCCCTGGGCTCAGTGGGTCCCATCTGGGCGGGAGAGGGAGAGGGAGAGGGAGAGGGAGAGGGTGTGGGCCAGCTGCTCATAGTTCCCCTCACTCACTGAGTGTGGTGACAGGGCCGCCTCGTAGAAGAAGGGCTGGAACACCACCGAGAAGGACTCCTGCTGGTTGTACCTGCTGGAGGCCAGGAGACTGTCCCAACTTTCCTGGAGGAGAGAGCAGAGAGTGTGTACCCGGGAGCTGGAGCGAGGCCCCGCCTGCCCCGCCTCCGCTCCCACCAGGAGCTCTCAGCAGCCCTCAGCCACCTGCTTTCTGAATTCACCCCAGAGATAGATCCGAGCTATATTCCCTGGGAGCTCAAGGAGGATGGGGCAGCCAGGCACACAGCGAGGGTGCTATGCTCTGCTCAAGGGCAGTTCCGTGGAGGGATGTGCCATTAACTATACAAAACATGTAGCCTCTGGAGAAAAGGGCCACACGGCTTCATGCATAACTTTCTGCTTAAACAAAAGTCCTCGTGTGAACATGTTAATAGGAACTGTGTTTGAGCTGTTTGCTGACAGGGTTGGTGGCCTCCACTGAGCCATCCTCACCCTCTTGGGGTCTCGTCTCTAAATCAGCAGCACACCTTCGGGGCCTCTGAGTTGCCCTGGGGCTGTGGTCTGGGGTACGGGCCCAGCCTGGGCATACTCAGCTCAGCAACCACAGTGCAGTGGTACACTAGGTGATCATGACCCCAACCCTTTCTGAATGAATTTGCCCAGTTCTTCACTACTAAAGAACCGCCACTGCCAGTATTGTCCCCACTTTACAGGTAGAAAAATCAAGTCATCACCCAGGAGTGAACCGAGAGCCGCTCTCTGGTTCCTGACTCCGTGGGAGAAGGGGGGACTTACACCCTCATCGTCCCTGCCACCCCTGTTCTCCTCCATGACCTGCCCCTGCGAGCCACCAGCCTCCCGGAGCGGGCTCACCTGATAGGACCACTGTGTCACAACCCTGGACAGCTTCGAGGTGTCCCCTGAGCACTTGCAGGGCTCTGCTGTGAGGCTGCAGGGAAAATAAGCCAGAATGAGAGCTCAGATACGGGGCCATCGGCTGCCTGTGGAGGAGTGAGAGGGCCTGGGGCCTGGGGAGTGGGGAGGAGAAGCTGGGGTCTCAGGGTGCATTGTGATCTGGCTCCCACTGTCCCTCCTGGGGTGGGGAAGGGAGGAAGGGACGTGGAGACATGCCCCCTCTCACTCCATCTCCGGGTGCACCGCCCTCCCTGCCTCCTCACCACAGACCCACCTCCATGTCTCCCTCCCCGACTCCGTGTCCCTTCTCTTCAACCCCCCTTTCTGCTCGGACCGTCCTCTCCTTGCCATTGCCCCCACCCCCAGCTGTCCCTACCCTGACTCTTGCCACGTGAACTCTTTTCTGAGTCCAAAGCCAGAAATCTCGGGATCTGGGGTCAAGGAGTTTAAATTCTATGACAAATTTCAGAACTACCTGCCAATCAAATTCTGTGAAGATAAAATACATTTGGGCTAATTTTTTTTTCTTTCCAGTTTCTAGAAGTATCATTTCTTGGCTTATGGATGTTTTCCCAAACCTGCTTCTTAAACCCTCAGATCATTCTGGTGGGGGCGGGCCATCTGACTACCTCAACCAGACTGACTGGGCCTCCCTCCGCCTTTGGGTCTCCCGCAGGGGGTTAGTGTGTGGTGACGTGCCCCGCCCAGTTCCTGGCACATGGCAGCCCCTCCACAGGTGCTGGTCCCATTCCGCTCCCCTCTTCACCTGAGCTGGGTCCCCTGGTGCCGAGGAGAGAGGTCCACCAGGTTCACAAATGCTCTGGGGACCTAGGAGGAAACGGGGGAAGATGCCAAGTCCTGGTCATGGCCCAGGTCTTCCCTGGAGCCCTTGGTGGGAGCCCCTCTGGGGTCTGGCTAGCTTGGTGGGCCTCTTTGGGAGTTTGGCTGGGGGAGGTCCAAAGCTGCCAGCCCTGCTGGTGATGCAGAGAAGTGGCATTCACCACCCTCACGGTGGGCAGGGCACCGTCCCACCAGGTGTCAGCGAGGAAGCAGGACCCCGCTGGTGACAGGACTTGGGACCCTCCGCCACGGGGGAGCTGCCTCCCAGGAGTCAGACCGCAGAGCTTGCTCAGCACGCTCCCTGCACAGAGGGAAGCCCTGGAGGCTCTCAGGGACCCTCCCGGCCAGCACTGCCCCGCGCTGTTCAGGGAAGAGCGGGGTCTCTGAGCCCCAGGGAGGGGCTGTGCGCTCCGCTTCCTGCCCAGAAGTCTGTTGGAAATATCTTTTCCAAGAGTGGAGGGCGCTAAACCCGACCCAGGCTTTTATTCAAAGCCTCCTCCGGACCCTTTCCCTCATCTTGCTCTCCCTCCTGGGAAGCCTGCCTCTAGCTTTCTCTCAACCCATGGAGGCAGTTTGAGTAACCAGAACCTTCCCTGCCAGCCCTCAGCCCTCCGAAGGGCAGCGCCCTCTATTCTGCGGAAGGCAGACACCAGGCAGCTCAGGGGCGTGGCCCGTGGAGTTGGGGCACCGTGAGCCTCACCTCCTGCAGCAGGTAATCCAGCATCCTGGTCAGCTTGTTCATGCTGCCTGTCACGTGCCTGTGCTGGGAGGGGAGAAACGTGCTGAGAGTGGGTGGGGATGGGAACATGGGGCCAAGGATGCCTAGGCTCAGGCGCCCCTGCTCTTCCCCTCCCCACCCTTCACTCTCAGCTGAGATGACAGTGGCCAAGGCCCTACTAGACCCCCATTTCCCACAAACAAATAATAGTTTCCAGAGCTCCCGAGGGTTTCTGTCCATTCTGACTTCCCCAACCCATCATCCTCTAGGACAGTGGTTCTCAACCTTGGCTGCACATTAGAATCACCTGGGAATCTTTTTAAAATCCTGATTTCTGGGCCTCATCCTCTGGAAATTCTGTTTCTTTGTTACTAATGTTGTGGCCCCACCCCATAACAAAGAAACAGAATTTCCGGAGGATGAGGCCCAGAAATCAGGATTTTAAAAAGATTCCCAGGTGATTCTAATGTGCAGCCAAGGTTGAGAACCACTGCTCTAGGACACAATCAAACACCCCCGAATGAGAAGTTCCACGTCAGGAAAGGGCAAGCTCAAGGTCAAGGAAACGCTACAGCTCACATCGTGGGATGGGAGATGGGAGACAGGACTTACTCCCAAAGGGAGAACACAATTACTCTTGGATTTAAGGACCCAGATGGGCCTCAAAACTTCCACCTGGCATTCTTTTATCAGACCTCTCTCTGCCACATCTGCCCGGAGTAAGAATAAGAAAAGGGCTCCTGTCACCAGGTATTTAAAGACACCTTTTTCCCACTAACACCCTGCAGGTGATGAAAGTAAATAAACAAATGAGAGCACGCCAAACATAGACCCTGGTTTACCTCTTCAGGGTAAAAACACACAAGACAAACAAACAAACAAAAAAACCCCACACCAAACAAAAATAAACTTTATTAGACAAACTCCCAAGCTGCCTGTATATTAGCTGTCCCCTGAAGGAAGACAAGGAAGGCCCAGGAGCTGTTCTGTTTCCTGGGGGAACACAGGCGGTGATGCTGGAGACAGCTGCCAATCACCCGGCTGTGACCGCACCGGGACTCTCTCTCCACCCAAGTCCCCGCGCAGGCGAGAGGTTGGCCTCCGGAAGCCAGCTGAGCCCGCTCTGTGGCGTAGCCAGCGATAAAGCCTGCTGTCTCATTTTCTTCAGGCGACGTGTGTCTCTCTCTGAACATGACCTTAAGCATCTCACTTTGCCTTCTGAAGAGCCTTGGGAACTCTGGGTAGAAAGGCCCTCGCTGCCCACACTCAGGGCATCGAGCTTCCACAGGGAAACTGGGGGCCCCTGCGTGCTGCTCTCCGCCAAGGTGCTTATTCACGGCTACAGAGTGAATGGGGCCACCCAGTCCCTCGGGTACTGGATGCTTGTCCCTTGGGCACCAACTGTCCCTGTTCCTTAGTGGAACACAGCAAACTCTTATAGAAATGTCCCTCGTCTGTAAGGTCACACGTAATAAACTGCTCCTTGAACCCAAAGTCAGGAAAAAAGCTTATTTTTCCAAATGAAAGGACACATTTTTATTTGTATCTTTTGCTTTCACAGTCAGAAGAATCCTCCGGTCAAAAGGTACAAACACTTTCAGGTTTCCTGAAGCCTCCTGCCACCATACCCTCCCAATGCTGACTCCTGCTTCTAGAGGCATTTGCAACAAGTAAGTGATAGATTTCTTGCGGTGTCATTGGCTTTGAGTTTTTTCTTCTTCAGGTTTTCCCTTCTTTTAACTGATTTTTTCCTCATCTTACTCATTAACAAAACTAGACTTTAACTAGAGAGCAGTAAAGAGTCCAGACCCTGTAAGCGTCTGTTTCACTGCAACGGGCCAGGCCACCAGGTACGCGGGAAGCACCTGCCTTTGAACAGCTGACCCACCACAGCAGCCCCGAAGCAGCATGGCCACTGCCTATGGATGGCTCCTGCTCTTCCTCTCGATGACTCTGGTCTTAAGAATCCCCCAGAGAACAAATGTGGACACAGGCCCTTATCTACTTCTCACCAAAGGAGCCCACTTATAGGAGAAAAATCCAGGTCCTAAGGAGGGCAGGACAGGAATGTAAATGGGTTCAGTACTTTGGAAGGTGACTGGGCAGGCCCTTCCAGAACTTAAAGTGTATGGAGCTGATGACTAGCAAGTCTATGTTTAAGAATCAACTCTAGGCACTTTTCTTCAGATTATTTTGAGCATGACCCACAGGGTAAGACATGTTTCACATCACACATGTCTATGTAGAAAGCAAAGCAAAAATAGTCATGAGCCAACACTTACCTTACAGCCTGCAATCAACCTAATATTTTATAGTTTATTCTATTTCTATTTTTATAATTTTGGTGGCTATCTTTAAACTTAATGTTGACCCACTAATATACTTCAATCTGAAAATCAGAATTTATTTAGAAAAATGCACATATTCAGGCAAATGGACAGATAGTTTATAATAGTGAAAAACTAGAAAAACTGAAATGGCCATCAATAGGGAAATGGCGAAATAAAATTTATTAAATTTACACAGTGGAATACTATCTAGTAAGTGACGGGAATAAACTCAATCTATGTGCATCATATGACTAGATGTCAAAAATACTTGGTCAGTAATAAAACTGCTCATGATATAATACTATTTGTGTTAAATATCCATCTCTCTCTCTTTTTCGCATGCACACACACGCACACATATGCAAAATACTACTAGCATTTGTAGATATATAAGAAACTTGGAAATAAAAGGGGAGAGGATTAGATGTGGTATTTAGCTGTAACATTTTAGTCTTTTAAAAGAAGAAAACATTTGTGCATTGTTTATCTAACCAAACTTATTAACAGTAAATAAATGGATACATGCAGACATAGGAATGCATCACATAGCCAAGAATGCTTTTGAGCATAAATACATGAAAGAATGCAAGAATTCACATAAGAATGATTGAATGTGAGAAAAGTGTATGGAAGAAATCATGAATGAGTTTAAGCATCCATGAATGCATTCAAACATTGGAAAAATCAAACAAAAGCCAGCATGAACATAACTCATCATACATACAATAGTATATGCCTACATGTAAAAAGAGAAAATGAATTTATGCATAAACAGACAACTCATGGATGGATGAATGAATGAGTGGATATACAGAGGAATGCAGCAATGCCTAAATGCTTGTGTGAGCACGTTAATGCATGAATAGGTAAATTCATGAAGAAATTTGCTGTGCATAATCAACAAAAAAGAAGGGCATAGAAAAAACAGAGGTTGTAAATTTCACTTGGCATGGGAGAATACAGAGGGTGAAGTAGAACAATAAACCTTCAAGATCTATATGCCACAAACCCAGGAGATCTACAAGGACTACTGTTCAACAAGAGCTGGCCAGGCAAGGCGGGCTCAGTGCATTCTCCTGGGCCCAACATCACTAGAGGGAGGGGGTTTTGGTGGTGGGCCAGGAGTCAGTGGGAACATGGGCGTTTGGAAGAAGGCCAGAGTATAAGTTGTGAAAGAAGGGCACAGAAGAGAGGAGGACACCTCAGAAAACTTCACCCAGGCCTGTGCCATCGCCTGGCAGAGGCTCTGGAGGGTGGCTGAGAGGACGGGGGCAGGTGATTGGTCTACCATACGTAGCAAGGCCAGCTTGGCGGCGACCAGGCTTCAGGCCCCTGAAGAAGAGTGTGTGCCACTGATATCATCATAGTCACCCCTTACACTTTCACTGATGCTAGCCTGCATGACCTCCAAGTCCTAGATAGCCACCTACAGAAATAATAAATGAAGTCACATATTTCATGTCCTGCATCCAGGAATGCTAAAGAGCCTGGAGGATGGTCTACGGGCATTAACAGTAGGCTTCCCATTACCGCTAGAGTTCATGGGGAACTACAGTTTAAGAGGTGATGACAAGAGTGCACATCCTGTTTTATTTCCTAAATTCAGTACTTAAATGACATCAGAGTTAAGAGAGGCAAAACAATTTTTAACTAGGGGGCTGATGTTTCTGAGTTGTAGAATGATCATTGACTCCCCTTATCTATACCTCCATTTCCTTTACCTGATATCAAAGATGGTAAAATACCTTTCCCTATATATGGTTTCTTGAATCCTCAGGTATCCATCCATCCATCCATCCATCCATCCATCCCACATCTGCCCGGAGTAAGAATAAGAAAAGGGCTCCTGTCACCAGGTATTTAAAGACACCTTTTTCCCACTAACACCCTGCAGGTGATGAAAGTAAATAAACAAATGAGAGCACGCCAAACATAGACCCTGGTTTACCTCTTCAGGGTAAAAAAGCACAAGACAAACAAACAAACAAAAAAACCCCACACCAAACAAAAATAAACTTTATTAGACAAACTCCCAAGCTGCCTGTATATTAGCTGTCCCCTGAAGGAAGACAAGGAAGGCCCAGGAGCTGTTCTGTTTCCTGGGGGAACACAGGCGGTGATGCTGGAGACAGCTGCCAATCACCCGGCTGTGACCGCACCGGGACTCTCTCTCCACCCAAGTCCCCGCGCAGGCGAGAGGTTGGCCTCCGGAAGCCAGCTGAGCCCGCTCTGTGGCGTAGCCAGCGATAAAGCCTGCTGTCTCATTTTCTTCAGGCGACGTGTGTCTCTCTCTGAACATGACCTTAAGCATCTCACTTTGCCTTCTGAAGAGCCTTGGGAACTCTGGGTAGAAAGGCCCTCGCTGCCCACACTCAGGGCATCGAGCTTCCACAGGGAAACTGGGGGCCCCTACGTGCTGCTCTCCGCCAAGGTGCTTATTCACGGCTACAGAGTGAATGGGGCCACCCAGTCCCTCGGGTACTGGATGCTTGTCCCTTGGGCACCAACTGTCCCTGTTCCTTAGTGGAACACAGCAAACTCTTATAGAAATGTCCCTCGTCTGTAAGGTCACACGTAATAAACTGCTCCTTGAACCCAAAGTCAGGAAAAAAGCTTATTTTTCCAAATGAAAGGACACATTTTTATTTGTATCTTTTGCTTTCACAGTCAGAAGAATGCTCCGGTCAAAAGGTACAAACACTCTCAGGTTTCCTGAAGCCTCCTGCCACCGTACCCTCCCAATGCTGACTCCTGCTTCTAAAGGCATTTGCAACAAGTAAGTGATAGATTTCTTGCAGTGTCATTGGCTTTGAGTTTTTTCTTCTTCATGTTTTCCCTTCTTTTAACTGATTTTTTCCTCATCTTACTCATTAACAAAACTAGACTTTAACTAGAGAGCAGTAAAGAGTCCAGACCCTGTAAGCGTCTGTTTCACTGCAACGGGCCAGGCCACCAGGTACGCGGGAAGCACCTGCCTTTGAACAGCTGACCCACCACAGCAGCCCCGAAGCAGCATGGCCACTGCCTATGGATGGCTCCTGCTCTTCCTCTCGATGACTCTGGTCTTAAGAATCCCCCAGAGAACAAATGTGGACACAGGCCCTTATCTACTTCTCACCAAAGGAGCCCACTTATAGGAGAAAAATCCAGGTCCTAAGGAGGGCAGGACAGGAATGTAAATGGGTTCAGTACTTTGGAAGGTGACTGGGCAGGCCCTTCCAGAACTTAAAGTGTATGGAGCTGATGACTAGCAAGTCTATGTTTAAGAATCAACTCTAGGCACTTTTCTTCAGATTATTTTGAGCATGACCCACAGGGTAAGACATGTTTCACATCACACATGTCTATGTAGAAAGCAAAGCAAAAATAGTCATGAGCCAACACTTACCTTACAGCCTGCAATCAACCTAATATTTTATAGTTTATTCTATTTCTATTTTTATAATTTTGGTGGCTATCTTTAAACTTAATGTTGACCCACTAATATACTTCAATCTGAAAATCAGAATTTATTTAGAAAAATGCACATATTCAGGCAAATGGACAGATAGTTTATAATAGTGAAAAACTAGAAAAACTGAAATGGCCATCAATAGGGAAATGGCGAAATAAAATTTATTAAATTTACACAGTGGAATACTATCTAGTAAGTGACGGGAATAAACTCAATCTATGTGCATCATATGACTAGATGTCAAAAATACTTGGTCAGTAATAAAACTGCTCATGATATAATACTATTTGTGTTAAATATCCATCTCTCTCTCTTTTTCGCATGCACACACACGCACACATATGCAAAATACTACTAGCATTTGTAGATATATAAGAAACTTGGAAATAAAAGGGGAGAGGATTAGATGTGGTATTTAGCTGTAACATTTTAGTCTTTTAAAAGAAGAAAACATTTGTGCATTGTTTATCTAACCAAACTTATTAACAGTAAATAAATGGATACATGCAGACATAGGAATGCATCACATAGCCAAGAATGCTTTTGAGCATAAATACATGAAAGAATGCAAGAATTCACATAAGAATGATTGAATGTGAGAAAAGTGTATGGAAGAAATCATGAATGAGTTTAAGCATCCATGAATGCATTCAAACATTGGAAAAATCAAACAAAAGCCAGCATGAACATAACTCATCATACATACAATAGTATATGCCTACATGTAAAAAGAGAAAATGAATTTATGCATAAACAGACAACTCATGGATGGATGAATGAATGAGTGGATATACAGAGGAATGCAGCAATGCCTAAATGCTTGTGTGAGCACGTTAATGCATGAATAGGTAAATTCATGAAGAAATTTGCTGTGCATAATCAACAAAAAAGAAGGGCATAGAAAAAACAGAGGTTGTAAATTTCACTTGGCATGGGAGAATACAGAGGGTGAAGTAGAACAATAAACCTTCAAGATCTATATGCCACAAACCCAGGAGATCTACAAGGACTACTGTTCAACAAGAGCTGGCCAGGCAAGGTGGGCTCGGTGCATTCTCTGGGCCCAGCATCACTAGAGGGAGGGGGTTTGGGTGGTGGGCCAGGAGTCAGTGGGAACACGGGCATTTGGAAGAAGGCCAGCGTATAAGTTGTGAAAGAAGGGCACAGAAGAGAGGAGGACGGGCTCAGTGCATTCTCCTGGGCCCAACATCACTAGAGGGAGGGGGTTTTGGTGGTGGGCCAGGAGTCAGTGGGAACATGGGCGTTTGGAAGAAGGCCAGAGTATAAGTTGTGAAAGAAGGGCACAGAAGAGAGGAGGACACCTCAGAAAACTTCACCCAGGCCTGTGCCATCGCCTGGCAGAGGCTCTGGAGGGTGGCTGAGAGGACGGGGGCAGGTGATTGGTCTACCATACGTAGCAAGGCCAGCTTGGCGGCGACCAGGCTTCAGGCCCCTGAAGAAGAGTGTGTGCCACTGATATCATCATAGTCACCCCTTACACTTTCACTGATGCTAGCCTGCATGACCTCCAAGTCCTAGATAGCCACCTACAGAAATAATAAATGAAGTCACATATTTCATGTCCTGCATCCAGGAGTGCTAAAGAGCCTGGAGGATGGTCTACGGGCATTAACAGTAGGCTTCCCATTACCGCTAGAGTTCATGGGGAACTACAGTTTAAGAGGTGATGACAAGAGTGCACATCCTGTTTTATTTCCTAAATTCAGTACTTAAATGACATCAGAGTTAAGAGAGGCAAAACAATTTTTAACTAGGGGGCTGATGTTTCTGAGTTGTAGAATGATCATTGACTCCCCTTATCTATACCTCCATTTCCTTTACCTGATATCAAAGATGGTAAAATACCTTTCCCTATATATGGTTTCTTGAATCCTCAGGTATCCATCCATCCATCCATCCATCCATCCATCCCCTGAAAAAGGTGCCATCAGGCCCAGCCCAGGTGTAGATCAGGCAGGTTTAGTTCATTCGCTCTGCCCCCACCCTGGCATTTGCAATCCCTCTGACCCCCAGCCTGTGGTTTACCTGTTGGGTGGAGGGACACAGGTGACACTGGTTTGCGTTACTGAAGAACACATTGATTAGCTTCCAGTCATTTTGAAAGTCAAGTTCCTGAAGAAAAAGGCAACAGCATGAAAAAGCGGTAGTAGTAAGACCTGATACCAAAAGGGCTTTCTTTTCATATCTTTCAATTTCACACACCCACCCCCATAAAATCATAATTATATATTTCTTCAAAAAGAGAATTATATGGTGGGAAACTCAAACTCTATAACTGATTTAGAAGGCAACTTGGCAAAATATAGTTGAAAGATTTTTAAGGGCAAACCCTTTGATTCAACAATTCCATTTCCCAAAACATATTTTAAGGAAATAAGAATACATGAAAGATTTAGCTGCAAGGATGAAGCCTTGTTTATAACAGTAAAAAACTGGAAACAACATAGATGTCTAATTTAGGGGATTGCTGCACAAATTGTCAAACACTTCTAAGGTGAAACACTGTGTTGCCCAAGCTGGTTTGGCTCAGTGGATAGAGTGTTGGCCTGAGGACTGAAAGGTCCCAGATTCAATTCTGGTCAAGGGCGCATGCCTGCGTTTCGGGCTTAATCCCCAGTAGGGGGTGTGCAGGAGGCAGCCTATCAATGCTTCTCTCTCATCATTGATGTTTCTATCTCTCTCTCCTTCTCCCTTCCTCTCTGAAATCAATAAAAAAGATATATTTTAAAAAAGATGAAACACTGTGTAGCTACTAAAATGGTGTTAGAAAATGTAATTATTGTCATGGAAAAATGCCACACTTAAAAAAGCAGTTATAAAAGTATCTACATCGAGTAACATCCTAGTTTTATAAACTATACACATGTGCTTGGAATAAATGTGCCTTGAAAAAATACGGAAGAGGATGTACACTGAGTTGTCAACAGCAATGATCTCTGGTTACTATTCTTGTTTATCTGCGTTTTCTGATTTTTCTGTAATAAACATGTGTCACTTGCATAACAAAAAAAATAAACATTTGCTTTGCTCTTTAAGAGGCGGCATGATGCAGTTGAAGCGCGAAAGACTGTGACTCAGCAACTTCAGATTTTCGCCCCAATTTGCTGTGTGAACTTGGACAGGTCACGTGAATTCCTCGGACTTCAGTTTCCTCATCTGTAAAATTTCGGGGTTGGATTCAGGACCTCCCGGCTATTTTCCAGAATGTTGTGTTTACTCCAGAAATTCTGGGATTCCCTTGTTAAGGGAAACAGCTCTTTACGGCATATCTCCGGCGTCTGCCCTGAGCCTGTAACCTGCAATGGCCTGGCTCTCATGCCTGAGCTCTTTAGTGAACGCATTGCCGACCGAGACAGCGGCCGCCCTTGGCTCCAGCCGTCCAGGCTCAGCGCTTGGGTAGAGCCAGGTGGGTCCCAGGGCCCCGGCAGGTGTGTTACAGAGGCCTCCACCTCAGAATTAAAACAAACACGGTAATTACCAAGAATAACAATCGCCACTCCCACAACAATGACAGCTGCAGGTGCACCCAACACCTCATTGAATCTTCCTCAATCCTGTGCTCCTGTCTCTTATGATGCCCATTTCATAAATGGGAAAACGGAGGCTCGGAGAGGTTGAGCGCCTTACCCAACTTTATACAGCGAATGGGTGGAGAATTCAGGATTCCCACTTAAACGGGTCTCCCTCAGGAGCCCACGCTCTCAACCACCTCCCTGAGTGCGAAGGCGTGCAGTCCATCAGGATGGCAGGACCACACAGATCACCACGGTGCAGGTGACAAGTGGCCCTGTGTTTTGACGGCCGCCAGGAAGGGCATGTTCGGAGGGCCCAGGCCTCCCTGGTGGCTGGTTCAGGGCAGCGTGGCCGCAGGGCCTTGGCTGCCTGGCGTGTTCGGTCTGACTGCCTCGCACAGACACGGGCAGCCCCAGGCACAGAGCCAGGTGGGTTCTTACCTGGTTCTTTTTCATGCTCCTCACCAGTTCCTTTGCCTGAATCCACAAGTCTCTGCACAGAGGGAGGCGAGCGGAGAGGAAACCAGTTCAATATCACTTTGTCCAGGGCTGGAAGCTGGCCCCTCGCCCCTCCCCCCCAGGAGCCCGTCTCCGAGTCCAAGGCTACACGGCACCAGCCCTGGTTCTGGAGGGCAGACCGGGTCCTGATTTTTAAAATTAGGCCCATCAGGCAGACTTAAACCGGTGCAGGAGATGCATTTTGGCTCTGACTTAACACAGACCTCTATTTTTAAGCCCCTTTGACTTTCCCAGGTCCCCCCTTCCCCAATCGCCCCTACCCAGGAGAGAGCCAGGAAAGGAACTTACTCAGCACCAATGTGGGGTATCACTTTCCTCCCAGGGGTGCACACGGGCCTCAGAACCGAGGGATTGAAGTGTTTGATGATGTCTGAAAGTACTAAAGAAAGGGAGGGCTGGTCTGAGGGCTGCGGCTCTGACGGCTGCAGGTCACCTGTAGGGACTGGCCCCTCTGGGGTGAGGTGCCCAGGGTCGCTGACCCTCTTCCAAACCATGACCTTCACACCTGCCTGGGGCCGTGAGGTCAACCTCATCGCAGGCCCCCGGAAGAGGAAGCAAATGGAGCTAAAGATGAACATCTGTCCAGCGCTAGGCCAGGCTCCGTACTAAGCATCTTATATGAGTGACGGGGAAACAGGCCGAGAGAAGCGACAGTCCCCAGGCTAAGTGGAGCTGCGTGGCATGGACCCGCGGGGAAAGTGTGCAGGACAGGGACCTGGGCCGCTGTCTCCCGGCCCCTCTCTCCTGAGAGTGACAGCCGGTGGGAACGCTCTGGGGAACGGAGATCGGAGATCGGAGACCGTGTCCCAGAGCTGACAGCCAGAGGACCGCTAAAAATAGCGCTGCCAGGAGCAGTTACGTTGTCTTGCTCCCGAGAGAGGAGAGGGCAGAGCGGGGAGAGTGTCATGGGAGGGAGATGCCCCCACACACTCCCCGCCCCCCCCCAGTCCTCCCCTCTTTCCGCCCCCGCCCAGGAGTGCCGGGGCTTCATGGGAGCAGAATCCGAAGGGCTCCCTCTGAAGGAGCCGCACTGTGCAGGCTGCAGACAGGGAAGGGGTCGGGGTGGGAAGCTGGGCTGGAGGCAGGACACTGGTCACTCAGCTCTGTCGGCTCGCAGCCACCAAGGTCGTGGGTGACTCAGTCTTCTGCATCCTCAGCCCAAACCCTGAGCATCCTTTTCCAAGCCCTGAGCAGCTTGCAGGAGGAGTCCATTCTCACGTGTGGTGAGAAAATGGAAAGCTCTGTGGCCAGTGGAAGACTACATGTGTGTGCATGTGTGTGTGTGTGTATGTGTGTGTGTGAGAGAGAGTGTGTATGTGAGTGTGTGGTGCGGGGGTCGGGGGCACTTTTCCTCCCGGGCATCAGGATAGTGTGAGATCGAGCGACCAACTGGCGCTGGGTCTTTGAAAGAGAACTGCTTCCTAACTAGAGGTGTTTGTGTTGTGTGGCTTCTTTGTGGTCAAACAGTTCCGTGGTTCTTTTCACATAAACCTGCCTGTCATTGTGTTTTACTTCTGCTGTGCACCTGTCTGTCCTCTCTGTCCTCTGCCTCTCTCTGGGTTCTCGGGGGGTTGCGGGGGGGCGAGGAGGGCAGAACAGTCACAGGCTTCGGGGCTGGACCCCTGTGTTCACAGGGACTCTGCCATGTACTGACTATGTAACCTGGAGAAAGCCCCGCCCTGTCTGACTCAGTTTCCCTCTCTGCACACTGGCTGTGGTGGGCAAGGACACGGGTAGACTTGAAGAGCTCTGCGCTCTGGGGGTTGAAGGTCGGTGGGCTGAGCTTGGGCGGCGCCATTGCACACTGCATGGGGCTGGATATCCCCAGCACTTCCTCCTTGGAAGACCTGGTGCCCCTGTGCCGGCTCAGGCCGCCCCCCCACCCCCCGTCACCCGCTGAGCTTCCAGGACCTGCCCTCCACATGGGCTGGGTTCACTGGCAGCTCCGGGGAGTCCTGCCTCTGAGGACATTCAGGGGCAAGATCTGTCCTCACTGCCCTGCCTTCTGCGGCACCTCCGGCCAGGGGAGACTCCTGGCCCCTCTGCTGGTACCAGGACTTGGTACCCGGTGGGCAAGGACAAAACGGAGGCAAACTGAGGAACCAGGCAACGCCCCTGTGTTTGCGGTTTCAGGATCTAAACTACACCTTGTCTCCCCAGACACCACAAATATACCACCACCCCATTTAAGGGTAAACAGAGCCAAACCTAGGCAGAGCTGTGACAGTCACCCAGTCTGCCGGGGCCTCCTCTTTTGGAACCTCTGACCCTTTCCAAGGGACCCTCCCACCACTTTGGCCACCAGTAGCCCCTCACCTGTCAATCAATCCTGGAGGCTGAGCACCAGGTCTCCACCTCCCCTGCTGGAGGGCGAGGCTGAAGGCAGGCCCAGTGCCTTTCTCAGCCCTGCCTTTGCAGGGAGCCTAGTACCTCCCAGGCCAGTGGGGAATCTCCTGGCTGCCCTGGCAGGGCGCCGGCCACCTCACTGCACTGCTCTCAGGAGGTCAGCTCAGCAGAGCGCACGCACTGCGTCCGAGCACTAATTGTGAGGGAACGGCGGTTTCCTTGTCATTGATTCTAACATCCCACGAGCTAGCTCAGCTGGCGTTAAGGGACTTGAGGTTTCAGGATGATTTTTAATAGAGTCACAAGGGGTGTCGGATGTTAAATGAAAAAACAGGTTACAGATAGCATATCAGAAGCACATTCATATGTAAAAGAGCCCAAATGTTAACAACGATTATCTCCAGATGGTGGGATATAGTTGATTTTCATTTTCTTCTGAATCCAATTGGTATATTTATAGCTACAGGAGTTATTACAAAATGAAATAGGCTGAAAATTAGACCAGGCCCCCTCCTTTGGTGGGGGGTGGGCAGTTCCTGCAGATGAAGTGCTACTGGTCCAGCTCTGGAGGCCAGTGGGGGTGGGGGAGGGAAAGGAGGCTCAGGACTCTGGCCCAGCCGCCCGACCCCTCTCCCACGTCCCCTACCCACCAAAGCCTCCTGGCGTCTCTTCGCTCAGAGACCCTCAGACACATTTCTCACGCCCTCCTTTCAGGGTTTGTGACTGTCCTCCCCCTTTCTCCTCAGGCTCCACAACAAAGTGGCCAACAGGGCACATTCTCTTCATTTACCAAAATGTGCTGTGTCGGGAGGGGTGGGGCAAGCTGGGATCTGGCCCCGAATGCCCAGGACTCACCTGTCACCACTCCCATGCACGCCTGCTGTGGCCTCCTCCTAACCCTGCAAGCAGAAGCAAACATGCACGTGTCAGACTGGATTGGTCACCTGCCAGCTACCCCCTTGGCCTCTGGGGTCTGTCTCCTGACAAGCTTCCGCTCAGCCTGGCTCTGCTTCTGTGATTGTCCTTCTTGGAGTTGGAGACACAGCTCAGATGGCCACAGAGTCGCCCAAATGGGTCCACAGCTCCGTCTGGGCCCTTCTCCCCACATCCCCAGCTGGAAGGGGCTGCGGACCCTGGGAAGAATGAGACAAACCCTGGCCCACCCTGCACGCTGCCCCTGAGCAGAGCAGGGAGACTGGATGGTGGTGGGAAGCGAGAATCCCGCGTGTGGCCTTTCCTGCTTTTCCTCCCAGGGGATTCGCAGGCATGGGGAGTGTGGACCGAGAGGCAGGAGACTGGGGTCTCCTAAGGGACACCTGCTCCGAAGGGGGCAGAGCAAGGCTCCACTGCTCGGTGATTCCAACATAGTTACCATGGCAAGTGTGGACTGAGAGGCAGGAGACTGGGGTCTTCTAAGGGACACCTGCTCCGAAGGGGGCGGAGCAAGGCCCTCTGAGGCTCGCCCAGCTCCACTGCTCGGTGATTCCAACATAGTTACCATGGCTGCTTCTCCGCACCGGCCGTCCCCGGGTCTGGGAGCTGCAAAAGATAGCAGGTGTCACTCCAGCCAGGAAGGTGGCCCAGCCTGTCCTCCTGAGGCCCCAGCTGCCCGTCAGACAGCCTCTCCCACTGACTAACAGGGAACCACGGATCCAGGCCAGCTTATCAGGGAGGAGGAGTGGCAGGCTCCCTCCATAGCATGTGGGGCAGAACCCAGAGAAACAGAAGGTGTGTGCTGTGTGTGCATGTGCATGCGTGTGTGCGCTTGTGCATGTGTGTGCTGTGTGTGTACCTCTCCTGAGGCAGAGGAATAGGAGCTGTGAATGGGGTCTTCAATATTTTACACTCGATGCGTGTGTGGTGGTTGATTTGTACTTATATGAAACATGCACCACAAGTGTTAGTTTGAAAACAGTTTTTACATTTACAAATCTGATATTTAAAATTCTATGAGGAAAAGGGAGTCCAGAGCAATTAAACAAACAAGTGCTGGTTCCTGTCACAGGTGAGTGTTTGTGCCTTGGTTACAGAAAGCTCCGGGAACTCAAAGCAAAAGTGTCCACATGACGGACTTTTCCCGTTAAATTCCCTGCCTTATTTTCCCAGGCCTGACTTTTTATAACCAGGCTCAGCTCACAAGAGCCAGCTCTGCGGCAGACAGGTTTTATTCTGCAGGTGGAGGTACCCGTCAGTGTGATGATAATGATTCTGGGACACCATCCTGGACTGAAGCTGTATCTGGGCCTCGGGCTCACAGAAGGAGAAAGGATTCGCTGAGTGACAGGCAGGAGCTGGAGGTCTGAATAATTCATGAATACGGAGCCTTTCAGGGCTGGGACCAAAGACTGAAGTCACTGATTGGCTTGACTGCGGAAGCCTGACTCGGAGTGATTTTCCTGCAGTGAATTTCCTCCCCAACGTGGAAGACTACGAGTCCTCCAGCGAGTGTCACACATTCGGGCTCTGGAATGCGAGCATCAGCATGCAGGGCACACGGCTCAGCAAAGTCAGTGCACTACCCGTGACACGGAACCTCTTTTCTCACCATCTTCCCTCTCCCAGCTCTCCCAGCAGTAAACCTCCACCTTCACCCCAGTACACACATACACATACACATACACATACACACACACACACACACACACACACACACACACACGTGCAGCTTTGCCACCACCAGCACAGCTAGAGGAAAACGAGGATGGGGCCTCTGTTTGCCGATTTCACTGGGTCTGTGGTCAGTTTCTAAGTGAAGTCTCACACTTTGCACACAGCTGCCACTGTGCATGGAGTAGTGGGCTGGGGCCGGCAGCGAGGGGGAGAGGCTGAGGCTGCAGGGAGCACAGCCTGCAGCAGGGGCGGGGAGGGACGCTGGAAGAGAGACGGTGGGCAGAGGTGGGCAGAAGACACTGGAGGGAAACGAATGTCCTGGTTCAGGTGCAGGAAGTATAGCAGGGCCCTGGGGCAGAGCAGAGAACATCTGCTAAGTGGTCTGTCTGTCCATGTGGGGGTCACTGGCATTGGAGGTGGGCAGCAGGGCAGTGGGCTTTTCCTAAGGGCAGGGGGATTGTGGAAAGCCAGGGTGGGGAAACCCATTGGCATTCGCTCTGCCCTCCAACCCTATTCTCTCCAGATGTCTGTGCTCCTTCCTCTCTCTCCATCTTTCTCCTTCTGACCACGGAAAATATACCACTTAAAATGTGTTAGCAAGAATGGATGTATTTGTTTTAAATTTACCAAACAGATAAGGATTTTTTTCTTTATGTCACAAGTAGAAAGCTTAAGCGATTATTTTTTTAAAATTCTGTGTAATCTTCCACTTAATTTATCAATGGGTTTCATTTACCACTGAGAAACTCCAAAAGTTTCCTCACCCGAACATAAAGGGGGGGCACTCATTTAATTAAAGAAAAGAAAAAAAAGACTCAGAGCCCCCTAGGTTTTAGGATTTCCCCGTTTTAAAAAATAATCTCTCTACCTGGTTGCCATGAACTCATTCCGAGGGTTCATTGAAATCATGCATTGATTTCTTTTCTACCTACACTCCTTATATAACAATCCCAATCCTTGTCTCCCACCTCCATCCCCTCAAAATACTCACAGTTTCCACATTGCCAATGGCTGCCACGAATTTAATATCAGAAGGTCTCAGAGAGTGGACTGCAATGACAAGAACCCAGGGAAGAGGGTCAGATCTACATTCCCCAAACGGTGGGCCAAGGATGCTAAATGGAAGGGGCAGATCCCTGTCCTCCAGTCTGAGGACAGCTGTTAAAGCTGAGCCACGAGAGTGGAGAGCTGAAGACCAGGCGGCAGCTGGGAGCCCTAGGAACCTGCTCGAAAGAGGCTCACTCCCTCTCTGGAGGCCACACTGTTAATGGAACTCAGGATCTCCAAAAGGTGTCCCATGGAAAGTCACTATGGGCCTCATTTTCCCTCTCACCTATCCCATGACTCTATTTTTGAACCACCATTAATAAGAGGGCAAAACATTAAAATGAAAACCATTTGGGTACACAAAGGATCATACTGGCTTGAAGACTGCCAGAGAACAGCACTCAAAGCCTATGAAGAGACCTAAACATTGGATACGGGCTGTATGTAAATGGTACACCAGGAAGCCTCCTTGACCATCTGGTCTACCAGCATTTCTAGAATTCAGTCTCCCTAGAAACCCCTTTCATATAATGGGCTCCCAAAGAAGCCATTTCCTAAGAAATGCATTGATTTCTTTCCTACCTCCGCTCCTTGTATAACAGTTCCCGTAACACTGTCTGGTGGGCTCTCCTGGAGGCTGCCCTCATCAGCCAAGCCACCGTGGGGTCCTGTTGGTTTTATCTCTGACTCTTGTGTCAGACTGTGTCCCACAGTAGAAATAGATGAGGGGGAAAGGAGAAGGTTTGAGGGACTAGGGATGGGAAAGAGGAAAGACTTGAATCACCAAGGTACAAGAGAAGTAGGGCTGGAGCCTCTGTTGGCCACACCAGAGTCATGGCTCAGGGGTCACATACCTGACTCAGAAGGCACGTTGGGTCCTGACTTCTTTGGGTTGCATACAAATGGAATATTCTTCAGGCTTTGCAACTGAAATCAAACATCAGAAACATCAACTGCCTTGAATGGAAACACTGCAGGTCCTGAAAGCCTGGTGTAGAAACGAGCATGTACTTGTTCTATCTAGAGTCAAAGTCCAGAAGCAACAACTGTCCACAGTCATGGTCTTACTAATCCCATACCGTTCACCTAGTACAGTGGTCGGCAAACTGCGGCTTGTGAGCCACATGCGGCTCTTTGGCCCCTTGAGTGTAGCTCTTCCTAAGCCTTAGGAGTACCCTAATTAAGTTAATAATAATGTACCTACCTATATAGTTTAAGTTTAAAAAATTTGGCTCTCTTGCCCTAACCGGTTTGGCTCAGTGGATAGAGCTTCAGCCTGTGGACTCAAGGGTCCCAGGTTCGATTCCAGTCAAGGGCATGTACCTTGGTTGCGGGCACATCACCAGAAGGGAGTGTGCAGGAGGCAGCTGATCGATGTTTCTCTCTCATCGATGTTTCTAACTCTCTATCCCTCTCTCTTCCTCTCTGTAAAAAATCAATAAAATATATTTTTTAAAATTTGGCTATCAAAATAAATTTCAATCATTGTACTGTTGATATTTGGCTCTGTTGATTAATGAGTTTGCCGACCACTGACCTAGTACAGGAGGACATGTGTTTTTCGATGATTTTAGCAGGTGGTAGGTAAGGGTGCCTCCAAAAAGTGGGATGGAGAAAAAGGGAGCATAAAAATCAATTCTTGAGATGATGACAAAGTTCTGGAGGTGGACAGTAATGATGGTTGCACAACAATGTGAATGTACCTAATGCCACTGAATGATACATTCAATATGATTAAAATGGTAAATTTTATGTTATGTACCTTATACCACAATAAAAAAAGAAATAAAATAAAATGAATTAAGAAGAGACTCACTGTGCCTAGACTAAAAGACTTGAAAATCCATTTACGATATATTTATTTGTATTACCTACTTTCTCTCATTTAATTTGATGATTTACACAAAAGCAGATAGTTGGAGCACTATGTTTATATGCTGCTGGAAACTGGGTAAACTTGAAACTGGAGACTCGAGTCTTCACCCATTGGATTGTCCTGAGCCCAGAGGGCTGCTGAGAGCAGAGGAGGGACTGGGTGGCCAGTGCTCGGGTCCTCAAGGCCACTCAGGCCTCCTCAGATGCTCCCAGGAGTCCAGAGCATCTGCTTCTGTGAATCACATGAATGGCTTGGGGAAGGGAGGTCACATGTTTTCTCCCCAGAACTGAAAGTGGTGGAGGAAATACGGCAGGTCCTTAGATAAAGTCATTTCACTCAACTTCTAACGTGGATGAGATGCCATAGAAACTTAACTCTTGTCTATAGCAATTAGTCTGTGGTAAGACCGGTTTCATTACAGGTCGTTTCACCGCAGAACCTATCAACGATGTTAAGTGAGGACTCACTATACTCCAGCAGGGGGAAAACGTGCAGTAAATGAGTTCCTTGGCCACATCTCTCACTATCACAAGACACAAGTTAATTCCTCTTGAATTACTGATTGCAGTAAGAGATAAAGCATTTACTCTCAACTCTTATCTTGTGGATGTTCTGGGAAGACCTAACCCAGATGCCTTCAGATAACTCACAGCATCTGCTTCAAGGTTCATGGAGATAACAGCCCATTTATAACGCATTCTGGACACTTCTGGGAACCACCCACTCGGTCTGCAGGACTGATGAGCCCCAAATTCCAGAAGATACAGTCAGGCTGCCCTTGGCCTGCCTGGCAGCCAGGCTATCCCTGGGGGCAGCAGCTGACGCAGCTCATTCCCTCAAGGCAGGGACCTGCCAACTTGCATCAAGACTTGAATTTATGACCGGTCAGTGTGGCTCAGTGGTTGAGCATCGACCTGTGAACCAGGAGGTCATGGTTCTACTCCCGTCAGGGCACATGCCGGGGTTGCAGGCTCGATCCCCAGAAGCGGGCATGCAGGAGGCAGCCGATCCGTGATTCTCTCTCATCTTTGATGTTTCTTTATCTCTCTCCCTCTCCCTTCATCTCTGAAATCAATAAAAATATTTCTTTAAAAAAGACTTGGATTTACCCACTGGAAGAGACCCCTTCATCCCTCAAAGAGGACAGAGCCCTTACCTCTGGCCATAGCTGCTCTTCCAATGTATTCTCTCCAGAGAAGGAATGGGCCTGGGTGGTCCCTAAAATAAAGCAAAAATAGTTCAGGTTATTTATCTGGAATTAACTCCCACCCAGATTTGTATATTGCCTGCCCTTCCTCCCAGCCCTAGCTGTGTGCCCAGCTTAGTAACATCCCTTGTGTTAGGAAAGTCTAGATTCCATTCCTCCAACTATCACCTCCATTGTTTGGAACACCCTACTTCCGTTAAGGCAGCCGATTAGAGCAGAATCCTCAGGTTGAACAGCAAAAGTGTTATCTGAGAGAGGTCAGCAATGATCCTATGTCGTGCACAGGCACATCACGGCAGATTCCTTTTTGGCTCTTTAGCAAAAGGCAGAACTCTCGAGGAAGGTCATGTTGGACAAATAGCTGTGTTGTTTGGGGAGCCAGGACAAAGCAGGGAGGTGAAGGACATTCTGGAACAGTCTCACCAGTGAAGTGAGCTTAGGAGAAGGGCTCCTTGAGGGATTCCCAGCAGCCACAACTGTGCATAATGGCTGGGCAGGGGCTGTCTTGAGGGGTCTTGCTGAATGCAGGTGAAGGGGCAGAAAAGTCAGGTAGGGAGATGGCAAAGACACTATCCATCCCAGCTTACTGTGGGGCAGTCTTTTAAAACATTTTTTTTTTTAGTTTTAAAAAATAGACTTATTCTAAGTGTACAAATTAATGTGTTTTCTCATAAAGCATTGACCTTTTAATTATACAAATAATAGTATAGTGCAGCACTCTAAATATAGGAACAAAATAATCACCCACAGTGCCACTACTCCTACACCAAAAGTGATATCATGTCCTGACACTCTCAAGTTCACTATCGGGCTCCGATCAGGCACACTTTTCATTCAGTTGTAGTTAATGTGGATGCAATTTTGTTCCTGCAAACTGCCTTTAATAAGCATTTTTCATGTTGTTACATAATCATGATGCATTTATGATACTGATGTGAATCAGAGATCTGGTCCCTTGCTTCCTCTGACTTCTCCCACCCAGTTCCCTGCTCTGGACACCATGTAAGGTCCTACCATGTAAGGCCCTACCATGTAAGGTCCTACCATGTGAGACCCCAAAGGGCATTGGGCAATGCCAGAGGGTGGTCTGACTTGGGGAACAGGGCTGAATTTCTTTCCACCCCGGCCTTCTTCTGCAGCTTTACTTGTTGACCCTGAAAAGAAGTGATCTGGAGTTTGATGAGGAGCAAGAGTGTCCACTGGGAGGTCGGGCACTGATTTCTATGCTGGAGCTCATAACAGGAGTGATGGCTGTTGCCTGCCCGCAGATTGCAGTGACCCTTTTGAAATTCCCAGAAGAAGGTTTCTGGGCAGAAAGAGCCATATGATGGGAAGGCGCCGAGGTGTGGACAAGCACAGAGCCCTGGGAAAGGCCGAGCACAGGGCTTATAATTGGAGGGGAGGGGGAGGGGAGGCGGGTGGATGAGGCTTCCCAGACAGACAGCAGAGGGGCTGTGGATCTGCAAATGCCACTCCATGCAACAGCAAGCCAGGAGCGGTCTTTGAAGAGATGAGTGCTAAGGCGTATTTCATGATCACCACTTGGTGTAGTGAGGCAGATGAATTAGCTGGGCAGAGATTGGAGACTATTTTGGTGACATTCTTTTTAAGCCAGGATAATAATCTGTATGGTAGCCAACACTTACATGAAATAATTCATTGAACCTAATGACCCTATGAGCTAAATACCAATAATCCCACTTTAGTGATAAGGGCCCAGCAAGGTTAAGCAGCATTTTAAAGGTGACACAGTTAGCAAATGATGATGGCAAGATTGGAAATGGGCGGTCTGGTTCATGGGCCATGCTCATAACCAACAAGGTAAGTCCCAGCCCAACTCTAGACCAGAGCTCAGCAAACGTTCCCTGTAAAAAGCCAGACAGTCAGTATTTTAGGTTTTGCAGACCATACGGTCTCTTTCACAATCACTCAGCTCTGCTGTTGCAGTGTAAAAGCAGCCACAGACAATATGTAAACACATTAACTTCATTTATGAAGAGTAAAATTTGAATTTCATAAAATTTTCATGTGTCACGAAATATTCTTTTTAAAATTGTCCCCCGCTACAGAAAAGGGAAAAGCCTTTGTGAATATCACCAAGCTTGTTTTGAAGTTTAATAGCCAACAGACAGTGGGAGGAGGAGAACAGTCAGAGGACTGACACTACGAAACTGCAAGATGTAGTCTCTGGCCGCAGGAATCGAGACAGTGTGATATTGGCAAAGGAATAGACAACTAGACCCATGGAACAGACTGGCGCGCCCTGAAAACCCACATGAATAGAGTGAACTGATCCTTGACAAAAGAACAAAAGCAATGCAATGGAGAAAAGATGTCTGTTCAGCAAATGGTCCTGGAACAACTAGACATCCACGTGGAAAAAGACATGAATCTAAAAATGTCAAAACCATTCTCGGCTCACAGGTCCTACAAAAACAGGCGGAAGGCTGACTCGGGTGCACGGGTCATTGTTTGCCAACCGGTGCCTGGTCTAGGCTGCGACAGAAAGCGGTCATCAAGGTGAATGGGAGGGTGGCATCTCATTGGCAGTAGCCCTTAGCCCCGGGGACCCCAGGGAACCCTGGGACTGGCCTCTATTACCAGGCTGCCGCCGCCACCACACTTCTTCCCTGGGCTTTGCCAGGACCTTCACAGACAGAGGAACACAGATGCCAGCAGCCAACTGTCCCCTGGTCTGAGACACGTCCCATTCAGCACCTCTCATCCTCTAGGCTCCAGGTCTGAGCAATAAAACACTGCTCCTCAAAGAAAGCCACTGGTCCCCTGATATATGTAGTTGTTTTCTTATAAAAAAATGTTTTTATGATAGCGAGCTTACTCAGAACTCTATACAAATTTTAAATAAAATAATACAAGCAGAAAAAAAAGAAATAATACAAGCAGAAGATCTAGCCCACTGCCTACTCAAAGTATATATTGAAACAGGTTAATTTTGGTAAACGGTGCTATTGCTTCACCATCAAAACAATCCATGGAGGCAGATGTGATTATTAGTATACTCTTATAACAGCAAAAGGGAAAAAATATTTTAGAGAGTCGGGGCTGGGTTGAGAGATCCTATCTGCTGACTCCAGTTCTAAAAGGTTTTAAAGGGGCTCAAAGAGGCTATTTTTGAAGACGGTTGATGGATCCTTACATTTTTTTCCTGCAACTATTCTGAACTATGCTGGGCCTTATTTCTTTCCTCTGCAGACTTTCTATTTTGCATTTACACGTTGAGGAGCAGGGAGGGAGGGAGGGAGGGAAGGAGGGGAGGGGGTAGAGAGAGATAGAGGGAGAGATAGAGAGAGAGAAGCTGTTGAGTCATAAATGCAGCAAGAATTTGAGGGGTCCAGAGCCAAAGAGAAGTAAAGAGAGTAAGCCCAACAGTTGATGCTGTTTTTACCCTTGAAGCATTTGCCAAATCACAGGCCACAGATATCAGCAGGTAGGAGGCTGATGAGCTGTGAAGCTTCAGGCAGTTCCACAGAGGTGGGGAAATACTGGAGTTCCATGCCCGTCAGGAGGAGGGGCTGCGGGAAATGTCCCCGGCTTTCAGCTGGGACTCAAAGACTAGACCCTGGGAGTAGGGATGCACTTGAAACAGACCAGCCTCCAAATACACTAAAGCCGGGCTTTCTTGTTTGTTTTAGTTGTTGTTGTTGTTTTAGTTTTCAATTATAGTTTACATTCAATATTATTCTGTATTAGTCTCAGGTGTACAGCATAGTGGTTAGAAAATGATGTACTTTACGGAGTGGTCCCCCCAATATTTCGAGTACCCACCTGGCCCCATACATAGTTATTATGACATTATTGACTATATTTCCTCTCCTGTCATTTACACCTCAATGTGATTATTCTGTGACTACCAATTTGTACTTCTTAATCCCTTCACCTTCTTACTCAGCCCCCAACCCCCCACCCCTCTGGCAACCATCAGTCTGTTTGTTCTCTGTATCTCTGACTCTGTTTCAATTTTGTTTGTTTGTTTTGTTCTTTAGATTCCACATATAAGTGAAATGATATGGTATTTGTCTTTGTCTGACTTATTTCAGTTAGCATAACACCCTCTGGGTCCATCCATGCTTTCGCAACAGGTAGATTCCATTGCGTATATTTGTCACAGTCTGGTTCCAGATTAGATTAAGGTGATCTGTCTCTATCTAAACACCTGCCAAAAGCAAAACTAAAGCCTTGATGGAAAAAGATAGCAACACCCAGAACATGAAATTATCTTTCTGCTTTTTCATATACAATGCCTGTCGTTTAATAATAAAAACAATTCCCAGGAGACAACACACAATAAACAGAAACCAAGAGAGAAAAACAAAACAAACAACAGAAAGTGAAAAGTGGGGGACTGATGTGGGAATAAGTGGGTAATGTCTGCAGCTTTGTGAGCCTGATGTTTTGTTCCCCGTTTGGGATAGAGGTGGACGGATCAGATATTTAACAGGGAAACCCCGGCAATGAGCACTGAAATATGCTCTCACATATTCCAGGCTGACTGGAAATCTATGTATGTGGTGGAGAAAGCTGCAAGAGCCCCATGTACAAGTAAAGGAATGAGAATTGGCTGCAACTTTGTGTTTATTTTCCAATCTACTCACAGACCAATAAACAGAACCTTACAAACGCTAGGTGTCTGGGCATGACCTCTATCCAATCATTGGCTGATCACGAAGCCATGCAGACCCAGGCATGAGCCCCTAGGATTCCAGGTTAAAAAAATAAATACGAGAAATAATAAACTGAGCAAAGAAGGCATCAGTGGCAGGATAGGTGAGGGAGACTGATTCCACAATTTAAGTCCAGGCAAGTTCCAACGACTCCCAGAAAAATAAAGCTGAATCCAGACTTGCTAAATTTTATTGGATACGTCCAGTTATAAACTAAAAGTTTCTAGAAATGCCTCAAACCTGAAAAGTTAGGCTTGTGCTCAGGAAAAAGAGCAATGAATGGAAACTGGCTCTGAGTGGGCTCAGTGTTAGATTTTGCAGGCAAAGTCTTCAAGGCAGCTATGGGTTGAAAAGAATTTTAAAAATTATGTTCCAAGAACGACAGAAAAACATGTAGACTAAAGACTCAATAAATGGAAGATATATATATATATCTTCTTTTACATATATTTACATAGTTATAATATATACTTATAATCAATTCCAGAGCTGAAAAGTACAATAACTGAAGGATTTACTAGATGGGCTCAGCAACAGACTTAAGATGGCAGAAGAATCTGTAAATGTAAAGAGAGACCAATAGAAAGCACATTTCTGTGTTCCAAGAACTACAGAAAAACATGTAGACTAAAGACTCAATAAATAGAAGAGATATATATATCTTCTTTTACATATATTTACATAGTTATAATATATACTTATAATCAATTCCAGAGCTGAAAAGTACAATAACTGAAGGATTTACTAGATGGGCTCAGCAACAGACTTATGATGGCAGAAGAATCTGTACATGTAAAGAGAGACCAATAGAAAGCACATTTCTGAAAAAGATAGAGGGGAAAATAAACAGAGATCTGTGCATACTGTCAAGCATACAAACATACAGGTAATGACTCCTAGAAGAATCAGAGAGAGAGAAAGAGGCAGAAGAAGATTTGAAGAGATAATGACTTGAAAACTTCTCACATTTGATGAAAAATATTGAGCCATACATAGAAGAAGCTGTATAAAAACAAAACCGTAGGTAGGAAAATCACAAAGAGAATTTTACCAAGACAGATCAACTATAATAAATGTTATGTCTAGGCATAGTTCTAAAGTCAAGGGGAAAAAAATCTTGAAAATAGCAGAAGAAAAGCAACTTTTTGAATATATGAGACCAACATGATGATTAATGGCTGACTCATCATCAGAAACAATGGAGGCTAGACGACAGTGGAATGACACATTCAAAACGCTAAGAGGAAAATGGTTCTAGAGGGAAGCATGGAATAAAGTACAGAAAGAATAAATGTAAAGGGAAATCCAAAATAATATTGACTGTAAAAAAAAAACCCACAGAAGCCAGAAAACTATGGCCCATAGGGTCAACTCTGTCCACAGCCTATTCTTGTATGGTTCTCTAGATAAAAATTGCTTTTACATATTTAAAAGGTTTGGGGGGAGGGGAGGAGAAGATGGAAAGAAGAAGAATATGTGATAGAGACCATATATGATCCACAAAACCTAAAATATTTACCATTTGGCCCTTTACAGAAAAAGCTTGCCAACACCAATATAAATAATAAAAATAATATAGTGTGGAGTTTAAAATATATGAAACATTGCTGTGTGAGCAGATTTGGCTGGAGTAAATGGAGTTACACTGATATTAGACTTTAATAACTCAAGGATGTATGTTGTAATCTTAAATGCCAAAATAACAAAAAAAAATCAACCAAAAAAATGAGTTCGCGTGTCACCTCTGACACGCGTGTCATAGGTTCGCCATCACTGGCATAGACCATTTTTCAGACCCATCCCAGCTCATATCCTGGGTTTTCCTCATAGAACTATATAGTTCACATTTTCAACTTGAAGATCTCGATCATCCATGATTAACTGACTGCCCTGGGGTGTCACAAAGAGGCTCTCCCTGGAATCAATGTTAATGTCCAGACCTGAAGACCCACATGGAAACTTCGGACCCCTTGGTCCTGTCCCCACTGAATCCTGGAATGGCATGGGCCCTCTCTCTGGTTCTCTGCTTTCCACCAGGTAAATGGGAAGAAAGTTTCTTGCCTATTCCTGCAGCGCCCTCAGGCACTGTGGGAAAAATTGTCAAAGCACCTGTGACCTGACTGAACCCAACCCAGGAATCCCAAGGAAATTTTTCCCTTTTGGAAGGTTGTTTTAGCCCAAGTTCATAGATCTATGAAAAGCTTAGAGCTCTCCAAAAAAAAATCCCACCTCCATAAGGTCAGTAAGGGAAAAAACATGTACTTTTCCACCCTGATGGGCATGAGAGAGAAAGACATCTGTGCACACTCTAAGAGACGGGCTTGGCTAAGATCAATCACCCTCAGTGGATACAGCCACCATGGAGGGCCTGGAGCTGACAAAGGGCCCTTAGAGCTTCGGTCCTTGGCTCCCAGAAGTCACACTCAATTCTCCCTCAGGGAAGTACCTTCTGGAGCAGTGATTCTCAACACATCGCCTGCTGCATAGCCCCACAACATAGAGATGCAGAGTGGACTGGCCCTGCCATTTTGTGACCTTGATCAAGGGTTCCCCTCACTGAACTTGGACTTCCTCATCTATAAAGTGAGGGTGAGATTGGCTTCCCTTCCTTCCTCGTGGGGCTGTCATGAGGATCGAAGAAGAACAAAGTGCTGTGAACGAGAGGGCTGTACACATGCGAGGGGTGAATGGTCTCTCTGGACGAAAGGAAGCTGCTTGCCTCGGGCAGTGGGGAGGGCGGTCAAGGCCAACACATGTGGCCTTGAGTCCACTCTTGAGTGTACATTATATTCTTGGGCTCTTTGAAAGTGTATACTGTCCTCACAGCAACCCCAAAGGGTAGGTAAATAGGATCCTGTGGGCATGTTTTACAAGCTCAGAGAGGTGAGGTGACTTGTACCAGCTCACACAGACTGAAGGCAGGGCAGGTCTTGCACCCCCCACTGCACCCACTGAGCAGCGAGCTGTCCTGGTGAGCTGGGAAGGGGCGGGTCCAAGTCAGCCAGTGTCTGTCCCCTGTACTCCTTTGGACTGTGCTGCTGGGCTTTCACTGTCATTCCCACTCGCATCCAGGGCCTTTGGGCTGCTGCTGGCCACCTGTGAGCAGGCACATGACTGTCTGTGAGTGCCGAGTCAGAAGCCATGAGTCACGCCTGGCTGCTGCTCCAACACGAGAATTCCCAGTGCTCCCAGGAACACGGGATGTTAGCTTGGGAGTCACATGCCATAGTCAGTGGAAGGTGACACGGAGGGCCAGAGAACCTTTCTGGGGTAGCTAGCCTGACCTCTGCATGTTTGTCTTAGAATTCTGGAATGGCTGAGGTGGGCGGATCTTTGAGGTCATCTCATTTAATACCTCTAGACACTAAAACCCAGAGAGGTTCGTAAACTCGCCAGAGACCATTCAGCAAGTTAATAAAAGGGTCATGTGTGGAGCTTGAGTCTCCTTAACCGACTCTGGTATGATTTCCCCGACACCAGGGCCTTTTTACAAGGTTATAAAAAGGCTTATTAGTATGGATGTTGTTCTATAACCCCAGTTCCCAGCATATGGGAATTTCTTCTGTGGCCAATAGGACTCACACTGTCACAGCCCCTGGGTAGACACAACCTCTAGTCCAGTGGTCGGCAAACTGCGGTCCCTTGAGTGTGACTCTTCCACAAAATACCACGTGCGGGCGTGCACATACAGTGCTATTGAAACTTCGTGGCCAATTCTGTGGCCAATAGGACTTACACCGTCACAGCCCCTGTGTAGACACAACCTCTAGTCTGATGAGATTACAAGAAGCATTAGAGATGATGTGGACAGTGCCAAGCCACCATTCTCTAAATACTCCACGTCTTGTGCTGACGACCACAGGGAGACACCACCACCCATTACAGATCCCATTCCAACCAGAGATCAGTGCACCCTCATGTCTTCATCCACTGATGTCACCCAAGATCCCACAACCACACCCTGTGCCCCTAGACCGGCAAGGAGGCTCTAGGGAGCACCCTAACAGGAGAGAACATACCCCAAGTTGACGTGAGTTTTGCTGTTGACTGACTTTATGACCTCAGACAGGAATGCTTTGCTTTTAGACTGTATTTTCCCCCAACTTCCTCCTGGGGACAATTGAGGCAGACCCAGAACCAGGAGGAACACCCTGAAGAAGAGAGTATCGGGGTGAGAGTGAACAGGTGGTGCCTGGGCAGCACCTGGAGCCCCAACTCCTCCTACAGTAACATCCTCCCTGACCCCTCCCAGCGGCAGCCACCAAGGGCCAAACGTTAAAGGGGAAGGACCAGGGACCCTCAAAGCTGGGCGTGGGGGGAGTGGTCAGGGATGATGATTGGTGAGCTCCAACCAGAAGGGACTCTCAGGGAACTGTGTGCCCCCTCAGGAAGCTCTCCTCCCGGAGACGACTGGGAATTTCTGGTGGGAAGAAAGGAGCAGTCTCTCACTGCCATGCTTGGGCCTTCCCAGAGCCCCGCACACTCGCTGCCAGGCCTCTCCAGAGCTGGGCACACTGATTCACCAGTGTGCTGTGTCTTCCGACTCATGACCTTTTACGTCTGAAGCAAACAGACACATCTTGCCCCAAACACCACTTGCATTAGGTTACTTCCTGCTGAAGAACCTGTAATAGCCCCCCACTTCCGCTCTAGCAAATTCAAATTCTAGAGTGCTGGGTGACCATGGGCTGGTCACTTTACCTCTTTAGGGTTCCGTTTTTGTCAATGTGAAAGAAAAGATTTGGATTAAATCGTTTCAGAAGTCTCTTCAAACCGGAAGACATGATCATCTCTATTGTTCTCCTTGTCTTGGGATTTCAAAATTCCCCTTTATGTAACTCATTGCCTCCCCAGATCAACCCTGCAGTCCAGACCAGGCCTGCTCCCTGCTCCTCACACCCATGTGTTGGGCCCCCACTTTGCCTTTGGCGGTGCTGCTCCCCACACTTGCTTGTCCTCCTTGTTCCTCTGTGTTTATTTAATCCCACTCAGCCTTCAGCGCTCAATCGAGTTTCACCTCCCACATGAAACTTCCCCAGCCCACATTCATCTCTCGGTTCTCTGAATCCTACTGTTTTCATTACAGCTACTTGCACCTATTTTGGTACTTAATTCTACTCCAGTGATTTTATGCAGATCAGCTCTCTCCCCAGAGGGTTCCTTACATTTGGTTTATGATCTACCAGCCAGGCTCAGCCTAACTCCTGTTCTTAGAAGGGTGCTCACACAGTTGACTGACAGTAGCAAAAATGCAGCTGGATGAAAATGATTGACAATAAAGTCCTAAAAATGTACAAGGTACAGATGACATCCCAGGCAGGCAGGACTCCTGAGCCTCCAGAGAAAATCCCATACCTGGGTGGGGATGCCACCAACTAGGTATATGACCCAAGCAAGTCCCCACCTGTCTCTTATCAAAAACTGGAAGGACTTGGGCCGCCGGAAGTTCTCCAAGATTGCTTCCAACTCTTATGTGGCACGACCGCATTTCCAGAAGGCTGGGCTAGCAACCTCCAGGAAGGAGGAAGGACTCTGGGCCCTTGTAAAACGAACATTGACCAGCTTCCTTGTTCTAATAAGAGAAGAGACACTTTTTTGCTCCCACCTCTGGCCTTGCGGCGATGTGCCTGGCACAGGGGCATTGCCAAGGCATGACAACCTCCTGGCGAGCTTCTGACCATTTCCAGGAAAACAAAATTCAGGTGCAAGTTGTCTTTTCTTAGAAACGGTGATTTTTTGCTAACTTGCTTTTGCCAATTGCAGCTTTGAGGTAATGATGTTTCAGTTTTATAAACCCAAACTTTCAGAGCTTTTCCTATGTGTTGCTTGTCAATGTTAAAGCTTCAATAAAGCCCAGTTGTGATTCTTTCTTCCCTGAGGCTGGACTGTAATGCAGGGTGGTGGTCAAGGGTCCCAGCTCTGGACTCTGACTCAGGACTGAATTCTGACTCCTGTACTTATTAGCTGGATGACCTTGGGCAAGTTAATTGTACATCCCTCGTAAAGGGAAGCTGTTATATAGGCACTGTGCTTAATGTGGAGCTTGGCTGTTCAAAAGATTACACCATGAGCTTAGTTTGAAGTGATCCTCAAATGGTAATGTCCCCAGTGCCTGACAGAATGACACATATATAGTCCCTGAACACAGACATTTTTATCCTAGGCCTCAAAGAATCTCACAAATAATTTTTTTAAAGGAGTTTTAACAGCTCATAACAAAACAAAACAAAATCAAGCACAGAAAGAAACAAGGTATCCAGGAACATTGACTAAAACAAAAATTAGCAGAAAAGAAAAATAGAGCAGAATTAGATCAAAGACTTTGGATACTGAAATTATTAGACACATATTCTAAAACTATGTTTAGAAAAAGATATACTTGAGGGTATTTGTAGGAATACAGAATCATTTTAAAAAATAATATCGTGAACTTAGTAAGTAACTAAATGTAAATTAAATTTGGAAAGTAAAGTCAATTTTCAAAATCTTCAATGATTTTGAGAGCTTCAGGTTTAATAGCAAATTGGACACAACTGAAAGAATAAACAAACAGGGACACATGTCACAATAAATTACTCAGAATGCAGCATAAAAAGGCAAAAAGGTGCTGAAGTTGGAAGAGAAGCTAGAAGACATGGCGTATAAAGTTAGGAAACCAACTAACATTTCAGGATACATTGCTAAGTGAAAAAATATCAAGATGCAGAAAATGTATATAGTAGGTTATCTTTGTGCAAAAATGAAAAAAATAGTAATATATTTGTAAAAAGAAACATTGATTAGAAAATACTGAAATTGGTTACCTACAGGGGTGGGTGGGAATAGAATGGAAAGGCTAGGGAAGGGGAGGGAACTTCTCTGAGGTTATCTGTTCACATAGTTTTGATTTTTGAACCATGTTAATATGTTATATATTTTTAAAAATAAAGTAAAAATCAACAAGAGCAGGAGAAACCTTATAACTGAATACAAACAGAGACAAACTTGACTATATGTCAAACAGAGAACATAACCACACAAAGAAAACAAAAAATTAATGCATGTGATTTTGAACAAAGTGTTTTGATTAGACACCCTGAGTGGGATATATGTAGTCTAAGACAAAGAACTTCATTTGGTGGTGGTGGTGTTACTGCTGTAATAATTCTAAATTATGATGTATATATCTTAGGATTTGGCAAGTGAATAAATTTATTGATATTTATAACACTGGCTACACCAACAAATCTGGAATGGGGGAAGGAGACAAAAGACTAGTTCTAACTAAAATTAGAGATGACTGTATGAACTATTTTTTCTTAGCTCTGTCCACTGAGAGGGCTGAGACATAATGACATTCCAGCAGCAGTGAACACCCCTAGCACCCAGATCTTGGTTTCTAAACAAAATCCCCTACCAATTGGAAACTTGAAGAAATGGCTAATTGCATGGTTGAGACAGAAAAAATACAAGATTAGCTTGAAATAGCTTGTTCCATTAAGTTTAAAAAAAAGTGCTTAAAAAATTGATGGGGCCCTAGCTGGTTTGGCTCAGTGGTTGGAGCACTGGCCCGTGGACTGACGGGTCTCGGATTTGTTTCCAGTCAAGGGCAGGTTGCAGGCTCCATCCCCAACCCAATCAATGTGTCTCTCTTTCATCGATGTTTCTCTCTCTTTGTCTCTCCCCCTCCCTTCCACTCTGTCTAAAAATCAGTGGAAAAAATATCCTCAGGTGAGGATTAACAAAAGAAAAAAAAGACTGCTGGGGACACAGGAATCAACTTATAGGAGCTCTCATCAGCCAAATCTGTAATAACTTGAGCATCAAAATATATAATGGCAGGACTGGCTTATAACACACTGATTTAGAAAAGAATCTGTATGTCCATTTTATATTAAAATGATGAAACATACAAAGAGTGGGGAAGAGAAGAGAATCTCTTTTTTTACGGAGGAATTCCAACTAACAATATTAGAAGAGGTAATAGACATTTTAAAGTCACCAATTTACACTCACGGTAATAATCAATTCAGGCAAGAATCATCAGTGGACGCTAAATACCATTGGGTATAAGAACAGTCACAGGGTATCACAGCATCTCCCTGCAGATAACGTGAGTCACACGGGGGAAGGCACCATACAAGGGAGAAACCTGGCAGACACCACCATAAACAAATGATGAAATTTAACATCACCAATTAGGGTATTTACCAACGTCAGGTGTATCCCCTAATGTGACACAGCTAGGAGGCAACATTAACTGTGTTGCATTTCTGTCCCAGAGTTTAATCTGATTCTAGCAATAAAGAAATTATTTGGACAAATCCAAATTGAAGTGCACACAACAAAAGCCAGCCTAAATTTTCAATGACACAAAACAAACAAAAAGCTTAACGAAATGTTCTAGATTGAAAGAGATTAAAGAGGCAGGACAAATAAATGCAATGTGTGATCTTTGGTGAATCTAACAATCAGTGACTGATAAGTCAACTAATTTATTTCACCACAGTAGCAGATTAGAGAAATAAATCATACAATCATCTTAATAAGTGCAGAAAAATATTCGATAACATTCAACATCCACTTATGATTTTCTTAAAAACTGTTAGAAAATTAGGAATAAAATAGGGTTTTATTTTTATTTTATTTATTTTAATTTTATTTTTTTCTGGGTTTCATAAAGAGTTATCTACAGAACAGTCAGAAGTGAACACCGTACTTTCTGACAAAACATTAAACACTTTTTTTAAAAAAAAACACCTTTGGAATAAGATAAGAATACCTCCAACCACCACTTTTGTGAAAAATTGTCATGGAGGTACCCACCAGAACAGTAAGGCAAAAGCTAGAAAAGGTACAGAGATTAAAAAGAGAGCAATAAAACCTGTCATTATTGGCAGGATGTGTCTATAGAAAATCCAAAAGAATATACAGATAACATTAAAAATTTGTTTAATTGGGTTCAAAATCAATATATAAAAATCAATTTTATTTCTAGACACCAATAGCAAACATTTTCAAAATAAAAATTTAAAAATCTGTTTACCATACAACAAAAGTCATATGCCTGAGACACATATGTGAGGCCTGAACAGAGAAAACAATAAAACTTTGAGAAGCATTAAAGATCTAAGTACATGCTCATGGTTTGGAAAACTCAATATTGTGAAGATCTCTATTTCCCCCAACTTGGTTCATAGATTTCAAAGCAATTTCTATCAAAATCCAAACAAGTTTTTCCTTTGTTTGGTGGAAATTGACACATTGATAGTAAAATTTATATGAAAGTTTAGGGTCAAGTCACTCCTTAAAAAGAAGGAAAAATAGCCCTTGCCAGTTTTGCTCAGTGGATAGAGTGTCAGACCGTGAACTGAAGGGTCCGAGGTTCGATTCTGGTCAAGGGCACGTACCTTGGTTGCAGGTTCTCTGGCCTTGGTAGGGGTGCATTCAGGAGGCAACCCATCAATGTCTGTCTGTCTGTCTCTCTCTCTCTCTCTCTCTCTCTCTCGCTCTCTCTCCCTCTCCCTCTCCCTTTTACTCTCTCCAAAAATCAATGGAAAAAATATCCTCGAATGAGGATTAACAACAACAACAACAACAAAACAAATAAAAAAGGAAAAATAGACTTGTTTTTCCGAATAATAAAACTTACTATAAAGCTATAGAATTAAGACAACGTGCTGTTGGCACAGGAATAGACCAATGACCTAATAAAGCAAAACAGAGTTTGAAACAGATGCAGGCACATAGGAATCCTTTATATATGAGCAGAGGCGGCTTGTTAGAGCTGTGCGGAAACAACTGCTCAGCAAATGGTGCCGAGACAAGCAGGCCTCTGCATGCAAAATATGATATATAATTGGGGTTGTCTCTCCCACACGTCACAAAAGTCAATTCAGATGCATTAAAGACCCGAAAGAGAAAATCAATTCATAACGTTTTCAGAAGGAAATACAGGATATCCTCATGATTGCAAGGCAGAAGAGGATTCTCCAATAAGAAGCAGAGAGCACAAACCATAAAGGAAAAGATGAAATACTTTGGAAATAGAGAGACTGAATATACAAACAAGGGCCAGACCACAGCTGACAATGGAACTCCGAGCGCCCACACATCTGCAGCAGCCTAGCCCAGAAGCCCGACCACCACCCTCAGCCTAGACCAGTGATGGCGAACCTATGGCACGCGTGTCAGAGGTGACACGTGAACTCATTTTTTTGATTGATTTTTCTTTGTTAAATGGCATTTAAATATATAAAATAAATATCAAAAATATAAATCTTTGTGCTACTATGGTTGTAAATATCAAAAAATTTCTATATGTGACACGGCACCAGAGTTAAGTTAGGGTTTTTCAAAATGCTGACACGCCGAGCTCAAAAGGTTCGCCATCACTGGCCTAGATGGTTGGGACTTGGCCCATGACTGCAGCTTCCCTACTTTTGTCCCTGCTTCCTACTCAGGACCAACCTGAGGAAGCCAGATATGTTCCCCAAAGGGATCACCTCAGAGGCCTCCAGCCTCCATCCAGAGCACCCCTGCACCTCCCCCTTCTCACTGTCAAGCTTTCCCACGCCCCTGCCTGCCTTGGAGTCTGCCCATCACACGTGACAGTGGCGGACCCCTTGCTATAGCCACCTCTGAATGAATAGCCTCCATTTGTTCTCATTTGGGTGGTTTTCATTCCCCACCCCCGCCCCGAATTAAGGAATTTGCTCGTCTACAGTTCCCTAAAGAGGGTGGAAAGATGAACTTCAGAGTATACGATATCTGCCGTACTTACAACAACAAAGAGCAAGTGCACAGCATGTACAAAAACTCCTAAAAACCAACGAAGAAAGGACAAACCCCTACAAAAATGGGAGACACGCTTGAACAGGTACTTTATGAAAGAACAATTCAAATGGTCAACAAACATTTTTTTTAAAGAAGCACTGCAGCCTCATTAGCAATTAGGGAATGCGATCACCTGTGCAATAAGTACAGCAGGCATTGCACTCCCACCTCACACCCCACCCACCTTGCACACCCCCCACCTCAATCCTCCCCACCTTGCACACACAGCTCCATACTCAGAGGGTGTCTGACTAGTCCACAGTGAGCAGCAGGACCGGCACTTGCACCCAGCGAGGCCGGGCTGCTGTCCATTGCCTCCTCCTTTCCTCTGTGGCCTCCAGGGAAGTGCTTTCACTCCGGGCCCAGGCCTCTCATCTGGAGGGCTGACATGACACCTTTAAAGCCCTCCTCAGTTTAAAGGATTCTGTCTTTCTAAACAAAGAGAGGAGGGGAGAGCCAGGGGTCGGGTGACAAAGGGCACAGAGGGACTGTGGCAGGGGCACAACCTTCTCCTAACCCTTGGCGTCGGGAGAAACCCAAGCCCTGCCTGGTAGCCCACTCTTCCCATCAGGGCCAACAGCACTCAAGAATGTGGGCAGTCCTTTAGAATTCATCAACCTGAAATCTGCCTTCCTCTGCCCTTGCAGCCAAAACGAAAGCCATAAATAGCACGATCAAAATGTGCTTATCATTAGCAGTGGCATTTCCATGTTACGGATGAGAAGAAAAAAAAAAAATCAAGGTTCAGAGAGGGAACACTTGTCCTAGGCCGCGCAGCACAGAGAACGAGAACCCAGGTCTTTGTGACCCTACACCAGTGGTCGGCAAACTGCAGCTGGAGAGCCACATGCGGCTCTTTGGCCCCTTTAGTGTGGCTCTTCCACAAAATACCATGTGTGGGCGCACACGGACAGTGTGATTGAAACTTCGTGGCCCATGCGCAGAAGTCAGTATTTTGTGGAAGAGCCACACTCAAGGGGCCAAAGAGCCGCACATGGCTCGCGAGCCACAGTTTGCCAACCACTGCCCTACACCATGTCCCTTCTCACCTGCCTCTGGCCCCAGCCCTGGGCACCTCACCGCAGCACTCCAGCCTGCTTGGGCCCAAACTGTGCATTTTGTGCTAATGAAAAGGACACATTCCTCTCCTAAGCTCCATGTCTCAGCAATGCGGGCCACCAGCAGGCCCACCCATCGCAGACTTACCTGGCCCCAGAAGCAGGAGCAGCCCCAGCAGGAAAGCGTGTGGCCGCGGCCCCATGCCGGAATCCTCCAGGTGTCGCGGGTCAGGGGTGAATTGTTTCTGCAAATGGGCTGTCACTCCTTTTATGCGCCTGTTGTCTGATAGTGCGCCTGTCATAAATTTTACTGTGTTCACCTTTGAAAGGGGGCAGTGGCGGCTGTAAATGATAAATATTAACATTTAGGCAGAAGATTTCTCAGGGCGGATGGGTCAAAGATGGGCCTGGGCTCCCAGGATGATGGGTGCCCAGAAATTGCCACTGTTGGCATTGGTCTCCACCATGCAGAGAGGCTGGTTTCTGTTGTCCCTCATCCCATAAGCATGGGGTGGCCGAGAGTGTTGGCTTGAAGTGCACACCACACATCTGTTGCCTGCATGTTCCATTGAGAGATACAAGCCAGAGGTGAGCCGTGGAACTCATTGGGCAGAATCAGCAGTTTCCTGTGGGCAAACTCAGTGGGAATGCTGGCCTGGGTCTCAGCTGGACAGGCAGGGCTGAAATGTGAAACCTGGGCAACAAAATATCCTTGAGGGTGAGCTTTAAATTCCCCCCCTGCAGATATCAAGGAATAAATGCCTTTGGTTAACATGAGCAAATATATTTAAATCACCCATGCACGAGGCTACCCTCACGGCAGCCAGGCCCAGAGCCCAGCTCCTGAGATCTAGCTAGGAGTCCGGAGCTGGTTTCTATTACCCAACCTCAGATCTTGATCTGCCGACATGTTTCTCATATGCTTAAAATCACAGCGATAGCTTGGTTATCTTGAATATAAAGTGAAGACTAAGTGGGCGGCTCTTTGTTCCTCACTCCTGATATTAAGATGTCGTTTTCTTTTCTTATCTGCTCAGAAACATGTGGCTTGTGGGTGACCACTGATTGAGCCACAACAAAGGCTCAGCTTCAGAGCAGCACAGAGGTCTCAGGACACAGCAGGAGTGTGTGGACACCTGATACAACTAGCCCACTGGCCATCAGCTGGTCCTAGAGCCTGGCAGAGAGCAGGACACAGAGAAGGAAGAAGAAAATATCCCCAACTCCAGGTCTGCAGGGGCCAGTTGGGCATAGGTGCTCCTGAACATCTGACACTTATCTTCACTAAACTGCCCGCAAGCTCCACAAGAGACCCAGGTCTCCCTCCATTCATGCTTTGGCCAGTTGGAGGTGGGGTGGGAGGCATGATGGGAAATGGGCAGAAATAGCTTGGCTCTACAAGTCATGCATTTGCTTCGGTCTCTTCCTACTTTTCTGTATGATCGCCAGGCCCCACAGCTACTGTCCTGCTAGTAAAAATGTCAGGAGTCCAGCTCTATGCCCCCAGCAGCTCTGAGGACATCCCTGAATCTGCTTGGGCTGAATGAGCATTCACAGGTCTCCATTCATGCTTTGGCCAGTTGGAGGTAGGGTGGGAGGCATGATGGGAAATAGGCAGAAATAGCTTGGCTCTACAAGCCATGTATTTGCTTCTGTCTCTTCCTACTTTTCTGTATGATCGCCAGGCCCCACTGGGCTGGCACACACACCAACCTAATCTCCTTTACATTTAGAAAAATGACTTCGAAACATTTTTAACCGTTTTGAGGCATTTTGAAATTTCCTCTTAGATATTAGAAATCTTTGAGTCTTCTCAATACATCAAGAAATCCTCAACTGGGCCCAGCCAGGGTGGCTCAACAGTTAAGCCTCGACCCATGAATCAAGAGGTCACCAGTTGGATTCTGGGTCAGGGCACATACCTGGATTGTAGGCTTGGTCCCCAGTAGGGGGCGTGCAGGAGGCAGCCGATCAATGTTTCTCTCTCATTCATGTTTCTATCGCTACCATTCCCTTTCTCTAAAATAAAAAATAAATAAAAGAAATCCTCAACTGGGAGGCAGTGGGGAAATAACATTCCTTGGGCACTCCAGGAGGCACAGCAGTGGGCTGTTTACATCTGTTAGCTTAATTAGCACCTACTTATTATGTGATCTCTTAGCAGCTGTGAAAACAAGGGGGAAAAGCACTGGTCAAAAGCCAGAGACAAGCTCCATCACTTTTTTTGTAAATTTTTGTTTTCTGATTTTTGCTACTGAAATGTCCTAAAAGGATATGTCCTAGAAAAGGGAAGATGCTCCATTTCAGTTTTTAGCCTCAATCAGCGCATATTCCTGTTGGGAAAAGCACAGGCCCATAAATTCAAATCATTTAGGGATGGCAGTCCGTGCCTTGGCTGCGTGCTGTTGTCCAACAATCCACAAGGGGGTGCTAGACCAAGCGTGTGGATTAAAGCGGAGCTGACCTTAAGAGTATTTTCAAACTGGGGGTTACATACAACCCATTATTATCCCATGCATTTAATTTGGTGAATGATCAGCCCACTTAAAAAAAATTAAACAGAATATAAAATATCCAAAGGCATTGCATTTGGTAAGGGTAAATAATGTTTTGGAAAATTTTGTTTCAGCTACATGTGGTGATGCAATATATATTTCTTAATATTGATCATGGTAAAAAAAAAAAAAAGTAAGAAAGAAAACCACTACCTCAGAGAGTAGATTAGATCCACAAAGAAATCCCTAGACTTTGAGAGAAAGAAAACAGGGTTGTTTCCCTCTGGTTAAAAGATGCAGCTATACCAAATTCCCTTGTGTTAGGGGCTATAAATAATACTTGCAGTTAGCTCTGGCCTGGGGAAGAGTGTACAAATCAAACTTTTTACACGCAACCACATCAAAATTACAACTAAACAACACAACAGCCATCATTCAGAACTGCCTGAAGTCAAGCTGCAATGAAAGCCCACGAGGGAATTAAAGCCACATGGAGACTTGTAGAAGGGGTGGAGACAGGGATAGCTGGTTCCATCCCCTCATGTGGCAGATAAAAATCGGGAGGGATATCTGGGATGAGGAGGTCCCCCCTGAGCAGTGAGGGGTCCCAGGCCCACACCAGGCCCCCCAGCCCAGAGTGCCAGTGCCGGGAAGAGAAATCCCCATAACTTCCGGCTGTAAAAACCAGCGGGGATTGAGGCTGAGGGAGACAGAGGCTTCTGGAGTCCCAAGCAGTTCCTCTTAAAGGGCCCATGAACAGACCAACTCGGACTCACTCGCTCTGAGTTCCAGCTCGAGGGCAGCAGTTTGAAAGGCACCAAAGACATATGGGGAGGAGCTGAACTGTCCAGCGTCAGGGCAAGATCTGGGGGTGGGGGAGCAGCTTTCTCCCAGACAGAAGTGATGGCAGATCAGCCGGGCTGATCCGTGCACATGTACTCACACTGTAACATTTCTGAGCGCACCCTGCACATAGTGTCATTAGCTTTAGCAGCGAGGATGATGCACACACGTGTTTGCTTTGTCAGCTCCCTGTGCAGGCCGACTACTTATTGCTCCTTTTCTGAGGACCTCCCTCATCCCTCCTCACCCCCCCCCCTTACCCCCCGCCCACACACACACACACACACACACACACACACACATAGAACCAGCAGGCAGGTACCATATCTGAGACTCCATCAACCTGACTCACACTATTTGCCCCACCCTGGTGATTCCCTGAGGCCCTGCCCCACCCAACCTTCCAGCCCAACCAAGCTGTTTCCAGTGAAAAACAGACAAAATGAAGAAGGAACCAGTGATGTATGTCTATTAAAAAAGCATTAAAAACAAATTTCAAATATCACAGAAAAAAAAGAGAGAAAAGAAAGAACAACGGGGCAAATCGCAGTAGACACACACTCCACCAGACCTGGCCTTCTGATTCTTGCTAGCAGCTAGCACACTGCCTGTCGTAGCAGGAATTCATTCAACATTGAATGTAAATCAATAAATATATAAAAGGCAGGATAAAAGGAAGGAGACCTAAGGCTACCATGAAAAGATCAGCTCGACAGACAGAATAGCAAAGACAAAAGGAATACAAATCATGTTTTATGATAGATAACTAAGGAAAGAGGAGAGGCATGTTAGCCCAATACCATGAAGTAATGGGAGAAAACACTGGAGAAGCAACACTGCGGTTCACAGCTCCTGGCTCTTCCCCAAGAAAAAAATAGCCAGAAAAACACCATTATCCGTCCATGTAGTGGTCCTCAATCCCGACTGCATACTGGGATCGCCTAGATTTCGATAGGCTTTTAAGACAAATGCCTGTGCCTGGGCTGCACCCTCAGACACTCTGAGTTAACTGGTCTGGGTGGAACTTGGGCACCGGTCCTTTGGAAAGTTCCCTGATGGATCCTTATGTGCAGCCAGGGCTGAGGGCCCCTGGTCCAGTGGAGCCAGGCCTGCCCAGTGCCCAGGGCCTGCATCTCCATCCTGGGAAGGGGGTGGGGGGCTCCCAGGGAGACAGGCCAGCCAGCATGGCCAGTGGGCGCTGGCACACGGGAGCAGCTCTTCCCTGGATCTTCCAGACCTGAGATTCCACGTGGCAGGGCCCACGGAGTGCTCTGGGCAGACAAGTGGTGTGAGAGTATTCTGCCCACCAGGGGATCCCCAGGAACTTCTGCTCTGTGGCTAAACTTGCCCATAACTCAATTCCCTTTGCGTCCTGTCTGTGAGAGCTATGACCTGTTCTTCAAATCCAAAGGGAATAACCAAAATCTCCCCGTCTTTCCCAGGAATCTCACATGCTTCAGACCTTGCTGGGCAGCTGCTGGCTCCCACAGCCCCAACCATCATGTGCTAACCCACAGGCCGCCCTGGCTGCATCAGAGCAGACCACCTGCCCTGGAAGGCTTCTCCCGGAATAGGGGTCCAGAGAAGGAAGAGCCTTCCTACCACAGCTGGGACATCCCGCCATCCATGCTGCTGCTCCAGAATGGGCCGTGGGTCATCGCTGCGGGGCAGGGGACTGCTGTGGTGTGGTGTCACCAGCTGGGCTGATCCATGCACATGTACTCACACTGTAACATTTCTGAGCACACCCTGCACATAGTGTCATTAGCTTTAGCAGTGAGGATGATGCACACACGTGTTTGCTTTGTCAGCTCCCTGGGCTGGTCGACTACTTATCTCTAAAGGCACCACCTAAGGCCAGGGCTGTGGGGGTGGGTGGGGAGAGGTGAGGGCTGGCCTTCTGTCCCAAGGCCCTGAGGCAGATGGGCCTGCTGAGCCGGGCAAGGTCAAGAGGGCAGATCTGATCTGAGCTCCAGCCACCAGGACGGCCAGGGCTGAGGAGTTTTGTCACTCTGGTTCTGGTGCCCAGGTGTGCCTGTGTGCTCTGCCTCCGGGCACTGCTGGCTCAGGCGCTCGGCCGACTGTGGCTTTCTTCCTTGGACTCAGGAAGGGCCTTGTTCCTAACTGGAGGGTTAGCAGCCAGAAGAGAAAACCTAAGGAAAAGGACTTCTCAGATTCCATACTCCCTCCATTCTGACCCATGCACATTAGCTTATACTACAACATTCCTGGAGACAGGCTGTCTGATTGTCCACAGAAATGTTTAGAAATTTGCCCCAGATCACACAGACAGCAGGTGGCGAAGGCGAATCTTTAACACCGGGGTTTCTGCTCCAAACGCCAGTTCTCTTAACCCAGTGGTCGGCAAACTGCAGCTCTCGAGCCACATGCGGCTCTTTGGCCCCTTGAGTGTGGCTCTTCCACAAAATACCACATGTGGGCGTGCATGTACAGTGCGCTTGAAACTTCGTGGCCCATGCACAGAAGTCGGTATTTTGTGGAAGAGCCACACTCAAGGGGCCAAAGAGCCGCATGTTGCTCGCGAGCTGCAGTTTGCCAACCACTGTCTTAACCCAAGACACCATACTTCCTTTACTTCTGTTCCTTTAAGTCTGTTTCTTAATTGACCCTCAGAGGCCCCCAAGGACACATGTAACCGGGAACATGCAGGGACGTGCACCTTAATCGCAGGCTCCAGAGAACGGCTGGCATCTGGGCCTGGTTCTGCGGGATCCCTGATGGCTCCTTCCCCTTCCCACTCACTTTCATCTTTGCTTCTGGGAGCTACCTCGAGCCAAGTTTGCCATCGTTCCTCTTTGTTGACATTGAGATCATGTTTTCTTAACTAGAGTGAGGCTCCAAGCTCATGAGTTTTATCATCTCTTATCTGGTTTCCTGTACCAACCCCTACAGGTGGGCTGCCCCAATCCCACACCCATCTGGGGGTGGGGGTGATCTTGTGAAATACTCCTACTTCCTCGTCTCCACCCCCCTCAGTGTGGCTTCTGCTCCCATCACTCTACCAGGAATGCTTTCAGGGCAACATTTGGACAATAAAGTCCTCAGACCTCATCTTATTTGACATCTCAGCAGCATTTGACGGGTGACCTCTACCCTATTCTCGGAATACCCTGTCCTTGCCTCCTCGCTGCCAGTCCCCTGGCTTCTCCACATGTTCCTTCTCAGCCTCCTTTGCCAGCTGCACCTCTGCTGCTAGAGCTCCTCCGGACTCTGGCCTGACCTTCCTTTCCCTCCATTTCTCAAGGTGATCTCTCACACCCCCATGGCTTCATTTAAAATCTGTGCGTCAATGGTTCCTATGTTTCAATTTTCAGCAAGCCCTCCCTTCTAGCCCTCAAACCCCATAAACTCATTCATTAACTCAACATCTCTGCTTGGATGCTTCATAGGCACCTCACACTGAAGGAATTGAGAACTGAAGGTAGGATCCCCCCCCCCCCGACTCACTTGTACCCCTACAGGAATGGCAACAGTGGTATGGACAGACCCAGGAATGACTCTTGAAAACTCCCTCTCCTCAGCCCAAACATATCCTCAATTACTGAGGCCCATCAAGTCTATGTTCTAAACCACCTCATGAAACCACTCTCCATTCTCCATCCTCACCATCCCACCTGGGCCCAGGCCGCTATCTCAGCTCCCAAATGGCTGCTCCCCTGTCTACTCCTGCTGGTTCCAATCCCTTTTTTTTTTTTTTTTTTACATGCCAGCCTAAATTATTTTTTCAGGGTGAAAACCCAACGTCACACCTTTGTATAAAACCCTTCAACAGCTTCCTACTGCCTGTGGACAAAGCCCAGCCATCTAGGTATGGTTTATAAGGCTCTGCATGTCCTCCCCTCCAGCCTCAAGCCCCCTTCTCCCCTTCTTCTCTGACCCCAGCCCACTGGGCTCCTTTCACTTCCTTGAACATGTCATCCTTTCTGCCACCTCAGAGCCTTAACACATGCTATCCGCTCTGTCTGGAACTCTCAGGCCACAGCAACCCCCTTCCTATCTCTTGGCCTCACTAACTCTCCAGGTAGACTTAGTTATGAACATAATTATGAAATGCTTGCTTAGTTAGACATAATTATGAAATGCTTGCTCTAGCCCAGTCATTGCACAGCCCTGTCTCAGGCTCCCCTGGCCTTCTGTGCTTCTCCTCCAACACTCGGCACACTTGTAATGGCTTGTTCAGAGTCTGTCTGTCTGTCTGTCTGACCATGAGCAAGGACCAAGTGGCTCACTGCTGTGTCCCCAGCACTTAGCACAGGGCCCGACATGAGCAGGTGCTCAGCAATTACTACCTGGATGAAAACACCCAGCCTCGCTCCAGTCACTCCCTGGGGGCTCCTGGTGAGCAGAATCAAGGTTAACGTCTCCTGCCCTCACTGTAGCTCCATTACATCACTTCCTACATCTTGTCAGGTCTCAAAAAACTGTTCGGTCGGAGCTGTCTCCTTGGTTGGAAAGGGTATGGCCCATGCTTCAATCATCTTTGTTACTCTTTACCACAGTGGCTTTGCACCAGCAGGAAACTGTGTCCCAAGAATTGCACTCTTGGGACCAAGAACAACATATCACTGCCCAAAGGAAGGGGGAGCCCTGCGGGGCCTCGGCCTGGCCCAGATATCCGCCTATGTTCCCCAGAGTCAAGGCATCTCTTAAAATAGTTCTCCTGAGGAGACAGGGAAGCCTGAAACTTTCCCACTCTTGCGAATTATGGCTAGTGAGTCCATCAAGGACTGCCAAGTGTACTTGAAGGTCAATCTGAGTCTCCCGTTTCTAAAAATCCTCCCTGATAGAATGCTTGCCAATCATAGACTGTCAATATTTCCTCTTTTTTTTTTTTTCTTCTATAAAATGTACTCTTTTTTGAGATGCCTCTGAATCCTGGCTGAAATGACAGCAACGATATACAGTTCCCTTGTGGCTGCAAGTTTATAGATAAAAAGCCTTGGCTAATTTTGTCTCAGGTTTCGTTTGATTTTTTGACTGTAATCTTTGGTGCCATGACTCAGATCCAGCCTGGCCTGCCTGTCCCTGTGGACCTTCCTTCTTGTCCAGGTGTGATGTCCACCGGGGCCCCTTGAGCCTCACTGCTCAGGAAACTTGTCCACCTGGACCAGTAATTCTCTCTGTTTTGTCCAGTGTCCTTAGTACTTTGTCATGAGGAGGAGGGTCCTGTAAGCTGGCTGTTTGAGTCAACCTCACAGACTGGAAAGCAAGCAGTTCTCATCAGACCAGCACGGTGAGGACAAACTTTGCTGTGAGTCACCAATAAAACCGGATGAGAGTGTCCTTCCATCCTGGCTGTTTGTCCTGAGAGCTGTGTTTCGGCTCAGAGAGAACATATTCCCTCTCTCTAAGTTCCATCTGCCAGGAACTCAGACCACTGGGTCTGTGCTCAGAGGTCAATGACCATTAGGCCAAGGACCCCAGATACAAGGTCAAGAGCACCTTCCACTGACTGCGACTTTCCACTGAGTGTAATCAGGAGTCGTCTCAGTCTGACTCGCGTCCCCTCTGGGAAAGCAGCCCTTTCTGGGGTCCCATTACCCATGATAACTCCTATCCTTCTCTAAGTGGCAGAACTGCGTCAAGGATGATTGGGGCCCTCAGTGGACACTTTGGGGACCCTTACCTAGAACTGCTCATTTGAGAGGTGCCTTAGAACACAATGGGATACAATTCCTCAGGCCTTATGAGCAGCAATTTTTTTTTTATTGGAACTCTGATGTTTCTAGACAGAATTCCAGTTCTTCAAAGAATTTTTTGGTCAAGGCTAAACAAGGAACACGATGACTTAAAGTGTAAAAATGATCTGGGATAAAACTGGCTCCCTCATTAAACTCCCACCCTCCAGCACCCCTCTTCACCAAACCCTCTTTTCCACTCCTGCTTGGACCTGACCCCAATCCCTCCACCCTCTCCCTCTTCCTTCCCCTTGCCTGGATCCCTGGCCTTTTCCTAACAAGCCCCTACACTCCAAATCATCGGTTTCCTTTACAAAGACACCTCTTTTGAGAACCACACATGTGTTGTACCACAGAGTTTAAACCCTGTTCTCAGCACAACTAAGAGCTACTGTCCAAGGTTTCCCCAAACCCTGACGAGACAGACACCTCTTTATTGAAAAATCCAGACTCTCCCAGGGGCCTATGATCCAGGCCTGCCAGACCTCTGCCAACTAATTCACACATTGGTAGGAAGATCAAATCCTAAATTATCAATGAAAAAGGCAGAACAGACTAACCCAGGGTCAGACTTCAGGGACCCCCAACAAGCACACTGAACCAGCAGGCTTCAAGAGAGCCCAGAAAACAGGTCAGAATTTACTAACAGTGAATTCTGGGACCGTCCCTGTAAAAAGTGATTGGAATTAAGACAATGAGAAGACAAGCTACAAAGAGGGAGAAAATATTTTCAAAAGTGATATCTAATATACGACTGTTATCCAAAATAAACAAAGAACTCTTAAAACTCGACAAGAAGAATATGCACAACCTGATTTTAACAACAGGCAAACGACCTGAACAGACACCTCCCCAAAGAAGATATACACATGGCAGATAAGCATATGAGAAGATGCTCCACAGCATGTGCTCTTAGGGAACTACACATTCAAACAAGACGCACTACACACCTATTAGGATGGCTAACATCCCGGACACTGGCAGCACCGAATGCTAGTGAGGCTGTGGAGCAGCAGGAGCTCTCATTCATTGCCCGTAGGAATGAAAAATGGCACAGCCAGTTTGGAAGACAGGGTGGCAGTTCCTTATAGAACTAAACATGCTTGTACTATACAATCCCACATCATTTGTTGGTATTTATCCAAAAGAGCTGAAAACATGCCCACACAAAAACCTGCACACAGATGTTTATAGCAGCTTCATTCATAATTACCCAAACTTGGAAGCAACCAAGATGTCCTTCAGTAGGTGGATGGATAAACTGTGGTACATCCGGACCATGAAATATTCAGTGCTAAAAAGAAATGAGTGATCAAGTCCTGAAAAGACATGGAGGAACCTAAAATGCACATTGCTAAGTGAAAGAAGCCAATCCGAAAAGGTTATAAACTGTTTTATTCTAACTTTATGACATTCTAGGACAGGCAAAACTATGGATATAATAAAAAGATCAGGGGTTAGGATGGAGGGACCGATGAACAGGTAGAGCACAGAGGATTTCTAGGGCAGTGAAACTATTCTGCATAATACTATCGTGGTGGATACATGCCATTACAGTGTTATATTTTGACATTTGTCAAAACCCACAGGATGTACACTCCCAAACCTACACCCTAATGTAAACTGTGGACATTGGGTGATAAAGACATGTCAGTGGAGGCTCACTGATTTGATTTTATATTTTTTATTGATTTCAGAGAGGAAGGAAGAGAGATAGAGAGATAGAAACATCAATGATGAAAGAGAATCATTGATTGGCTGCCTCCTGCATGTCCACCCCCGCAACCCCTCGCTAAGGACTGAGCCCACAACTCAGGCATGTGCTCTGATGGGGAATCAAACAGTGACCTCCTGGTTCATAGGTTGATGCTCAACCACTGAGCCATGACAGCTGGGCAGGTTCACTGATTTTAAAATGTACCTTCCGGTGCAGGATGTTGAAGATAGGGAGTTGGGGAGGGGTCCTGAGCTATATGAGTATTCTCTCAATTTCACTGTGGACCTAAAACTGCTCTAAAAATAAAGTCGATTAAAAAACTAAATAACAAAAAATTGATTGAATCTTTAGTAGATATTTATTTTTGTTGTTGATTATTTCTTCTATATTTTTAAAAAATCTTTATTGTTGAAAGTATTATATATGTCCCTTTTTTTCTCCTGTTGACCCCTTATGCTTGCTGCTGCCCTCCCCCTGCCCGCCCCTGGCCTCTGCCACCTTATTGCTTGTCTATGGATTATGCATATATGCATACAAGTTCTGTGGACATTTTAAAAAATATGTTTTTATTAATTTTTTAGAAAGAGAGGAAGGGAGAGAGAAACATTGATGAGAGAGAAACAGAGATTGGATCAGCTGCCTCCTGCAATTGCCCCCGCTGGGATCAAGCCTATAACCCAGGCCTGTGCCCTGACTGGGAATTGACCTCTTGGTACATGGGTCAATGCTCAACCACTGAGCCACACCGGCCGGGCAAAACTGATTGGCTCTTGATTCAGTCTTGTGAGCAGAGAAAAAAGGAATCAAAAGGAGATTTTAGGGACAGACTAGAGATTACTTTCCCAGAACATTCAGGAGTCAGTCTCAAAGCTGTCCGCTCAGCTCACTTTCTAAGTGGGTTAAACCTAAAATCAGGTAACATCTGGTGGAATACTTTGAAAGGACCTTGAAACAGAAACAGTATAAAACTCAAAATAACCACATGACTTCACAGGTAAAACAACTGGCGGTCCTAACTCTAATTGGTTCCCTATGGATGAACACGCCTATCAATATGGTAAACAGAAGGGACACTGGAAAACGAAAGACTGCGCTCACGCTACCCTGTCTTGTTAGGGGAACCCCCCTACCTGACATCTGATGCAGGTCCTCGAAGCAGGCCTCCTCCCAGGATCTGCCCTGAATTCCTGCAGCTTGGCTCAGCTGGCCTGATTGGAAACTGTGCCTCCTCTTGGAGGTCCCTGGGCCAACTGTTGCCTAAATCATGGCTGAGACAGGAGCTCCTACAGGAACAAGCCCTGCCAACCCGGTGCCCCTCTAGCAGCCCTGTTGGTCCCGGGGAGCCATTCTGTTTTGCACCTGGGCTCTCAGGCACGCTCTGCACACCAGGGGTCCTCAAACTACGGCCCGCGGGCCACATGCAAATACAAATATTGTATTTGTTCCCGTTTTGTTTTTTTACTTCAAAATAAGATATGTGCAGTGTGCATAGGAATTTGTGGTCTGAGGGTTTTAAAACTATAGTCCGGCCCTCCAACGGTCTGAGGGACAGTGAACTGGCCCCCTGTTTAAAAAGTTTGAGGACCCCTGCTGCACACCAACCTCAGGCCCGTGTTAGTGGCTGAAGGTCAGTGTGGAAACGGGGTGGTCAAAAGGGACATTAGCATTAAAGAGAGCTTAGAGAATCTAGTCTTCTGCTCAAAATACCATCTGGGAACAGCAACATGGGTGGCATCTGGGAGCTTGTTAGAGGTGGAATCGCAGGCTCAGCCCAGACCTACAGGGTCAGGAAGTGCAGCTTAAGGAGGTTCCGGGTGTTTTGTGGGCACTTTAAAGTTAGAGAAGCCCTGGTCTCAAGCCTTGCTGCATATCAGAGCTGCCCGGGGAGCTTTAAAAATAGACCAATAGAATCAGAACCTCTAGGAGATGGGGGCGGGCACTGTTTTTGTTTACTTTTTTGTTTGTTTTTTAAGTTAGAGTTTCCCAGGTGATTCAGATGAGTAACCAAGGTTGAGAGCCACTGGCATCCCGACTTGTTTGTTTTAGAGATGGGGAAACGGAAGCCCAGAGAGGGGAAGAGGCCTCAAACCTGGGCTCCTGACGGCTGACCCAGGCCTTCTCCCTGCAACCCCTGCCATCTGCGTCCCTTCTCATTACCAAGTGAGCGAGCGTCATGGGTCCCTCTTGAGTACTGAGACTTTCCAACATAGATTCCTGCAACGTTGCAGTTCTTTTAAACAACGTACCTGTTATTTGAAATATTAGAAACTCTTTAATTACCCTTCAACAGGGGAGTGGCTAAGTAAGCTATGGTAGAATACCATACTGTACAGTAGTAAAAAAGAATGGGGTGGATCCGCACCTAGAAACAATGCCTTTTCAGGGTATAATGTTGAGTGAAGAAACAAAGACACCCAATGATGAGAGACCCTTTAAAAAAAAAAGAATAATAAAACACACCAAAAAAACAAACACACAACTAATAAAAGACTACATATTCTATGGAAAGCTACATATATATGCGTGTGTGTGTGTGTGTGTGTGTGTGTGTGTAGGGGGGTCACACACCTTACCATTACTTAAGGCTGACGGTCAGCGGTTCTCAACCTGTGGGTCGTGACCCCTTTGGGGGTCGAACGACCCTTTCACAGGGGTCGCCTAAGACCATCGGAAAACACATATATAATTACATATTGTTTTTGTGATTAATCACTATGCTTTAATTATGTTCAATTTGTAACAATGAAAATACATCCTGCATATCAGATATTTACATTACGATTCATAACAGTAGCAAAATTACAGTTATGAAGTAGCAACAAAAATAACTTTATGGTTGGGTGTCACCACAACATGAGGAACTGTATTAAAGGGTCGCGGCATCAGGAAGGTTGAGAACCACTGCTCTGCAGCATCAAAGAACTCCCTCCCCAGCTCCTTCCATCACAAGTTCCTCAGGGGACTCCGGCTCTGCCTTCACTACAGGCAGCAGCAGCAGAGTAGATGCCCTCTCCCAGGCCCCTCACCTGGTTGCAGAGACTAACGCACAGGCTTCTCACTCCACACCGACTGGAGCCTCCTTTCCCTTCCTTGCATTTGGGAGCTTCAGTTTTTCATCTCCTCTCTAAAATGGGAATAATACTCCCCAGGGTTGAAGAAAGAATCAACAAAATGAAATGAGACCCTTTGCCTCCACCCCACCACAGGGTGGGGTGTAAATATCAGGTTAATGTGTAAATATCAGGTTAATGTCCTCTCCTTGGCTTCCAATTTTTCATCTCCTCTCTAAAATGGGAATAATACCCCTCAGGGTTGAAAAAAGAATCAACAAAATGAAATGAGACCCTTTGCCCCCACCCTACCACGGAGTGGGGTGTAAATATCAGGTTAATGTCCTCTCCTTGGCTTCCATCCTTGTCTCTTCCCGCCCAACCTCTATCTGTGCCTCCCCTGCTCTGGTTTCTCTCCCTGAACTTGCCTTACTCTCCTGCCCCAACTTTTTAACACATGAAATTGGAGGACACAAGTGAGTCTTCCTTTTGTCTTGGCATTTAGGCAGAGCCCCCAAAGGCCAAGAACCATTCAGTAGGTGCCAAATATGCCGCACTCTAAATCGGGGTGCTGGCAAACTTCTGCTGTTTTGAGTAAGAGTCTGAGAAATCAATTGTGCCACCATCAGCTCCTCAGGAGACAGCAGAGGCACATGGCCAGCCTCTCTCTAAAGGGAAGTTATCCGTGGGCTGTGTAGGGCCCCTGCTGCTGCTGAAGGTAGAAGGTCTCCTAGAATTTGACAGATGTCCCCAGGACTTTGAGGAGCATAAGAAGTGGTCTCTGACCCCTGAAAAGCCTCCTTGTGAGAGGGTACCTTGGGAGGGCCTGACCTTCCACGGTGTTGGAAAATCTCACTTTTCCTGTGTGTCTCCTTTATGCTCCCACTACTGTCACGCAACACTTCTGACACCAGATGTGTGGGGTTCAAACAATTCTGCAACACCAGCTGGGTGTCCTACTGAGACAGGCCAGTAAGCCAGGACAAGGGAATAGAAAAACTGAGACAGACAGCTGAACAAACTGGCCGAGCAATTTACAGCCACATACAGAAGGTCTCTCCCTAGAGATAACATCTGGGCCTCAGTCTTCTTTCAGCTCCAGGCCCAGAAAAGCAGCAAAACCAGGTGGGTGATGCCAGGACCAGCTGCAATGACCAATGACTCTGCCCTGGCACTGAGCAGTCAGCGGAGCGTGACCCTGAAAGGACACATCTGGAAAACTAATGTTTTGCTGAAAACCTCCCCTGAGAGCTCCCCTAAGATTCCCACCTGCAAGAGAGAGAGAGAAATCCCCAAGACAAAGGACCCTGTGCACGCTCCCTCACGGAAGTATGCCTGCGCCTTCCCTTTCCTTTCTTTGCCCCACAGGCACCGATCTCCTAAACTCTAAGAGGCCCCATGAGACTTGCAACCAGGGGAGCAATGGGCAGCGGCAGCGCGTCCCAGGCTCACCCCCAGAATCTGTCTCCAAGACCTCCTTTCCTTTGACTTCTCAGTGAACTAAAGCAGCCTCACCTTGGCTCATTTCTTTCCCATAACGACATTGGAACCAAAGCAGCCATGCCTAGGTCTCTCCTGTTGCTTCTTCTATGCTAAGCCCTTATTGTTTCACTATCCCCAGTTGTAATACTCATGCCCCCAAAGGCACCTGGACTGGTATTGTGAAATCTTTCCTGCGCGAAGTCAAGAGCTTACACAGTACCGGCCCTAGGCAGACCCCCTCAGGGCTACGCACCCTGTCCAGTAACACTACAATTCAGCTCAATTCTGACGAGGTCTACCTGGAGATAGAGTCCAGTCCCCTAGGTCAGTGGTCGGCAAACTCATTAGTCAACAGAGCCAAATATCAACAGTACAACGATTGAAATTTCTTTTGAGAGCCAAATTTTTTAAACTTAAACTATATAGGTAGGTACATTGTTATTAACTTAATTAGGGTACTCCTAAGGCTTAGGAAGAGCCACACTCAAGGGGCCAAAGAGCCGCACGTGGCTCTCGAGCTGCAGTTTGCCAACCACGGCCCTAGGTTAACAGCTCAGTCCCACAAGACTGTCCCCCTCCCATACACACAGACTTTAGATACCAATTGCAAGTCCAGGCTGTCACTTGTGCTTCTGACCAACCTGCTCTAAGTCAGAGATTCTCAGGACTCCATCCTGGTTTGATTAATTTGCTAACGTGGCCCACAGAACTCAAGAAAACAGCTCACGTACTCTTTACCAGTTAATTATAAAAGTATATGGCTCAGCAACAGCCAGACGGGAGAGATGTGTAGGACAAGGCATGAGGGAAGGGACACAGCTTTCATCCTCTTTCCAGGGGCACCGCTCTCCTACCACGTGTTCCCATCCCAGCTTCGAAAACCCATCCTTTGGGGGTTTATGGAGGCTTTATTACACAGGCATGATTGATTAAACCATTGGCCATTGGCGATTGAACTCAATCTCCAGCCCCTCTCCCTCCCCGGATGTGGAGGGGGTGAGACAGGAATGGGGTCTAGGATGGAAAGTTCCAACCCTCTGGTCATGTGGTTGGCAACCTTAGGTGCAGCCTTTGGAGACTTATGGGCTTTTCAAAACCCACCTCATTAACATAACAAAAGGCAACGTGACCCTTCTGATCACTCAGAAATTCCAAGGATTTGAAGAACACTGTGCCTGGAACCTGGACAAAGACCAAATATACATTTCTTTTTAGAAATCAAATATCACACAGGATTTGGTGGAGCAGAGATGGGGGCGCAGATACAGACCCCTGGAGAGGATGCTGAAGGACCAAGTGAGGACTGATGGAGCCAGAGGGATCCGCGAGGCTGGAGGCCCGGCCTGTGTCAGAGAACCCAGGTCAAAGAACCTCAGGGATCCGAGAGGCTCCAGCCGGACCCCAATCCCCCATCAGAGAACCTAGCTTTGCAGTCTGCCTACCTGAGGGCACAATGCCACACGCGGCTGTGAAAAGGCAAGCTCTCCCTCCCCTTTCTTGCCCAAGCTTTCCACCCACGGCAGACTAGCTCTCCCGAATGGGAAAGGCAGGTGGAGAGAGAAGAGGATGGGCTATTTTCCTCTGCCCCCACCGCTTCCCCAGCCTGAGTGGGGGAAACCTGTTCAATGGCACAGAGCTTCAATATCCTAAGGAGCGAGATATTTTATTCCATGAGAGGGACCAGGAAAGGGTGCGCTGTCTGCAGGGAAGAATGGATCCAAAGGAAGGTTTGCAGGGGCTGGGAGAGAATAAAGGTGCTTTCCGCTTGGGCCCTGTGTCCAGGACGTTCAGCAAAGCGGCCACCTGGGGTTGGACCCCTCACTTGGGTTGGTAGCCAGGCCGTCTTCCAGGCACGCGGAGCCTCCTCCGGGTGTCAAGCCTGGGGCTCCCCTGTCTCGTTTGGTTTTAGGCTGCAGCCCGGCTTCCTCATCTGCCATTTTTCCTGCCTCATTTGAAGATTTCAAAACTCAGGTGTCACGAAAGCTCTTCCCTGGTACCTTCCAGGTACCAGACCCTGGGGGCCATCAGGGCTCCAGCTAGGAGGAGCCCAGCCAGCCCGAGGGCCCCTGCGAGAGCAGCACCTGCTAACATTCTGCTTCCCCAATGGGGGCTCCAAGACCCTGCCCTAGCCATGCTGAGCACAGCCCCAAGGGGGAGCCCTCTCTCCCCTGGCCCCTCACAGCTTCTGCAGGTAAGACCCCACCTGCTGGAAGGCTCCCTGTAATCGCCCCAGTAAGCAGGGGTCTTGACCCAGCGTGTGACCGAGTCTCCAATGTGTGACAATGAGTTAAAGAGAACATAAGGGCCACCCACCGAGTGATCAAGTCTCAAACTGGACTCTCCTTCCTCCTTTCTCATATCGCCAGGAAACAAAGCAGTTTTCCCCCCAATTCAAGGCCAAGTCCCTTGGTCATTCTCTTTTTTCTTTCCCTGTGACCATCACCCCCAGGCCCTCTCTGCCCCTGCCCACTGCCTCCGATGCTGGGCCCAGGTGCTCACACCTTACCCAGCACAGGGACAGCACACATTGGCCCCAGAGCTTGGTGACCAGAAGCCAGGAGCGTCATCCCTGAGAGAGGCCTAAGCACTGACACATACTTCCTGAGCTACTCTTATGTGCCAGGTGAGGTCGCTGACCTCATGGCACTGATATCCCAGGCAGGTAGAGAGAGAAACATTAATTAGTTTCATAAATGAATGTAAAATGTCAGTATGGAAGCATGCGGCCAGGGGGCCTCTCCGGGGCTCATTTCAAGGCTCTGTAATCAGCGGGATCTTGGGGGGAATTCTGTAAAGGGAGAGGCCAAGGCGGCCGCAATGCAGAGTGAAGGGCAGCTGAGGCGGGAGAGGTAGGCAGAGGCCATTCAAGGCCTTGTTGCTATCTAGGGCCTTTATTCTAAGAAACAAGAAGCCAATAAAGGGTTTTAAGAGGGGAAGTGACAGGATCTGCTTATTGTTTTAAAACGATGACTGGTGGCTGTGTGGTGGAGAGACAAGGAAGGAAGCTGGGAGCCCCATCAGGAGGTGGAGGAGGCCTAGCGCAGGCCAGCGGGGTGGAGAAGGAGAGAAGTGGGAAAGAGACGTTTGGGAAGATGGGCTACGTGTGAGAGGGGAGGGAGGAAGATGCCTGATGTCTGGCCTGTGCACAGGCAGGGGAGCAGTGCACGTGCTGAGTAGGGATCCCTGGGCAGGGTTGAGGTTTTCTTGGAAGAATGTGGAGGGAAGTCATACATTCAGGTTTGGAGATATGGATCACGAGGTGCCCTTAGGACAGGTGCTCGAGAGATGCCAAAGAGAGAAGGCGTCTATCAACTCAAGAGAGAATTCGGAGGCTGAGATACGCGGGCGTCCGATGTGGCCTTTCCAGCGGTGGTGGGCGAGTCTGCCTGGAGAGGGAGGGTGGAGGGCGGAAAGAGGAAAAGCCAGTGGCTGCAGGTTTGTGTCGTGGAGAGAAGAACATTTCCAAACTGAGGGTGCTGCTGAGAAGTTGAGGATCTGAGGCCTGGAAAACTGGGTTTTAGCAAAGGGGAGGGGGTCATCGCTGATCTTAGTGGTGTGTCTCAGAGCCTCGGCTCAGCTCCGTGCCCCTGGGCGTCTGTGCCCACCTGGGACTTCTGCTTGCCCCTCAGTGGAGAAAGAGGGTAGGATCACCACCAAGGTCCCTCCCAGTTGAGCATCATTCCAGAGAACCATCATGGAGGAGGCAGGCTTTAGCAACTCCCTGGCCTTCCTCCTGCGCGCATCTCACCACATCCTCTGAGTGTGTCTTGGGGTCACACTCCTAGAGTGGGTGGAAGGGGATGCTCACTCATTCAACCTTCTGTTAGCCAATTGCAGGTGTTAGTGTGGGAGACAGAAAAGAAATAAGATACGACCCCTACCATCAAAGGCCTTAGCATTTCTTTGAAAAATAAAATCTAGAGAGACTGTAAGTAAAGGAAAGCCACCGAAGGGTAAGCCTCTGAGGAAAGCTGCTTGGAACAGGCAAACCTTGAGCCAGGTCTAAAAACGGTGATTGAAGGAGCTTGATCAGAGGCGTCAGGTCAGCCATGAGCTGACAGCTGAGGGGTTGGCCTGCACGTCTGGCTGTGGAGGGGGCATGGCTGCTTCAGTCTGACCCTAGCCCAACGCATAGCAAGTGCCACAGGTCCAAGGCCACATGGGACAAGCAAAAGCAGGCGTCATCCTGTAGGAACCCGTCCCCTGACCAAGACACAGACTCACAGCACAGCAGAGCCAGCTGGGTCTGTGGAAAAGATCTGAGTATGGCAGTGTGGTGTCCCTCACCAGACCTACCCCTCCTTCTTCCCCACAACCAAATCAACAGAGGGTTCATGTCTCACCTTGTCCATCCACAAGCTCCTTTCTTCCTCTCGCTCTCCACCCCGGGGTGGTGGGTGCTGCTGGGCTCTTCCCTGAGGTCTGCCCGCTGCACCTGCAGCCCAGTACAAGTGTCTCCGGGTGGCTCGCCGTCTCTAAGAAACTCCACTGCCCACACGAGGGAGACAACTCCTCCCCTTTTCCTCCTGCCTCCAGCCCATCTCTCCAGCATGTCCTCCTTCCCACCTCTGGGTTTGTTCTTCCCTTTTCTGTCATCACATCTTCTTTTCATCACTGGTCCTCTTCCCTCCACCAGTGAGTGGTGTGGCCTCTGGAAGGGGCACAAGACCCTGGCCCGGGCCCTTGAGGCCTTTCACGATAGGCCCAGAGCCTTCCTTCTGGCCTCATTCTAAGACTCCCTGTGAGCTAACCACACACTTCTGGCACCACACTGCCTCCCCATTTTGCTCAGGCTGTACCGTCAGCCCCCAACGCCTTCCTGTTGTCTTCATCTGACAAGTTCCTTCCCACCCTCCAGATTCATCTCAGACCCCATCTGTCTCATGCGGCAGCCACGCCAAATGCGTGAGTTTGCACTTCGGAGTCTGACATCTGACCGTAACCTGGCAGCTGGGTGTCCCTGGGCAAGTTACTTCATGTCTTCTGAGCCTGTTTCCCAATCTATAAAAGAAAGGGGTGATCCATACCTTAGGGAGGAGAGGATTAAATGAAATTAGGTGAATGCAGTACGCAGCCTGGCACCTGGGTCCTGGCAGCGACTCAGGAATCCTTGCTACGGGAGCCTGTTTCCAGCCCCTCCCACCGGCGGTGATCTCGCCCTCCTCTGAAGCTCTAGAACACTTCTGGTCTCTGTCGGAACAAATTGGCCATCTATTACGGGCAGCAGACTCCTCTAATGCAGGAGCTCCTTTTGTAGCCCTTTGGGTATTACCGGAAAGGTATTTGTTGAATGGAAATAGAAATTGTTGGCAGATCTGTAATGACCCGTCCTGGGGAGAACAAACACCTCCCTGAGCCTGGAGATGCTCCAGGGCCAACAGAAGCCAGCAGCTGCTTCCTGACGCCACCAGCTCACCATCTGGTCTCACACCTCACCTCAGTGCCTCAGACCACGTTAGCCACTTCCCGGTTCCTCCTGTCTGTCCAGCACAGTGATGCTGGGCAGGAATGGGCCTGGCTGAGCAGAGATGATCCCCAACAATGGCCAACAGCTGGGCCCCGATGGATCCTGCCTCACCAGCTTGGCCACTCCACATGGCCTCATCTCCTTGCACTGTGCAAATGGAATGCCACACTCAGGGAGTTCCTTCCCCGAGTCCCACTTTTCTTTCCAATCAGGTGACCTCAGATGGAGGCACCTCCACCCATTAGAGATGTTAGCACTGATGGTCCCCAGTGAGCAGGTGGCAAGCTCCGGAGGAAGTTCAGGGCCAGCAAAAAACTGCGTGGTCAAGCTCTGCTGACTAAGGAATATGTAAGGAGGACGAGCCTACACTATCCTGTCACACCCTTCCTCGCCCCAGGACAGTAAGTGTCTATTTACAGATGCCCATACAACTCAAAGCAAAGAGAATATGTCCAGGGTGGTGAAGACACGTCTCTCCTTACTCAGCCCCTTCCTCTGGGGTGGGAGACCAAAAACTGCTCGGTCAAGCTCTGCTGACTAAGGAATATGTAAGGAGGACGAGCCTACACTATCCTGTCACACCCTTCCTCGCCCCAGGACAGTAAGTGTCTATTTACAGATGCCCATACAACTCAAAGCAAAGAGAATATGTCCAGGGTGGTGAAGACACGTCTCTCCTTACTCAGCCCCTTCCTCTGGGGTGGGAGACCAAAACCATTTGGGCGAATTAGAGATCTGTCAGCAATTAGGGGGTCACCCACGCAGAGAGACAATGGCGAGCTCCTCCAAGGGACTGGACTTTACTAGCAACGTGAGTGGGGGATGAATTCATCACCAGGCCAGCAGCCTCCCCGGCCTGGAGAATTCTCTAGAACCCCAAGGTAAATTTTAATCTGTGCCCCTGGAAAACCACTTTGCCATTTCCCCTACTCTCCTTGGTGTTCCTCCTCCAACGAGGCTTGTTGACACCCTGTGTCTTCTCCTCTAACAGCACTTATCCCCAGTCTTTGGCGGACCACAGGTCTTTCTCAATGCAGGCACAGAGCTCCTTGAGGCATCTGTCTCTCTATAGCCCCAATTGCCAGTACATACTGGCACATAGTAGCTGCACAATAAAAATGTGTTGAATAGAATGAAACTATGAATTAAAAGGTGGATTAAAACCTAGAAGTTAAACTCCTCCCATTGGAGTAAGGAAGCAATAAGATGAAGGCTCCTTTTTCTATCTGAGAGTGTCCGCGTTCTGTCTGTCTTCCAGGCTCCAAACCTCTGCCATCTGACTCCCTCTTCTTGCCCTTCACCCCACAAAGCCCTTCCTGACGACCCAGGTGCCAGGGACCACTTTCCTCTCTGAACCCCCAAGCTCTGGCTGCCGGGTCCCTTCACCTGGTATGTGATTTGTCCTGTTTTGGCTCCTAATTATTTTTGAACTTGATTCCCTCTTCCTGGAAGCAGCACAGGGTGTGGCTTAAAGTCAGCATTTTGTAAATTAGTAAAATGACTGAGTGAACTGCTGAGTGGCTTTACTTCCAAGGGATATTCCACATTATGACACAGCTCCATACACATCTGGGCACCATGAACCTTTCATGTCTTCCCCAGAGCACACCTGCTATGGCATGTGGCACTTGTGGGTGTGTCCTAGCCACGCCCTTCAGTGTGCATAGGACACTCTGGGCCCTCCCATCCCACACCCTCTGGGCGCCCCTGCTCCCACTCCAGTACAAGTGTTTCTTTCTCATCCCTAGCATAGAAAGACCTCAGGGCTACGGAGTGGGAGCCGATGTCATCCCAACATTGGTCCTGACTTGCTGAGAGGTCTGGCTCTCTCTGCTTCACCTTTCTGTGCCCACATCTTTTTCTTCTTCCTCCCTTGATTGTCATCATGAAACACAGGTTTGAGCCTGGCATATAGTAGGTGTTCTCTCTGATCCTCTTTGCTTTCCCTCATGGTTGCAAAATAGCTGCCACATCTCCAAGCGTCCTACTTGTACACAATGATATCCAAAGATAGGAAGAAAGAGCAGCTTTTTGTGTGTATCTTTCTGCTTTTTGTCAGAGGAAATCTTTCCCAGAGGTCTCCAGCCAACTCCTCCTCAGGTCTACGAGGCAGAACTGGGTCACCTCCTCACCACTCCTAAACCAAGCATTGGCAAAGGAGATGGGATTTCCACGAGTGGCCTAAACCAAGCATTGGCAAAGGAGATGGGATTTCCACGAGTGGCCTAAACCAAGCACGACTCACCTCCTAGGGCTGGTACCACCTTCCTTGAGCATATTATTGATCAATATCTAAACGAAATTGGGATTCTACTCTCCAGGTGGAGAGGAGGAATGGCTGTTGGCGAGGCAGCCAGCCATCAACACCAAGAGCTCAGGCCAGAGCAGGCTTCATCCAACTGGGAGAACAATAACCCCTGCTCAGTGGAGTGCCGGGCAATTCATTTTATGTGAAAGATGCATTTTGAAAACCTGCACATTTTAAAGCTCACATCAATGAAAACCAGTCCCGACAAAGTATGGTAGTAGTTTCTATTTACTAGCTAAACACAGTTTATAATTCACTTGGCCTGCTAGGTTTCAACTGTGCAATTTGTGAAGAATTTTAAAAACGTTTGGGGAGCCCTGGCTGGTTGGCTCAGTGGATAGAGCGTTGGCCTGTGGACTGAAGGGTCTCAGGTTCAATTCCAGTCAAGGGCTCGTGCCCGGGTTGTGGGCTTGATCCCCAGTAGGGGGCGTGCAGGAGGCAGCCAATCAATGACTCTAAAATCAATAAAAAATATATTTTAAAAAAACTTTGGGGGATTTGCATTATTTCATGGAGGCTTTACTAACATTTTAATTAATATTTATTTGATTAAAAATTTTAATTGATTTGAGAGAGAAAGGGAGAGGGAGAGAGAGTTAGAAACATCAATGCTGAGAATCATTGATCAGCTGCCTCCTGCATGCCCCACACTGAGGACTGAGCCCACAACCTGGGCATGTGCCCTGACTGGGAATCAAACCACAACCTCTGGGTTCACAGGTCAATGCTCAGCCACTGAGCCACACCGGCTGGGCTATTAATATTTTAAAATATCTTTAAAATTTTACTAATATGTTATGCAAATTTTCTGTTTTGCTTAAAATACGATATTATCTCTAAGATGAGTTGCTTAGGCAGCTGTGAGGTATGTGGGGGGCGGGGAGGGGAGGGACAGTTATGGTTTGTTTTCCCCAGGTACTGGGAGGATTATGTGGACTGGAGGGGCCAGCAACCCAATGGCAAGACTTCAGGCAAATTACTCTCTGCCTCAGTTTACCTGATTTGACCAGCTTGCTGGTTGAAAGGCCCCTCTATTGCTGTAAAAGTCTATGATTCTGTGGATCCATAATGCGTCTAAAATGTTATGATTAGCATAAACATTGCACGCTTTATATCCGAAAGCACACAAAGCATTTTTTAGGTTCACTGCTGTGCAAAGAGATAAGCAAACAGTCATTGGGAGGGAGAGTTTGAAGTCAGGAAGGAGCCAGAGGCCAAGCAAAGCCCGATTTTCTCCTCCTCCAACAAGCAGGGAATGTTCCTGTCCCTTGAGAAGGGGAGCCTGGATTCCATTCACAGCCATCCTCCACCCAGAGGTCCTCAAACTTTTTAAACAGGGGGCCAGTTCACTGTCCCTCAGACATTCTACACATGCGCACTGCGGGCCCGGGACGAGTCGGCTGCTAAGCAGGACAGGCAGCGGCGGCAAAAACACCCGGCGGGCCGCATGTGGCCCGCGGGCCGTAGTTTGAGGACGCCTGCTCCACACAGTACTGCAGCCTCCAGGGCTCTCTCCTGCCCAGGAAAATGAGTATGAGACTCGGGCAGGCTCCCTCCGGCTGCTCAGAAAGCAGCTGTTTTCCTGAATTTGGCCCTGGCAGCAGTGACTTGAGAACTGTTTGGAGACGGGAGTAGAAGGTTGGTGGGCAGTGACCAGGCTCCACCCAGCTCCAGCCCCCAGAACAGAGGTCCCAAAGCAGAACTGAGGGCCACAGGGGTTTGGTACAGCCTGGGCTGTGGCTTCACACCATATTTTGAAACATTTTTTAATACGTTGGTATCTTCAAATGAGCTAGTTCTATATATAAAACTTCATATTTCTGGCTTCCTTTGAAAAGTGGATGATCTTACAACTTGAGGACCTACATTCCTGCGTGGTAGTAACTGGCTTGAGCTGAGTGACTGCCTCCTCCCTCGCATGGAGCATGTGCAGCCCAAGTTCATCGCGGCCCCACCACTCCCTCTGTCTCCCTGCAGCTGCCTGAACCTGAGATACCTGGTGCAGCCGCTGGGCATTTGGCTCCTCCTGGGTGGGCTCCCACGCTCCTGCAGCCCAAACTCCTTCCAGGATGCCAGCTAGTTAATTTCCCAGCATCCCTCCCACTCCTCCTTTATCTGGGCTTGCAGTCCTCTCTCTGCTCTGATGTTAGTTATTAATGATCTCGGGCAGCATTATGAGCCACCAAGCACTCAGGTCACAGGAGGTGGGAGTCTCTGTTTGCATCCCTGGTGCCTGCACGAGGGGTCCAGTGTCCTATGCTGAAGGCTTGTCTTTTCGGAGAAGCACTAACCTGTCAGAGACGCGCCTGCCTCAGGAGCGCGAGTGGGGTGTGAAGGGGCAGGAAAACACACTGTGCCAGGAAGGGTCGACGGACCTGGGAATGTTTAGCAGAGAAAAGAGAAGGGCCAGGCAATGTGATCCTTCCTTTACACATACGAAGGGCAGTCATGTGAGAAAGGACTGGAATGAGTGACTATTGTTAATAGCACTACTATTAATAGCCACTACTACTAACACTAGTGAGCAATCTTTATCTAGTGCTTACCATGGTGACCAAAGTTGATAACTATAGTATTGTATGATTCAAATTTTCTAAGAGAGGAGAACTTCAATGTTCTCACCCCTCATCCCTAAAAGATAAATATGTGAGATGATGGATGTGCTGATTAACTTGATGGGGGAAATCCTTTCAAAATGTATATGTATATCAAATCATCATATTGTATACTTTATTTTTTTAATATATTTTTATGGATTTCAGAGAGGAAGAGAGAGAGAGAGAGAGAGAGAGAGAGAGAGAGAGAGAGAGAGAAACATCAATGATGAGAAAGAATCATTGATTTGCTGCCTCCTGCATGCCCCCCACTGGGGATCAAGCCCGCAACCTGGGTACATGCCCTGACCAGGAATTGAACTGTGACCTCCTGGTTCTTGGATCAATACTCAACCACTGAGCCACACCAGCCGGGCTATACTGTACACTTGAGATATCAACAATTTTCCATTCTACCTTAATAAAGCTGAAAAAAGAAGAAAAACAATAAAGGCCCAAACCAGTAGACCAACATCTCTAAAGTACTAAAAGTCAAAACTTCCAACCTCCAATCCTATATCCAGCAAAAATATCCTTCACCAAAGCATGCTTTTCCCATAACTTTGGTTGGCTCAGTGATGGAAACCATCTTCACAGTCCCCCAGGCACAAATCTGGGTATCAGTGCCTTTTCTCACTCCCTGGCATGTGCTCTCGACTCTTCCTTCAAATCGTATATTCAGAATCTGACTGTTCTTTCTACCTCCATTTGTCTTTCTGGTCTAAGCCACTATCATCTCTTGCCTGGATTACTGCAATATCCTGCTATTCAACCTCTGTATTTCTACCCTTGCTACCCTACCATCAATGAGAGGACACAGCAGCCAAAGGGATCCTTTTTAAACCTATGTCAGTTCTTTCACTCTTCTGCTCAACACTCCCCATTGGCTTCCCACCTCACCAAGAAATGAAAGAGAGCCCTTACGACAGTCTGCAAGGGCCTCATGTGATGGAGCCCCTCCCATGTCTCTGCTCTTTCTCCCTCCCTCTTTTGCTCACTCTAATCTGGCCATCGTGGCTTGCTTGCTGTTCCTAAAACACATGAGCATGTTCCTGCATCAGGGACTTTGCTCAGCGGTTCTCAACCTGTGGGTCTCGACCCCTTTGGCGGTCGAACGACCCTTTCACAGGGGTCGCCTAAGACCATCCTGCATATCAGATATTTACATTACGATTCACAACAGTAGCAACATTACAGTTATGAAGTAGCAACGAAAATAATTTTATGGTTGGGTCACAACATGAGGAACTGTATTTAAAGGGCCAGAAGGTTGAGAACCACTGCTCTAGACCCAGTAAAATCTGGCATCTATAGGGCTCACTCCCTCAGTTCTCTACCTAAGTGATGCCTTATCAGTGAGATCTTTCCTAACCATCCTAAATAAACTAGCAACGCAACACACATTCTCTTCCTCCCTTATCTTGCTTAGTTTCTTCATAACACTTATTGCCTTCATATTCAATTAAATATTTGTTGGATGAATGAATGAACAAAAAAACACCTATGATGCAAGGCTGAAGCTCAGATAAAGGTCTGTGAGAGCTCAAAGGAAGACATCTATTATTTATGGGGCATCCTCCATGGTCTAGCACTGTTGGTTATATCATTTAATCTTCATTATCAGCCTGGTAAATAATTCATTGCCATTGATTTACAGAGAGATGTTGAGACTCAAAGAGGTTAAGTGTTTGCATTGTAAATGATGGCGAATTCAAATCTAGGTCTTTTCTAATTTCACCTATGTACCCATTGCATCACACAGCGAGGAAACCCTGTCTGGCTAGGTGAGAAAAGAGGGAGTAAGTATCTGAGAGGCTTTCTGGAGGAGGTGGCACTGTAGTTCCTGTGAGATAATAAAAAAAAGAACCATATTGGTCTCTGTACCTGGTTCCTGGCACAGAGCTCCTAAAAAATAACCCTTGCGATTTTTTAAGTGATGAGAGCACAGGGAGCATCTTTTGTTCTAATATTTGGTCTTTGATGCCCGTTCCTGACACAGAGTTCCCAAATCCCTGGGATTGCCCGGGTGACAGTAGTGTCTTTCGTTCTAATGAGGTGACTCTGGTGGGTTCCTGGGTGGGTGCTGGTCACCAGAAAGATAAAGCCATGATCAGAAGCTTGGAACTTTCAGAACAACCCCCCATCCGCCAGCGAGGAATCGGGCTGGGGATGGGATGAATGATCCCTCATACCTATGTGGTTAGGCTGCATCAAATCCCCAAATACGGGGTTTGAAGAGCTTCCAGGTTAGTGGAGGTGTTTGGAGAGGACATGGACACTCCTCACCCCTTCCCGCAATCCTTGTCCTGCCCATCTCTTTCATCTGGCTGTTCCTGAGTTATATCCTTTTATGATAAACTGGTAAACAGTAAGTAAATTGACCCGGCCAGCATGGCTCAGCGGTTGAGCATCAACCTATGAACCAGGAGGTCACGGTTTGATTCCCGGTCAGGGCACATGCCTGGATTGAGGGCTCAATCCCCAGTAGCGGGTGTGCAGGAGGCAGCCGATCAATGATTCTCTCTCATCATTGATGTTTCTATCTCTCTCTCCCTCTCTCTTCCCCTCTAAAAAACAAAACAAACAAAAAGAACAGCAAGTAAATTGTTTTCCTGAGTTCTGTGAGCTGCTCTAGCAAATTAGTCAAACCCAAGGAGGGGGTCATGGGAACCTCTGGCTTAGAGCCAATTGGTCCGCAGCACAGGTGACAAGCTAGACTTGCAATTGGCATCTGAAGTGGGGGAGAGGGACAGTCTTGTGGGACTGAGCCTTAACCTGTGGAATCTGACACTACCTCCGGGTAGACAGTGTCAGAATTGAGTTGACTTGTAGGATATCCAGCTGGTGTCGCAGAATTGCTTGGTAGGGAGATCGGAGGTGGGGAATCCCCATACACCTGATTGTGCGTGTGATAGCCACGTGAGGGTTAAGGAGACACACAGGAGAAATGGGTTTTCCCTAACACGGCTCTCAAGGCATACGATGTAGGCAGGAGGTTAGCGTCGCTCACGGTAACAAGGGGTTGGGATGGAGTATAAAGTTGCTAAAAGGAGAGAGACATTCCAAGACATACTCAGAGGTGAGGTGATACCAATGGCAACCTTTGCTCATTCACAATTCTGCCTGAACTTTCCAACAATTAGAGCTGTCCCCAAAGGAGCCAATGACCTAGGAGGCAATCAGGATGATAGCGCTAACGATTCCTTATCTGTGTAGAGTGCTTTCGAGCTTACAACGTACTTTCACATGCCACCTCACTCATCCTGTGATGGCTCTGCAACCTGTGACGAGGATGGGGTGAGTATTATTTCCCCCATGTGATCAATGAGGAGGCTGGGGCTTAGCTATTAAGCACTGACATGGGTCTTGCCACTTGAGGTTTGATTTTCTTTCAAAGTAGTGAAAGCTCTATCCTTGAAGTGTTGGGTGGGAGTCTCCTCATGTCAGATTGTTGTGGAGGGAGGTTGTGTGGACAGCCAGGAAGAAACAAAATGGGCTCTGTGGACTTTATGGTCCTGGATCAATCAATTTTTTTAAAAGTTTTTATGATAGTAAAATATATATAACATAAAATTTACAATTTTAGCCATTTTTAAGTGTACAATTCAGTGGCATTAAGTACAACTTCACATGTACAACTATTACCACCATCCATTTCCAGAACTTTTTCACCTTCCCAAACTGAAGCTCTTTCTCCATTAAATACTAACTCCCCAACCCCCTCCCCTGGCCCCTGGCAATCACCATTCTACGTTTGTCTTATAAATTCAACTATTCCAGGTACCTCATAGATGTGGAGTCATACAATATTTGTCCTTTCGTGCCTGGCTTATTTCACTTGGCAAAAGGTTTGCAAAGTTTGTCCATTTTGTAGCAAGTATCAGAACTCCATTCCCTTTTAGGGCTGAATAATATTCCACTGCGTGAATATACCACATGTTGTGTATCCATTCACTGTTTCTGCCTCCTTCCGCAGAAATATTTTCCCCTCTAGGCTGCTAGTTCCAAGAGCAATGCCCCAGCACCCTCTCTCCTAGCCTTCTGCATGTAAATGGGGCTATTTGCACCTGGAAGTACCTGCTTAGGATCAGATCCCATCTTGAGGGCCAGACTTTCTGGAAGTTTCTAGAAGACAGTACTGTGTAGGGCCAGGCACTAGAACTTCTCTTTCCTTGAACAGAAATGGCAAAAAGCTCCAAGTTCTCCCCCTTCCCCAAACCATGTAGCTCAGCTCCCCAGGCTGCCTACGGAGAGCGGGAGAGTGGTGGTCCATGGGGAAGAGCCACGGTTTCTACCTTGGACCCTCCCAGGATCTCCCAAGAATTCCAGGTCCTGTGCAATCATTGCAGCTCGAAGTTGGCCAGAACAGGGAGGTGTAGCCACCTGTTGGGCACTGGGGGTAGTGCAGCTTTGGGGCCCAGGGAGGCCACATCTTTCCCAGCTAGGCCACATCCCTGCTCCACCCCATCACCAGGGAATGAAAAGCACTTGTAGGCTGAAATTGCTGAACATTGCAAGCACCGGCCACATCCCTGCTCCAGCCCATCACAGGGAATGAAAAGCACTTGTAGGCTGAAATTGCTGAACAAAAAGCTAGATAAAGTCCAAATAAAAATACAAGAACTAAACAAAAGCAGCCGCCATATCCAGACAATGGGGTTTTATTCAGTGCTAAAAAGAATTAAGCTATCGCCCTGGGTTGGTGGGTCAGTTGGTTGGAGCGTCATCCCGTACACCAAAAGGTTGTGGGTTTGATCCCTGGTCGGGGTGTGTATGGGAGGCAATGGATGGATGTTTCTCTCACATCAATGTTTCTCTCTCTCTCTCTCAAATCAGTGAGCCCGGGGGCGGGGGGAAGAGCTATTAAGCCATGAAAAGACATGGAGGAAACTTAAGTGCAAAGTACTGAGCAAAAGAAGCCAATCTAAAAAGGCGACATACTGTATGATTCTAACGATATGATATTCTAGAAAAGGCAAAACTATGACAACAGTAAAAAGATCAGGGATTAGGAGAGAGGGATGAGCGAAGAGGTGTGCACGGGGCATTTCCAGGCAGTGAAACTACTCTGTCTGATACTACAATGGTGGGTACAGGTCATTATACATTTGTCCAAACCCACAGAACGCACAGCACCAAGAGTGAACCCTATCATGACGTGTCAATGTAGGTTCATGGACTAAAACAAATTAACTACTCGGGGGAGGGATGTTGATGGGGGCGGGGGGCTGTACATGAGTGGGACAGGGTGTATGTGGGGGACTATGGGGTATGTGGGAACTTTATGTACTTCCTGCTCAATTTTGCTGTGAACCTAAAACTGCTCTAAAACGGTGGTCGCCAACCAGTGGTCGGACCACTGGTGGTCCGAGAGGTCCAAAAGGTTGGCGACCGCTACTCTAAAAAATAAAGTCTATATATTTAAAAAAGCAGCCCAGATAGCCCGGCTCTGTGCAACAAGGAGGGCCACCTTGCTCCCCACTCCACGAGTGCCCAGCTCTAGGCTCAGAAAGCCTTTCTCTCCCCAAGGGTCTCGCAGCCCGTTCTCTTCTGATGTTTCTTTTTCCCGCCGGGCAGGGATGAGAGGCAGCGCTTTGCCTTGTAAGCACAGGGGCGGGGTTCTTTGCAGTCCTTCCAGTCCTCTCCTTGGTTGCTCAGCTGAAATGCCCCCTCTTCATGAGGCCTCCCCTTAACCCTCAGGCACCCCCCCTCCCACTTTCCTGTCTGGTTTTCTGCCCAGCACTCAGCACTACCTGAAATTAGCTTACTTGCTTCCCTATTGCGTTTGTTGCTGTTGTTAATCCTTACCTGAGGATATTTCTCCATTGGTTTTTAGGGAGAGTGGAAGGAGAAAGAAAAAGAGAAACATTGATGTGAGAAAAACACGATTGGTTGCCTCCTGCATGAGACTTGACCAGGGCCCAAGCCAGGGAGGAATCTGCAACCAAGGTACGTGCCCTTGACTGGAATCGAACCCGGAGCCCTTTGGTCAGCAGGTCGACACTCTAGCCACTGAGCCAAACCAGCCAGGGCACTTACCTATTTCTTTCAGTCACCTCCTAACAGAATGAAGGCCCCACCAAGGCAGAGCCTTGTCCCTAGTGCCCGGAACATTGGGTGGCACAGAGTAGGAGCTCAGTGTATGTTGACTGAATGAGTAATTGGGTTACTGACCAGTTGCATAACCTAGGGCAAGGCAGTTAACTTTTCTGGACCCCAATTTCCTCATCTGGAAAATGGGCAATTAGACTTAATGACTGTTCTCTTTTTGCCACAAGGCTCTGAGTGTTCTAACAAGTATCAGAATGGCCTTGTTTTCCCACTGAGGGCTTCTGCCAGACCATCAGGTGACTATGAGGTACTTAAGAAGAGAATTCCTAGTGGCCTAATGCTGCCTGGCCTTTCAGGCTAGGTTTGTGGGTGCAGGGGAGAGGTCAGAGTGTGTGCTGGGTAGATTGGGGTGCAGGGAGTTCCTCCCCTAGAATGTGAGCTCCAAGACAGTGGCAATCTTGCATTTTAGTCATTCATGCAGCATGTGTGCCTAGAACAGTGCCTGGCATTCAGCGGGCTCGATAGATAGCTACCCAATGAGTAAAGAAACAGTGCCAGGCACGCAAGCAGCACTCGCTCCTGCGTTCCCACTCTGGGTGAGGGTTCTCTTTGGGTCGTGTGTGGTGTGACAGCCACAATAACAATCCCTTCCCTGGGTGAAGCCTTTGCAGTGTTTGCACATGCATCATCTCACTTGAGCCTCATGACAACCCCATGAGATAAGGACCATTAAGTGTTATTACCCCAGTTTACAGATGAGATAACTGAGGCTCAAAGAGTTTGACCTGCCCAAGGCCACATAGCTGGTAAATGGCAGAGCCTGATCTCAAACCCAGGTGTTTTGTTTTGTCCTTTTTTTTTCCCCCCTCCAGACTCAATGCCTGTGTGTGTGTGTGTGTGTGTGTGTGTGTGTGTGTGTGTGTGTGTTGTTTTGCTCATACAAAGCTCTGTGTGAGCAGAAGAAAGCCTTGTGCTAGAGCGAGGGCCCTGAGGAGAGAAAAGGTGGATCAGAGAAGAGATGCCTGGAGCCAGCATGGGGCTGAGCCCATAGCCAGCCCCGATGACGGCGACTCCCTGCGGGTGGGGGTGGGGTCAGGGGGCTGAGTGAGGAGCAGGAGGACATTCCTTCGCCTTTTAAGTGTAGGGAGGGGCCTTCTAAGTGCAGTGAAGCAGGCAGAGTCCAAGCCTCCCTCCACTCCCAGTGCCCCGTGACCCCACGGCCGCCAGAGAGACCGCTGGCCTCACGTAGGCACCGTGGCCCCTCAGGCCCAGACATGCCAGACTCCAACAGGTCATGCCCGGGGCACAGATGCCAAGGATGTGGGCAAACTGGTTTGAGGAACACAAAAACCAACTCAAATCTCTTTCCTTTCCCACACAAGGTACCGGACCTGCCCATCATCCCCACGCCAAGAAGCACCCAGCACCCAAATCTCCCCGACTTTGCCGAAGTCACTTCTAGGCCTCCCTGAATCACACACACACACACACACACAGCCCCCCCATTCCTCCCCTGGGAGCCCCCAAACTGAGCCTGTTGTTCCCATCCTACGGGTCTTCCCTGGCCCCCTCTTCTGCATCCACAGCCTGTGTGGTCCCTGACCTGGCGCTGACCTGGGGCTTACCATGAGCTTATCTGTGTGTGCCTGCTCCCTCCCCGCCTGCTGCCTGAGGGAAAGACCCAGCCCCCATGCTGGGCCCCACCTGTGCCTGGCGCTGGGGTCACAGGTGCCTGCCTCCTACCCTCAGCCCGGGTCAGAGAGCCCCGGAGTCAGCAGCCATCACACCACCCCGAGGCCAGGAGGCAGCGATGAGGAAATGGAGGGGGACAGGGGAACGGAGGCCAGGGCAGGCGCCCGCCCACACACTTACCTGCCCAGCAGAGCAGAGGTCATCTCTAAAGCTGGTCAAGGGGGACAGGGGAGGGGGGCGGGCCCATCTGCAAAGCCAGTGCGGAGAGGCGCCCTGTCAGACCCCTTCTCCTGAGGGAGGGCAGGTTTCCTCTGGACTCCCCAGCCAGACCCAAAAGGGCAAGAGGAGGGATGCCTTGGGTTCCCTCCTCCATCAGCCACCGCACGGGAGCCCCACGCGCGCCCTTCTGCGAGGCGCCAGCTCCGGACTTGGAGCCCTTGCTTCCCAAGCAGCGTCACCTGGCCCTGGGCCGGCAGGGGCCCCGCAGCAGGGTGGTTGCTGCCCAGTGTAGCTAATAGATGTTCATCGACCACCTGCTCTCCCGGCCGCGTGCTAAGGACTTCACAGTGTTCTCTCGTTTACTTAATGGGGTGGCTCCCAGGTCTGTCTCTGGGAGCAACTGTGGGGAGGGGCGCTTCTAACCGGGTAGGGTGACCCCGTATCATTATCAAGTGTCCTGGTGGGAAGAGAAGCGGTAGGTTTGGGGGACCGTCTGCAGGCCTGCCTCCGGGAGTTGTGTGTGATGTACCCAGAGGGGCAACTGGGCCAGAGGCAGCCACTAGAGGGCGCCAGTTAGCCATGCGAGGCTGGCAGCAAGGGGGCAAGGCCTGTTTGAAGAGAGTTTCGGGCAGAGAGCAGGCAGGTGGAGGGTGAGTTGGGAGAGGGCCCAGTAGGGCCCTGGCTGAGCCCATGCCCATGCCTGGCCAAGGCCCACCTCCTCTCACTCCCCCACCCACCCAGGGCGACAGCAGGCTCCTGGGAATCTTGTGAGGAAATGAGCACCCTGGCATTGCTTCCCTCTCCCCATTTAACCTGGCCAGGCCCTGCCAGGTGCTTGGGGCAGCATGGTCCACCCTGAGCTGGAGACCACAGATGCCGGGCCTGCTCTCCGGATGGGCAGGAACTGGCCACAGATGGCCTTTCTGGAGAAATGGCCGGGTACCAAGGAGATTCCACGGCCCTCCTAGGGGTGGGGGCGGGAGTGGGGAGGGCAGGAGGCAGAGTGGAGCATTTGATTAGGAGTCTGGATTTGCCTTCTCTTCCTTAACCCACCCGCACTACCCGTGAGGGCCCAGGCACAACCCTCAAGTCTCAGAGCCTTACCCGTGGGGAGGTTGGAGGGCTTGGCACCATGAGGAGCCCACTTCTCACCTTCCTGCCTGGCCACTGCGCCATCCGGAGGCCACCTTGCAATCGGATGAGGGATTGGCCTCCCGGAGGCAAACTCTGTTCCCATCTGGACAGTGCCCTGCTCCCAGCCCGAGGACGTGAGGTTACCGGGGCACAGAGCAGGGCCAAGCGGGCCTGCTGTTCTAAGTGGGACACCCCAGGCCGCAGTTCTAAGTTCTCTCCGGGAGAGAAGGCACACAAAACGGTGTTGGGCACTATCAAAACCACACATTTCGGTGGCCGGCCGCCCTGGGCCTGGGGTGCAGCTCTGATATTGGTAGCTGTGTGGCTGTGTGATGGTGGGCACATTATTTCACTTCTCTAGGCCTCCGTTGACTCACTTGCAAAAAGTAACAAGACGCAGTGGTTCTCAACCTTGGCTGCACATTAGAATCACCTGGGAATCTTTTTAAAATCCTGATTTCTGGGCCTCATCCTCCGGAAATTCTGTTTCTTTGTTACTGATGTTGTGGCCCCACCCCATAACAAAGAAACAGAATTTCTGGAGGATGGGGCCCAGAAATCAGGATTTTAAAAAGATTCCCTGGTGATTCTATGTGCAGCCAAGGTTGAGAACCACTGAACAAGAGTATTTTGCAAGGCAGGTATGAGGATTAAATGCAGTAAAGAACAACTGAATGCACGTGGTGGGGGATGCGCTGAGCGGCTCCAACAGGGCCCTTCCGTCTCAGCCCAGCTTTCCCTCTGTCACGGGAGTCCTTGTTTGCAAGAGAACAAAGATGGACTTTATTGATTTTTTTTTTTTAAGAGAGAGAGGAACATATCAATCAGCTGCCTCCCACAAGCCCCCTACCGGGGACCGTACCTGCAACCCAGGTATGTGCCCTGACCACAGGCAACCTTTTGGTGCCCAGGATGATGCCCAACCCATGGAGCCACAATGTTCGGGGCCAAAGATGGACTTTAAAAAGCAGTATGTACACAAGCGAATTTTCTACTTGACAGCGGCATCGGCAGATGTAGGAAGTCATGGGTGTCTCAGTGCCAACAGCCTCGATCTTCTTAAGACTCATTCATTCATTCGTTCATTCGTCCTAGATTACAGCTGTTGTCCTGACATCGTTATGAATAGCCTCCTTTCACTCTTGAAGTGCCCCAGTTTGGATGATAAATTATATGATTAGTCTACCCACTGTGCCAGGTCCTGTACTAGGCCCTGGGGATCCAGAGATGATATGCACAGCCCCTGGCCTCCAGGGCTCACCGCCTGGGAGGACACAGACCAGGAGACGACTGGGATGCGGAGTGAGGAGGTGGGGGCGGAGAGGCGGCTGTGTGGCCAGCTAGCCCCTCTCTGCCCCTTCAGAACCAACCAAGAAACATCCTCTGATGTATCTGCCTTCCTTGGTTTATTTACTTTTACTTATTTACAAACCAACTTCGGGGTTAATGCAGGCCACACATTTCCTACCAGGCAGATACACGAGGTAGCAATCCTTTTATTCATTGTGCCGGTTCTCTCCAGCCCCAGCAGCTGCTTTCTATTCAGATGTTTGTGTGTTGTTTTTTTAAGAGTCACAACTATCACTTCTGTTGTCTTCATGATCCCCAAAACATATAAATGTTCCAGAAGCAGGGTCCTAATGTGTCTTTCTATTCTCAGGGACAAGGACACCACAGGAAAATGACAATGAACTGGAGGCATGCTCGGAATGGCCAGCTCCTTGTAACGTATGCCAGAACCGCCCCCCCCCCCCCCCCCCCCCAGACACACACACACACTTGGTGAGATGTCTTAGGGAAAAGGAAAGGTGTGCAAAGAGAGAAAACAAGAGGAAGGGGAGGTGATGTCCTCTGGGGTTGGTTGGGGCTTGAGGCTGTCCCCTCTGGGCCTTTGCCAGACCCTCTGCGTTGGGTTGGGGGAGGATGACTCCCCTTCCCAAGGGACCACAGGTGGGGGGCGGGAGTTGTCTTGGAATGTGGAGGCTTTGAGAGGCCAAACCTTTCTGCCAGGTTCCCACACCTCCCGCCCATTCTCCTTGGCCCAGGCTTTCTCAGTGAAACAGCGCTCTCCCTCCCCCACCCACACCCTCCCAGGTCTCCGCTCAGTTAACGCAGAGCATCGGGTCCCACATCAGCAACAGAGTCTCCATATCTGTCCAGCTCCAGGCGGCGCAACTGGAATCTTATCTCCCACCTGGGGATCAGCTCATGATTCTATCTCACCATCACCCCGGGGTCATCGCTGGGTGAACATCGTGACAGTACACAGGGAAGGGGGCGGGAGAGAACATCGCCTTATTTGGACGTGCCGCCCCCAGAGGGGAAGAAAAGGAAGGAGGGGGAGGGGGATGAGAAGCAGATAGGAGCAAAAGGAGAAGAAAGAAGGCCTGGTGATTCTGAGAATTCAGGGTAACTGGGGACGTCACGGTGGGGAGTGTTTTCCCCGGCCGGTGGGTGGGGGCAAGGCACGGTGACTCGGGCCCTGTGACTCATGGGTGAGACTGGCCCCCAGATCCAGAAGTCATTCAGTTACTAAGTCACTCGTTCTTTCAACACACAGTGTTTGAGCTGTTATGCTTCAGACTCTAGACGAGGCCCTGGGGAGGGACAGAGGACTGACAGGACCTGGGAGGGAATGGCCTAGAAGCACAAGGAAGCTCCACTGCAGGGGCCAGGTGTGCAGGGGCCAGGTGAGCAGGGGCCAGGTGTGCAGGGGCCAGGTGTGCAGGGCCCAGCGCAGATGTGACTGGAGGCCAGTAGCAAGGCTCCACTCAGAGAGAGTGGCCAGAAAAAAATGCCCCAAGAGGGAAAGAGGGCCGGGGAGGGGATGTTTGGGGTAAGTTGTGTGGGAGGAGTAGGCAGGAGCCAGACAAGGGAGGGGAAGGGAGTTTCAGGCAGAGGAGGGAGCATCGTGCTTGTAGGCACGGCCGTTGTTGGGGGGAAGGTTTGGGGAACTGTAAGTAGTTCCTAAGAAGGTGAAGCAGGAGGTGGTGAAAATGAGGTGGAAGAGGAGGAGGAAGCCAGGCCCGGAAGGAGCTAAGCCGCTGTCCTCCAAGGGGAGGCCCTGAAGGTGTGCACCCAGGACAGCGAGCCAGAGGGCGGCTCGCTCAGGAGCAGGGCTGCCTTCAGTCATGGCGCTCTTACAGGTCCGGCCTGTGCTGGTTTTAGCGCACACCGCCACCCAGGCCACCCCCCAGTGACCCTCGGAGGTCCAGACACTCCCCAGTGGACGGATGAAAAGGAGCTTGCCCAGGCCTCTCAGCCAACAAGTGGCCGAGCCAGAATCAGAAGCCAGGGCCAGCTGAGCTCTGAGCCACTTCCAAACTTGGCCACCACCGGGCCTGCAAGGACCTCCTGTTGAACTCGCTCGCTGTCCACGGTATTTTACAGCTCCTCCTCAGCCGTGGCCAGCTCCACCGGATGCCCTTAGAAACAGCCGGCAACCCTCCCTCCCATGCCCTGTTGATCCCATCGCAGCATCGAGACCCTGGCTCCCCGAGTCCGAGGCGGGGGCTCCCGGCTGTGTGATCTGTGCGTCTCAGAGCACCAGGTGTCTAGGGAAGCTTCCAGGGCTCCTCGTGGGGGAGCTGCAGCCAGGGCCCCTCTAGGCTACAGCCCACCCAGATGACCAGGGTTCCCAGGAGCCACCCTCATCCCTAGAATTCTTTTTTTTTCAAATAAGAGACCCCTCTGACAACCATGAGATCGAGTCCAGCCGGCGTGGCTCAGTGGTTGAGCGTCAACCCCTGAAATAGGAGGTCACAGTCAGGGCACATGCCTGGGTTGCGGGCTCGATCCCAGTGTGGGGCATGCAGAAGGCAGCCAATCAGTGATTCTCTCTCATCACGGATGTTTCTCTCTCTCCCTCTCCCTCCCTCCCTGAAATCAATTTAAACAAAACAAGCAAACAAAAAGTCACGAGGATGGGCCCTGGGTACCAAGAGTTTGCTTCTGTTTGAGCAACAAGCCTTGCCCAGGCCCTCGGTGGCTCCTGCTCACACAGGAGGAGAGACCATTTCCCCGTGGCTGAGGGTGCCGGCATCGCCAACATTTCCTTGCTGGCGATAAATCCCCAAACATATCTTTGCTTCTCATCCTAACATAGAACCTCAGGTATATTTCCAGGGAAACACCGCTCTGCCCGCTTCTGATTCATACCGCTGAGCTCATCAAAACCAGAATTATTTGGAAATAGCTGCTGGGCTTACTGGATGTCCTCTGGGATCTGTAAAAATCTCTGTTCCTCAGAAACAGGAAGTTTCGACAGGAGGGCAGAGGCTGGTTGCAAAAATCAAAATGTGAATTCTCTCTGTTGCTGGCACTTCCGTCGGCCGCTCAACAACACGGATGCGGCGCCTGCCATGTGCAGGGGCTAGGAGCACAGAGGTGACTTTTCGAACGGGCTCCACGTTCACTTGCTAGGCCTGCCACAGCCAGGACTGGTGGCTCACACCCAGAAAGTTACTCTCTCACAGTTCTAGAGGCACGAAGGCCAAGGCCAAGGGGTCTGCAGGGGTGGTTTCCTTTGAAGCCTCGCTCCTTGGCTTACGAAAGGCCACCTCTCCCAGTGTCTTCCCATGATCTTCCCCCTGACTCTTTGTTCTAATCTCTTCTTAAAGAAAAACGTTTTATTGATATTTAGAGAGAGAGGGAGGGAGGGAGAGAGAGAGAAACATCATTGATGGGCTGCCTTCCACATACCCCTTACTGAGGATCGAGGCCATAACCGGGCATGTGGCCTGACCAGGAATCAAACCAGCGACCTCTTGGTTGAACCAGCAACCTATTGGTTGAACCGGTGACCTCTCGGTTCCTGGGTTGACACTCAACCGCTGAGCCACAGCCTCTTCTTATAAAGGATGCCAGCCACATCGAATTAGGGCCCTAATGACCTCATTTGGATTCAATGACGCCTTTAAAGGCCCTCTCTCCCAAGTCAAGCACATGAGGACTGAGCAGGAACTTCAGGCGTGGGGGCTACAGCTCAGTGGGCGAGAGGCTCTGCTCTCCCGTGACAATGCCCTTCTCTTTGATCTTGATCTGAGGTTAGTATCTGAGGAGAGGTGGTTTGAGCTGCATTTCCCGCATTGTTGTCGACTTTCTAAGGCAGGATGATTCAGTCGCATGAGCACTGAGCTGTCAGATCTACATTCTAATGTTGCCTCCTTCGCTTACTCCTTGGTGATGTAGCCCACATTACATAACCTCTGAGGCCTCAGTTTCCTCATCAGTATGATGAGGATTCTACCATCGGCCCCACGGGGGATTTTTGTGAAGATCCAAGAAGATAAGCCACGTAAAACACAGCACAATGTCTGGGAACAGAGCAGGTGCCCACAACATGGGAGTTCCCTTTCCCCAGGCACTTCCTGCAGGGTTTCCTCTTCCAGGAAACGAAGGATACGTTCCAACTGTTCTCTGGGGAGGATGTGCCGGGAAACAGCAGAAACTCGGGCACCGGGGGTGAGATGCCAGGTTCCCCGGCCAATTCATAGCTGACGTGCCTGACCGCTGTGCTCACCTCCTCGGGCTTGGGCCAGGAGGCCCTCCGGCCACCTCTCACAGTCTTGGCTGACCAGCTCACCGGCTCTCCATTTTACATGGTCTCCTGGCTCTCCCGCCTGTGACTGCCTTGGAAAAGATGCTACGCTGAAGGCAGCTAAGCCCCGGAGCAGGAAGGAGGAGGGGGATGATCTGAGCTGAACCTCTCCCGGAGCGCCCACGGCCGAGACCCCCGAGGGCACGGCGTCGGAAAGCGTGGGCCCCGCTGTGGAGAGCTGACCTTGAAGAGAAAACAAGCCCCAAGGTTGGCAAGTCCTCGGGTCGGAGGACGCCTCACAGTTCAGAGGTGTAGGTGCCGGACTAGCCACGGGCCTGGGTGCGAGTCCCAGCTCTGCTGTTTCCCAGGTGGGGCATTAGCCACTCTCGTGACCTCGCTGAGCAGTTCCCCTGGCAGGTAAATGGGTAACACGTTAGACAAATGTGAGTTCATATTTTATTGATCAGTCCAAACGGTATCCTACCAGCCGCCCTCCTCCGGGCTGCCACCTTTTCTCAGCTACCCAGGAATGAAGGGGGAAGTTTCTTTGTTTCCTTAAACTGCCACTATTCTACATACACACCTACTTTGGAGCAGATTAAGGTTACATCCCTTCTCAAAAAGAGTAGCTTTGCCAGCCCTAGCTGGTTTGGCTCAGTGGATAGAGCGTTGGCCTGCAGACTGAAGGGTCCCAGCTTCGATTCCGGTCAAGGACACATGCCCGGGTTGCAGGCTCAATCCCCGGTGTGGGGCGTGCAGGAGGCAGCCAATGAATTATTCTCTCTCAGCAGTGATGTTTCTCTCTCTCTCTCTCTCCCTCTTCCTTCCTCTCTGAAATCAATAAAAATATATCAAAAAATAAATAAAAAGAGTAGCATTTCCAGCTTTGGAGTAAGAGGGATGAGGGCTCGTTCTGGGACTTGGTGCCTCTTCA
>NW_005367354.1:395497-409001 GCF_000412655.1 Myotis brandtii
CTGATGACCTCAGGATGAGTAAGAGGCCCATGCGCGTCATGGCCCGACTGCTGGGAGGGTGAATGAGTTCAGTGCTCCCTGAGCAGGGCCCTGAGGCTTGTGCCAGGGGTCCTTGCGAGGGGCAGGGGTCACAGGACCCTGGAGAGGAAGGAGCGCAGCTTTATTTAGCCATGAGTTCGGGGTCCTGTGCCCTAGGCCCCCTGCTTCCAACCCCTGAGTGATGCTGGCCTTCCCCGTGGGGGGTGGCAGCCCACCACCCTCTGGGCTGCCTGAGCAGTGGGCGCAGGGTGGAGGCCCTCAGGGAACTCCAGAACACTGTGGTTCTCTGACCCTGGCACCCCTGGCCTCACCCCAGCACAGCCAGGCCCCAGGCAACCCTGAACTTGGCAGCTCAGCCTTGGCTGCTTTGAAAGAGCCCTAATCCAGGGCCCAACCGACAGGGTGTGTGTGCAGTGGGTGTGTGTGTTCACACTCTCCTGTACACCCTAACCCAGAGTGCAGTCAAGCAAATATTTTCGGCCTGTTTTCCACTTTCCATGTGCCTCATTTCTGAACGTTTCGTGGGAATGGGATCACAGCAAAGGAATGTATTAATTCGATGCGTTTTGAAATGTCTCATTTACATTCTTGGAGTTCAGGTGCAAGCTGACCCTGCTAATATCAGCAAAACAACATGCAATCTAGAGGCCTGGCTCTTGGTAAATAGGGCTGAAGCATCAGTTTCCCCATACCTGAAATGGGCGTAGCCAGCACATGGACGGCGAGGAAAGCAATGCCAGGACTGCAAAGCACGAGGCGCCCCGCCTTCATGTTCTCTGCAACCACCACAGCCCTGTCCTCACTCAGAGCCTCAGCCCCTCCCACAGCCACTCCCACCTGAAAATGGGGCTCCAGGAGGATATCAGAGGTGTCACCTGGGACCCACCGTGATGGCCTTGGATTGCTCAAGTCAGGAGCGGTGCGTTAGCTAGAAAGGAACTAGGACTCGGAGGAACATGCGAGGATGAATCCTGGACAGCGGGGCTGGAACATAAGTGAGGAAAACAAACCAACCGATGGGGAGCCCCCTGCTCCCTCCCCGCCAGAAAGGATGGGCCCTCTCTCCACCATCCCTTCTATTAACATGAGCCTTAGTCGTTTAAATGTCATTTGCTGCCTGGCTGGCGTAGTTCAGTGGTTGAGCATCGACCTATGAACCAAGAGGTCATGGTTCGATTCCTGGTCAGGGTATATGTCCAGTTGCAGGCTCCATCCCCAGTGAGGGGTGTGCAGGAGGCAGCTGATCAATGATTCTCTCTCAATCACTGATGTTTCTATCTCTCTCTCCCTCTCCTTTCCTCTCTGAAATCAATAAAGAATATATATATTAAATGTCATTTGTTAGAAACTCCATATAAAGCCAGAATAAACCTTAAGCAATAAACTCAGGTGTGGAAGAGAGATTACTGTCTTCCTTTCCTCTGACTCAGCTGAGACCCCTGCCACCGGAGTGGGAGGATATTCATCACAGTCCATTCATGATCCCCCTGCCCTTTTCTTAGCATCAGGATTGACTTTATTTTGGGGATGGATTATAAACCTAGACATACAACCTAAAACTTCTAACAGAGATCAGAGGAGAAAATTTCCGTAACATTGCAAAAGGCAGAGGTTTCTTAAACAGCTCACACAGGTTTCTTAAACAGGTCACAAAAGCAGGAACCATTTTTTTTTTTAAATTGCGAAATTGGACTTCAAATTTTTTTTTTAATCAAAAGACATTATTAAGAAAATAGGCAAGCCAGTCCACAAAGAAATATTCACGAAATATAGGTTGTCCCAAAAAATGTATACACACACTTTGAATAATTAGAAAGACAGTGTTTATTAAAATACACTTCATTTTCAAAATTGAGCTATTAGCTGTTAAAGTGTGTATACATTTTTTTGGGATACGCTGTATATATCTGATAAAGTTCTGATATCTGGTATTGAATATATAAAGAATACCAATAGATCAATAATAAAAGAAAAAAAAAACCCCACACAAGAAATGAAAGAGAGCAAAAGACTTGACCAGACATGTCACAAAAGAAGATTACAACTGGCCAATAAACAAATGGAAATTGCTCAACATCATTGTGTTAATCAGAAGATGCAAATTAAAACCACAATGCAAATACATTTCACACCCACTGGAATGGCTAAACTTAAAAGACCAACAACACCAAATGTTGGCGAAGACCTGGAGTACCTGGAACTCAGACATTGTTGGTGGGGGTGTAAAATGGCACAACCATTGTGGAAAACTATTTGGCAGTTTCTTATAACGTTAAACACAGACCTACTTTATGATTCACCGATTCCATTCCCAACTATGTACCCAAAAGAAATGAAAACATATTCACCAAAAAAAAAAAAAAACTTGTCCAAAAATGTTCACAGCAGTAGTATTCACAAGGAGGATACTGGAAACAACCCAAATGTCCATCTAGATGTGAATAAATGAACAAACTGAGGTTCCTTCTTACGGTAGACTATTACTCAATAATAGAAATGAACTAACTGCTGATAGATGCTACATGGATGAACCTCAGCAACATTATGCTGAAAGCATCAGCACAAAAGAGAACATACGGTACAATGTTATTTAAATTAAGTCCCAGAACAGGCAAAACTAATCTATGATGATAGAAATCAGAACGTTGGTTGCCTCCGGGTAGGGGGTGGGGATCGACGGAAAAGTTCTGAGAATATAATGTGCAGCATGCTGATTATCATTATAATTAATAATACTTTTTTTTGAAGGAAGAAAGTGGGGGGAAAGATGGAGACTTAGTTACATTGGTGTATGCGTCTGTCAAAATGCACTGAATTTTACACTTAAGATCCATCCATCACACAGTATGTGGAGTATACCTCAATACAGAACAAAAGCAGTTCCCAGGGGCTGAGAGAGGGGGAACTGGGGATCTGTGTTTAATTGGTATAGTTTTAGTTTTGCAAGATGAACAAGTTCTGGAGATAAGTTGCAAAACAATGCAGATATACTTAACACTTAGAAACGGTTAAAATGGTAATTTGTATGTTATGCATATTGGACCACAATTTTTTAAAAATGTTTGCTATTTTTAAAATTTTTTATATTTTATTGATTTTTTACAGAGAGGAAGGGAGAGGGATAGAGAGTTAGAAATATTGATGAGAGAGAAACATCAATCAGCTGCCTCCTGCACACCCCCTACTGGGGATGTGCCTGCAACCAAGGTACATGCCCTTGACCGTAATCAAACCTGGGACCCTTCAGTCTGCAGGCCGACGCTCTATCCACTGAGCCAAACCGGTCAGGGCTGGACCACAATTTAACAAACAAACCAAATATGCTACCACATACAACCTAACAAACCTTATTTATGAGGATGCAAACACAAACTACTTAATTTCTTAATATAATTTCTTGAAGTAGAAGAGTCAAGGTAGATCGTATGTTATGTCTATTTCACCACAGCACAATACACTATAAAATAAAATAAAACCTGTGGGTGTGGCCACACTCCGCCCTCGGGGCACCCAGCCTGGCTCTGGCTGGCTGCTGGCAGGTAGTGTGTCCCCTAAAGGCAGGATCACCCCCTTGTTTACGGCACCACAGTGGGTTTGGAAGGGGAGAAGGTCTCAAATGCTCACGTGGCTTGTGCTACTGGAAGCACAAAGTTCCAGCAGGACTTCCTGATGAATCCTACCCTGAAGAGCCTGGTTTCTTGTGTCTGCCCCCACTCCCACCAGATACCCTGGACCCTGGTACCGCCTTATACAGTCACAGCTGGTCAAGGCGACGGGCCCCTCCTACATTCTCTAGGCGCTGCCAGCCGGCTCAGTGAAGGGACTGCCCATGGGGACGCTGGGCCCCAAAGCCCTTTGGACTGTGCTCGCCCTGTGAGCCTCCCTGACGCGGATGCAGGCTGGTCACCTTGCCTTGGTCCCAGGCAGAGGACAAAGCTGTTCTGTGTGTGTGGTGGCAATGCCCAACATCCCGCTCTCTTTGCAAACATTCAGAGAAAGTGGAGTTGGGGGAAGGGGTCTTGAATTCTCTAGACCAGTGGTTCTCAACCTTCTGGCCCTTTAAATACAGTTCCTCATGTTGTGACACAACCATAAAATTATTTTCGTTGCTACTTCATAACTGTAATTTTGCTACTGTTATGAATCGTAATGTAAATATCTGATATGCTATATGTGTTTTCCGATGGTCGAGACCCACAGGTTGAGAACCACTGCTCTAGAGTAGAGGGTGACCTCGCTCTCCACCTCAGGCCTTGTTACCCCCGTGTTCTCCGAGGGCACCTTCTCTGCCCACCGCGGCGCCGTGGCGGTGCTCTAGTAAGCAGTGGGCAGAGTCCCCGTCACCCTTGCTGATTAGACCCTGCGCCTCCTCCTCGCGGGCCTACGAGTGCCCTGGAGGAGTAAATGGTTTGGGGCACAGACAGGCTCTCCAGCCTCTGCAGGGGAGCGCTGCCTTATGGGAAAAGGAGAGAGAAGTGGCACTCACTGAGCATCTCCTGTGGCCGGTCTGTGTTAAAAGGGTTATGTCATCTGGTCCTCACAATGCCCACTTGGAAGATGGGTAATTGAGGCTCAGGATGGGGTGTGGACTTGCCCAAGTTCCCCCACTAAATTAGGCATCGCCTCTGCCCCCCTACTCCCTTCATCACAGTCTATAACTGAAGATACTTCTAGCTTTTCTACTCTGACCCCTCCCGATGGCTGTCCCTGCCCTAACAATTAACCTCTTCCCAACAACCCCTTCCCTTGCTGGAGACGGAAACTCCTTCTACAGAGACATATTCCAAGGGCGTGGCCGAGAAACGCTCCCTGGAAGAGGGAAGGTGGGGTTTTAATTTTTCTGAAATGCATCGGGAAAGTAGAGGTAAGCCTCGCGATTCTAAGTGTGTTGCAAAGGTAGATGGAGGAATGAGCTTAGCGTGTCCTGGAGTCTGAAGGGGGCACTGCGTCTGGACTGGGGGAGGGGATGGGGTTTTCAGCACAGGCACTGGCGTCCCCTGCAGCCCTTCAAAGACTGCCTGAGTGGTGCCGGGGGCAGCTGAACTGGGCTTGCGGCTCAAAAGAGAGATCTGAGCTAGAGCTGGATCGGGAATTGTATGGACAAGAGCTCCCTCAGGATCGCCTGGTCGTACGGTCCCCAGAGCCTGCCACCGTGAAATGCAGAATGTTTGATGGAGTGTTAGCAGTGACTGAGTGTTAGCAGATGCCCTCGCTGTGGCCAAGGCGCTTATGACACTGAAAAGAGATTCTAGAGCAGGGGTCCTCAAACTTTTTAAACAGGGGGCCAGTTCACTGTCCCTCAGACCGTTGGAGGGCCGGACTATAGTTTAAAAAAAAACTATGAACAAATTCCTATGCACACTGCACATATCTTATTTTGAAGTAAAAAAACAAAACGGGAACAAATACAATATTTGTATTTGCATGTGGCCCGCGGGCCGTAGTTTGAGGACCCCTGTTCTAGAGGAACAGCCTCTGTCCCGGCCCCATCCCCGACGTCTGGTGTTTCCACATCTCACTCCAGGTTGCTGGACCCAGAGGCACCCAGCTGAGGAGCAGGAGCACATCTTCCCATCGCAGGTTTCTTCTCAGGCCCACCTGCCCTGTGTTTCCCCGGCTTTCCCTCCGAGGCCTCTGGTTCCACAATCCAATCTCCGAACCGGAACCTCCCAGCCACAGCAGGACCCCGATCGCAAGGCCCCAAGTGCACACACAGGTGCCTCAGCGATGCTCTCCACAGACCCACCCTCACATCCCGACCCAAAGACGCTCTGTCAAAAGGCAGAGGCCGGCTTCTCGCAGACAGGGAAACGGCCCCCAAGCACACACTGGTGAGTGGGCAGCGCCTTGAGTCCACTTGGGCATCACTCGGAAAACTGATTGGGTCCAAAACTCCATGAGCTGTCAGAGATCGGAGCCCGATGCCCGAAAACCTGGCAGGCCCGGACACGCCACCCTCTTGCCCGGGAAAGGACAACGGAGGCTGTGGGCAGCTCTGTTTCCCGCAGAGCCAGAGGCAGGAGGCAGGTCCCGACAGAGGCGTGGAGAATGCCAGGCTGTGAGGCCCACCTGCCACCCTGACCCAGTGATCGCAAAAGTCTCTTCCTTTTGGAAATCACGGGGCAGGGGTTAGCTGAGGGAGACGAGGAGCCAGTTAACGTTTGGGCACGCTACCCTCGTTGTGAGAATCCTACAAACGTGCGTCCGCATTCCTCATCCAATAGATTTGGGGGATTTAAAAAAGGGTTAGCATGATGTCTTTTTAAATATTTGGAAATATTCCCCACCCCCACCGCCAAAGTGGAGTGCTTGTTTTTTAAAAATAAACACGAGGCGGGAATGCTGTGCCCCTCGCATAGGTGAGTGTTGTGTAAGCCGGCCCGCCCATCGGCCGTGGGTGGGGACCTGCCCACAGCTGCCACCCCCTCCTAACAACTCCTGGGGGCACACCCTGCTCATTAGGCCCCGCCACACCCAGCCGCCCCGGCTCCTGGTTCAACCAGAATGCCAGGAGCGGGTGGCGGCTCCTTGAACCCTGAACAATGGGCTGCGGGGAGTTCATCCAGGCCCAGGCCTCAGGGCCCAGAGAGCTGGGTGCTGGGCGGTGAGCTTCCTCGTGCCCAGGTCGGCCTGTGGGGCCTGCAGACTGTCCCTGTGGGGGCTGGGAGCAGCAGGGACCCCCAGAGGGAGCCAGGCAGAACTCGAGGCAGTAAAAATCGACATGTGTTGAGGCTGCCTCCCACAGCCAGCAGCCAGCAGAGGGCTGAGTGTGCAGACATTATCTCACTCCTGCTCAATGTCCCCCCAGGCAGGTAAGGGATGGGACTTGTTCCTGCTTTATGGCTGGGGAGCCCGAGCCCAGAGGACGGATGGGCAGAGAGAGGAGGCTGTGCTGCCCCCTGCCTGCTGGGGTCTGAGCACAGTGGGTAACGTCCCTGCCAGCCCTGCTGCTGCCCAGGGACGGGGGCTGCACTAGGTGGGGATGCACCCACTGAGACAGGCTGCCTGACCCCAGCCCGACCTGGGGTCACCACCCCCACCCCCAAGACAATCCTGTCCTCGCTCCCCTTCCTCCAGGGTCCCCCCTTGTTCGCAGCGCCGTCTCCCTCGGGGCACCCCTTGGCATGAGGAAGGACGGGCGGGCTGCCGGCTTGGCCCCACCTGGGAAGTACATCCCACGGGAACTGCTGCTAACTCCGGATAAACCGGATCGGGGTTAGGCGGGTGGCGACAGGCTGCTATTTGTGGAGGCTCCTGGCCTTTGTGCTCCCGTGACACCGGAGGGTGAGGGCAGCAGCCGCGCTGCCCAGTCACGGGATCGGCCTGCCGGTGAGCCCGGATGGAGTCGCAGGCCGGGGGCTGGCGGCACGGAGTCTTCAGAGAGGTGCCACGCTGCCAGGAAAGAGCCCTGCTGGGACCCAGGGCCCCTGATGCAGCAGGCAGCCCCGCCACTACCCGGCTGGCACCTCCCTCTCCAGGGCCTCCTCGGTCCAGTGCGGGGTTGGACTGGCCGAGAGCCTCCCTTCACAAGTCCTCCACGGGCATTAGGCCGCGTTTCCCGACTCCCGGCCCTCCACGGCTTCTCCCAATAAAACCCCCTCCCATTGAGGGATTCGAGTGAACTTCTGTCTAAATGAAAGGCTGGGCAGGGATGGTTGCAGCTGTGCTGTGCACACGCTGTGCAGGTGCAGCTCTGGGCGGGCAGCCTGGGGCCTCCTGAGAGAGGAGGACCCACTGAGAGTGGGGTGGGGGGACCCCACTGGGCCCCTCCCACATGGCTCCCACTCCACACCCAGACCCGAGAGGCTCACACGCTCTCTCCAGGTCTCCGAAGCCAGCTGAGGCCCTTGGGCAGGGTGGGCGAGCTGAGCCCCACAGTGTCAAGGACCGGCCACAGGCCTCGAGGAAGAGGCAGAGGGGGAACTGAGCACAGTGGAGTAACGTCCCTGCCAGCCCTGCTGCTGCCCCTGCTGTTGACCTCTTAGGACAACGTGCCGCAGACACGCACTTACTCGCACATCGCAAGTCCACCGGGAAGGCCCACACCGAAGACGCGGGCACTGGTTAATGATTCGCAGCGCTGGTTTTGGTGGTCGCAAGTCCACCAGGAAGGCCCACGGGCACTGGTTAATGATTCGCAGCGCTGGTTTTGGTGGACAAAGGGTTTTTCCATAGGTGCTGTCATTTGAACCGCAAAACAAAACAATAAGATATTTTCTCACTTAATAGAGCAGAAAACTAAAGCTCAGAAAGTTTAAGCAACTTGTTTAAAGGATCCCAACCAGGAAGTGATAAAATTAGAAGTGGCCGAATTCCAGGGACCGTGTTTTCTCTAGGACGCCGTGCCCCTCTCTCCAGGCCCCGGGGACCCCTAAAGGCTCCACGGTGGGTGCAGGCGCCCCCAGCTAGCAAGGCTATGCGTCTGCCATCCAGACGGCCTAGGGAGCCACCCTACTGCTGCCTTGGGCCCTGTGTGGGTTTCTTTCCTCCTGCTAACCCCTTAGAGACAGAGACCCATAACTATCTTCAAATCTCCGAAAGCCAGAGGAGCAGGGACTGGCCACCTTCTGTGGGGACCAGGATGGGAAGAGCAGGACGCAGATGGGACAGGGTAGGGACGGGCCAGGGTGAGGATGAACTCTCCGCCATGACAACTGCCCGGAACTGCTTTGGAGGGTGGCGAGCTCCCCGTCACTGGAGGAATGCAGGCAGATTGGGTAACCATTCTGCCCTTGGAATGTCACAGAGGAAACTCGACCCCTGGAATGCTCAGAATGGGGAAAGAGTGGGTCGTGTGATCTTCGCACTTCCTCACACCGAGAGCCTGTGATGAAATGGGAACTATCTCAGATTCTGTTCAGGCCTGGGTTCCCCCCTGAGCGCCATATTGGATCAGGATGGGTTGTTGCTGAGTCTCTCTGCCTCCTGTCGCTGGACTGGGACAGAGTTGGGGGAAGGGTTGGTTTGGTGGCTCCCAGACACAGCAGGCTGAGGGTCTGACACGGGAGGGTTCTGGAGCTCCCTGCCCTGAGGTCTGCGTGCTTGGAGGCCATCATAGCTGCCCTCCCTGAGAGGTCACTGGGGCGGCCCCACTGACCTGGGCAGGCAGCCAGGCACCTGCCTGGGCCTCCCTGGCAGCTGTCCCCTTTGCCGCAGTGACCAAAGTGGGTTGTCAGGCCGGGTCAAGGTAAGCCTTGTGTCGGCCATGGGTGACGGCCAGCCACCTGCATCCAGCAGCTAGCCGGCCGAGTCCTGGCCGTGCCTCTTGGCAACTGGCCCGGATCTTTCTGGGGACTTCTGGATATCTGGGATCCAGATTTTCAGGTGGAGGGCTTTGCTAATAGCATGCCCGCACTGTCCGCTGGGCACCCCACACTACAAAAGGTCTGCTAGTTCCCTGAGGGTCTGGAGAAACAGGATCAGCCCCCCAGGATTGTGCTCCATTAATGAATAGAGGGCACCTTCCCTCTATAACCACAGCCTCCTGGCCACTCACCTGCTGTTTGGGATTCGGTCCCTTGCCAACCCCCCCCCGCCCAAGGCATTCGCTGCCAACCTGGGGAGGGGGGCACAGCCACACTTCAGGCGTGGCCCAGCCTGGCCCATGTTCTTCTCAGAGTCCGGGAGCTACTCTCACTCGTACCTTCCATCCAAAGTGCCGACTGCGCTCATGTACTCTGCAAATCAAAAAACAAAAACAAAAACAAAAGACAAGTAACCACCTAGTAAAAACGTGCAAAGGATACATCTAGGCAGGTCCCTGACCCGGCTCGGCCACTTACTTGCTGTGTCAGTTTGGACCTTAACCTCTCTGTGCCTGTTTGCAGCCAGTAGGGGCAGAGCTGAGAAATAGTGGCAGCCTGGGCAGCTTTCTAACTCCATTGCCAAATGGGGGAGGGGTAGCTGATTAGGGTGTGAAGGGCAAACTGATCAGTTAGCAGCGGTTCTCAACCTGTGGGTCGCGACCCCTTTGGCGGTCGAAGGACCCTTTCACAGGGGTCGCCTAAGACCATCCTGCATATCAGATATTTACATGACGATTCACAACAGTAGCAACATGACAGTGATGAAGTAGCAACGAAAATAATTTTATGGTTGGGTCACAACATGAGGAACTGTATTTAAAGGGCCAGAAGGTTGAGAACCACTGAGTTAGGGATTCTCAGAAAAGGCCTGACCAAGCAGGGGTGGGAATGATTGCAGAGGAAGCTCGGCCGACCCTGAGCAAGCGAGGGAGCGTGCTGTGTGGCCTTGGATGAGTCGCTTCCCCTCTCCGGGCCCCACCTCCCTCGTGTTGCAAGGAGGAAGGATGGCTGCAGAATGATGCCATTCGTCATTATGCAGGGCTGAGTGTGTTCAAGTCACCTTAAGTACTTTATCTCACATGATCCCTGCAACAACCCTGTGGAGTAGGTATCTGTAGCCTCCTTTTGCAGATGACAACTAGGAAGGTCAGGGAAGTTAAGCGACTTGTCCAAGGAAACTTAGCTAATGAGTGACTCAGCGGGACTTCAAGCCTCGAATGGCTGACTAGCCCCACCACCCAGTCCCTGTGTCTGAGAAGTGGCGTCCCTGCACGGTGCCCGGTGTCCTGGCCTTCCCAGCTTACCTGTCCCTAGAGAAGAACCAGGTGGCACTGGGAGGCCCTTTCTCCTGTCAAAGCAGACCCAGTCCTCCCAGAGTCTGATGAGTCTGACTTCAAGACTGACCGAGGTAAAGGAAAGACCCCCACACCCCCTCTCTTTCCTCCCTCCCTCCCTCTCTCCTTCCCTCTCTTCCTTATTGAGGTGAAATTCACATAACATAAAAGCAACCGTTTTCAAGTGTACAATTCAGTGGCATTCAGTCCATTCAGTGTTGTGCAACCACCACCTCTACCATTTTATCACCCAGAAGAAACCCCCAGGCCCATTAACCTGTCACGCCCCCTGCCTCCCTTTCCCAGCCTCGGGCAGTCACCAAGCTGCTTTCTGTCCCTGGGCTTACTGTCCCGGGAATGGAATAAACAGAACGGGACCACACATGACCCTTCATGTCGGGCTCCAAGCACACTTTCTGACCACAAGTCCCTGAGGAAGGAGACGCAGGGGCCTCTTCTTTTGTCTCGGACTCTGACCCCTGGCTCTGACCCCCCCTTCCCTCATTGCCCTGAGCCCCTGCCCTCAGCTCATCCACGCTATGCCATTTCCCATTTCTCAGAACTACCCTGAGCAGAGGACTTGGATGGGTCATAGGTCTTTTAACAATAGCCAATGGGAGAGCAGAGACCAGGTACACAATCATCACAACAGTGTGATCAAGCGGCTAGGGCTTCTTCCAGAGCGAGGAGCCCAGAGGGAGGCCCGTAACCCAGCCTGGGGGTGAGAAGGGTCAGGAAAGATAACATAGAGGAAACTGGGGGTGGTCTGTCTTGGTCACTTTGTTTCCTCGGCATTTACCACATTTCCTGGCACCTAGAACAAGATGAATGAACTGTTCAATTCAATCAATCCGTCCATCAGTCAATCAACCAATCAGTGCAGTTCTCAGCTGAGGCTGAAGGATGAGTGAGAGTTGTTTGTACCGGAAATTACTTGTCTGAAGACTTGGAGGCAAAGGTTGGGCCCTGTAATACCTGAGAGACCAGGTGAAGGTTGAAGGGTGGGAGGTGGGGGAGGGGGCAGACGGGAGGGAAGAGGCCAGGGCCTGCAGGGCCTTGGGAGCTAAAGGGAAAGGAGCTCGCCTTTAACCTGAGCGAGCAGAGGAACCACCCAAGGGTTTCAAGCAGATTTGCATTTTAGAAAGTTATCGCTTTAATCTAGATGAGAGATTCTGATGACCTGAGGATGTGCCCGGAGACAAGTTGTTCTCGCCCTCCTGCAGTGGCTGTTCCAATGGGGAACAGGGGTGCTCAGTGCATCCTGAGAACAATACAGAATCACAAGGGTGCAGATGCTCTGAGGGATGCCGTGGGCCAGGGAAGTCCTCCCCAATACAAGGACCTTTATTTAAATCAACACCTGAGAAATGAGCCCTGGCCCATGTGCTCAGTGGTTAGAGTGTCGGCTGGAGCACCAAAGGGTCTCGGGTTCGATTCCTGGTCAAGGGCACATGCCTGGATTGCGGGTTCACTCCCCATTCCCGTTGGAGTGGGTGCGGGAGGCAACCAGTAGATGTGTCTCTCTCACATCAATGTTCCTTTCTCTCTGTGTCTCGCCCTCTCTCCCTTTCACTCTCTCTGAAAGGCAATGGGAAAAAATATCCCCTGCTGAGGATGAACAACCACAACGAAAACCTGAGAAATGAGTAGGAGTTTGTCAATTCCAGAGAAAGGCCAAGAGCTTTCCAGACTACCCTGAAGCTTTGAGGAAGGTCCAGAGCGAAATGTGTTGAAGGAACTGAGAAAGCCCAGTGTGGCCGTTGTGGAAGTGTGAGTCTGGGAGTGTGATGAGCTGAGGCTGGGGAGATAAGCAGGGGCCAGACCCCGAAGAACCCTCTTGCACATTCTGGACTTGCCCTTAGCAAAGCAGGAAGTCTTCGATGATATAAGATCCTGTTTTGAAAAGTAGGGTCACTTGCATTTCTCCTTTGCATTTCCGCGCATGTGACCTGTGTCCTGGTCAGCGCAGTCATCTGCCTGCCTTGGACGTGGGGTTAGGATTAGCCAAGAAGCACATGCAGGGGAGGAGCTAGTAACATGTGGCTCCTGACACCCCAAAAATAAGATTTTTCAGCCAGACAACAGTCTTGAGAGAATAGTTGTTAAAAGGATTTTCTGGACGCCTTTAACTTCCTCTTTAAGATACCCAGGAGCAAGCCTGGCAGGAGAGACTGTGGGGCTTTACCCAAAGAGGAGGGCCACCCAGAGAGCCCGATCTTCCGTCTGCAGGGCAGTGGGGGGCACGAGAGGGGAAGCAGGTGTGGAAGGAGGTCGGGGTGCATCCTGATTGTTCATCTTCCAGTTGAAGCCCAGAGAGCAGAGGTGTCTTTGATGGGCAGAGGGCGGGGTGGGGGGGGGATCCCTCATATATCTACCTAGAAGTCTTCACATCGAAGGACACGTGGTGGTTGGTGTGGCCAGGCACAGGGACGGTTTGGATTTCTCCTTCTCAAGCCACCCCAGGTCCCCATGCGGTGTTCATGTTCCAATCACGGTGGCACTAGATCTTTAGCTGTGGGTTTCCTATAAGAAATGAACCAGAATCAGATAGATTGAAAGCCCGCTAAACTCTTTTTTCATTTATTTTGACTTTTTAAAAAAAAATTAAATATAGCCCTGACCCATTTGGCTCAGTGGATAGAGCGTCAGCCTGTGGACTGAAGGGTCCCAGGTTAGATTCCGGCCAAGGGCATGTACTGTAGTTGTGGGCCCATCCCCAGTAGGGGGTGTGCAGGAGGCAGCTGATCGATGTTTCTCTCTCATCGATGTTTCTAACTCTCTATCCCTCTCCCTTCCTCTCTGTAAAAAGTCAATAAAATATATTTT
>NW_005367354.1:409105-420873 GCF_000412655.1 Myotis brandtii
GAGGTAAATGGGAAAGGGAGACATATGTACTTCTATTTGTAATACTTTAATCAATAATTTAAAATTTTTTTAAAAAAATAAAATAAAGATAATACTCAAAAAATATATATCTTTATTGACTTCAGAGAGGAAGGGAGAGGGAGAGAGAAAGACATCAAACCATGACCTCCTGGCTCATAGGTCGACGCTCAACCACTGAGCCAACATGGCTGGGCCATTATTTCGACTTTTATCCTCGTATCAGCCAAGTGTGTGCAGCATTGTTTTCCGAACATTGCTGATACAAGTTACAAGGTCCTTCTTGGCATGGCTTTTTCTTTGTCTCCTGAGTTATGGGGCTTCTGCTTGGCTAGTGTTCAGGCAGGTCTCAAGGCTGGTTCTATAATTTAGCTGTAATTTTGACGTAGTTATGGGAGGAGGGAACGAAGCATTTTCCTACTCGGCATCTTGACTGGAATCCTGCTAAGCTTGGAGGAAAATGTACCTGACAACAACCAAAGGCCTTGACTGGGGCCTGTCATAGTCTCCACAGTTCATTCCTAACACAACCCCAGGGCCCAGGCCCTGCAGCGGCAGGAAATAAACAGTGAACACACAGAACCAGTTTGGCGTGGGGGCTGCAGCGTGAGGACTGGCAGCGGCTGAATTGCCCGGGTGAGGGATGCTGGGGGCTTGAGTGAGGCTGGTGACAGTGGGGCTGGATAGAACATTCCGATTGGAAACATTCTTAGGAGGTGAGGCGGGGCGTGGTGATGGTGAGGGAGAGAGGGGAGTCGAGGGCAGGAAGAGGCAAGCAAAGACAGCGCGGTGAGCCGTGCGGGCTGTGGGGCCACGGTCAAGGAGACGCCGGCTGGGGTGTGTCTGCAGGATTCGGCCACAGGGAAGTAGTCCCAGGGCAGTGGGCGTGGAAGCAGACTGGAGTGGGTTGAGGGAAGAGTGGGAGGTGAGGAAGTGGTACAGCAAGAAAAGACGCCTCCTCTGAGACTCTTGCCTGGGAGGCTGAGGGGGTGGGGTCAAGGGAGGTTCTTGTCTTTTTTAAGATGGTGACACCAGACCTCACTTAACGCTGATGGGCAGGGGCCTTGGGGAGGCAGAGGCCAGTGGCAGAAGAAGAGGAGGAAAATGATTGACAAGGGTCCCTGAGAAGAAGGAAGGCGGTGGGACCTAGAGCCGGGGGAGGCAGGAGCCTTGGGGGGCCCAGAGGGTCCCTTCTCTGTTCAAGTCGGTGCAGGAGGGAAGGCAGGCCTGAGGATCTAGCCATGGCTGGGTGAGGACACCCCCTTCTGAGAGCCCCCCTGTTCTATGAAGTGGGAGGTGGCCTGGGATTTTCTCCAGAAGGAAATTCCTAGCTGGGTCTCCCGTCCTGCCCATGCTCTGAGCCAGGCTGGCCCTGGCCCTGGCCCTGCAGCAGGCGGGCCTTCAGGGGCCTGTCTGGTCCATCCCCCGCCTGCATCAGACCAGAATTGCCCTCATTGGTGCTCTCTCCTCCTCCCATTGCAGCTCCTAGAGATTACAAAGCATGTGCTGCATCTGGAATAATTAATTACTGTAATTAATTATTAAGGGAAGGTGAGGTTCCACCTAAGGAACTGACAGCCTAGTGAGGAGTGACAGCAACTGGCCCCGTGTGTGGAAATCAGAATGCTCTCACAGGTGACGCAAAGTACTCACGTGAAATGGCCGAGTCGATATACTTTTGTGTACAAACCTCCCCTTCTTGCCCCCAAAGATTCGTGACACCTGGTCTCAGGACAGAATTTCTGGAGGATGAGGCCCAGAAATCAGGATTTTTAAAAGATTCCCAGGTGATTCTAATGTGCAGCCAAGGTTGAGAACCACTGTCCTAGAGTGTGACGGTGCCCCACCCCCCTCCATTCATCACCCCTCTGCAGCTCCCAGGACCTCAACGAGAGCTCTTATTTTAGGAAAAGTCTCAGTGGTACCTGCACGAACCACACTGTTGAAACGTCCAAACCTGTGGAGAATTTTGATAAGAGTTTATTTCAGCCAAACTGATAACATTGGCCGGGGAACAAGACCTCAAATGCTCCTGAGAATAAGTTTTGCAGCTTCTTTTATGTGTTTGAAATTAAGGAGGGGATGCACGTGGAGGTGGGAGAAAGTACGGCAGGGGTTCGATTGTAGGATAGTTAGCAAGGTCATGTGCTCTCTTGAGGGTGAACACCCCCTTTGAGGGCATGACCTTCTGGTATTTTAAAGGTGCGCTCACCAAGATGCACCAGAGCAATGGTCAGGGCTTGCTTAAGGCGGAGATAAAACTTTCCCTAAAATGTTATGTGCCTGGGGCATGACTACCCACCATGACCTGCCGAGTTAGGAACTTATGATCAGATCACCTGGGAGGTTACTTTCCATAGAAGCCTTTTTTTCATCCACATCCACAACACCGTATACATCTTCTTTGAGAGGCTCAGTGCACTTGGAATTACTTGAGCCCATTCGCCAAGGGCAGGTGTGTGTGTGTGTGTGTGTGTGTGTGTGATCTCTACCTCCCCAGCAGGGAGGACACTGTGGCACAAACAGGCACTACATTGGGCCCTCAAAATCTCAGATTACATTTCCATCAAATCCTGAAATCAGCCCAAAGCTCCACAACTGGGGACTCCTTCCCCGGCCCCAAAGCTGCCGCCCACTTCCTTTTCCCACTGGGTCTTCGCACAGACAGTTCCCTCAGCCAGGCCCGCTGCCCCCCACTCCATCCTGTGCAGACATCCACGCCTCTTCCAGCCCAGGGCCCTTCCAGGGGAATCTGCTCTGAAACCCCCACCCGCCACAGGCCAAACCACGCAGCACCTTCCACCCTGAATGTCTGTCTTCCCCGTCCTTCCACTCCTACCAGAGGTGACCTCCTCAAGGGAACTTGTGGTGGGTACTCGGTGGACATTTCAAATGAAAACATCTGACGGGGCAGCAGAGACGCCGAAACAACTCACACACGGATAGTGTCCTATACGACTGTCTCCTGTAGGCCTTTCATGGCGGCACGTACTTAGTGGGGACACAAACAAGTTTTTGAATGAATGAGATGTTTTCCCCTCAAACCCGGAGGATACGGTGGTGATGGTCTCTGCCTACATATTCATTTTTTAAGCGAATTTAATTCGGTTCTCCTAGGTTTGCGTGAAAAGAGTGTCTGTTTCCATCAGGGAACAAAGTCTGTCTTTTCAGGATTGTTCCATCTTTCTGTGAGAAACAAATGCAGGCCTTATGCAGCGGATCAAGGTAGCGACTATATTTGCCAGTGGACCAGACACACCGGTGCGTAAGGGAAAAGGAATTTCTCCCGGAGCTGATAATTGCCAACACGTTCAGCAACGCTTGTCTCTTGGGCTTCTGAACAAGACCACAAATGTGAAGGCCGAGGAAATCCGTGAAACACTAAAACAAGGAGCAAACTATATTGCTATTCGTTAGTTTATTTTTCCCGCTAATGTTTCATGATTGTATTTAGTTCAGCAAGTAGAGTCATTGGGATTCTCAGAAACTGCCTAAGTTTGCATGCCCAGGGACAGAGAGGAGTGGCGAGGGGAGGGGGGGAGGGAACGGGAGGGGGTGCTTAGCGGGTCAGCGTTTCCTTCTGGGCTGAGGAAAGTGTGTGGGAACTAGATCGAGGTGGTGGCTGTACAACATGGTGAATATAGCACTCGATGTCACTACGTTTTACACTTTAAAATGGTTGCTTTTTGTGTGAACTTCACCTCAATAAAAAAAGTTACATATCACCTGAATAACATGGAACCCTTTCGAAAGGCCCTATGGGATAAGGCAGAGCTAGGTGCCAAAAGAGCCCGGATCGAAGGCCCCATGGCACCCTAAACTTCGCCCTGGGGCAGGAATGGGCCCCCCCCACCCCCCCACATAAGCAGGGGCATGTTCTCCTCGGCCTCAGAGACACTCAGCTGAGCCCCATGGAAACGGGCCGAACGCGCTGGGCTTGTTTCTCCCTTGGCTGCACAGGCACTTGGGAAGGGGTTTAGTTCAACTGAGGACTTTCTAGTTCCCGAGGTGGAGCCTGAGGCAGGGTTTTATTATTTTTCCATCAAACAAGTGGAACTTTCCAGAGACAACTTGATGGTGGGGAGAGCCCCATGGCTTCCCTGGGGCGTCTGTCCACCAGGGCCCAGTGGAGAGGAAGCAGGAGGACCCACCCCCAGGGCAGAGCCCGGGGCAGAGTTCCTCCCCACGCCAGGCACGTCCTGCAGAGGCCGAGGCAGGCCGGCTGCACGGCAGGAAGGCGAGTGGACTTGTCCCAGCAGCTCCCAGCTCCCCAGACGGTCCTTTTGTTGCCTTGTCAGGGGAGGAGCCACCTCTGTCACGAGAGCCAGGGCAGGAGGACGAGCAGCGTCCAGATGGGGTGCGTGGCCGGCCTGGAGCGGAGGCCCTCAGCCCTCCTCCTCTCCGGGGCCAGCGGGGGCTGGGCCGCCCACGTCCAAGGAGCCCGTCCATCCTTTAAACACAGAGGCCCAAAGGGAACGCACACCCTACCATTTCAAACGTGGCCCTGGAGCCAGAGCGCAGCGGCTGTCCTATAATCAAGTTGCATCCGTCCACTCTATAACCGAGGGCTGTGGGGTTTAACCACTTCAGCTTCCTCCCTGTTTTTTTAGCACCTCACCCAGGTCTTCACAGACATCATCTCATTCAGTCGCCCGAGAGACAGACGGGGCTGGACGTCTTGGAAAGCAGCGGCTCCTGGAGAAATTCCCCTTTCCCTTATGTGGGGGCCGTCCCGTGGGCAAGGACAGCCTGGCCACCAAGTCATGCTCACTCGGGGCAGCCCAGGCCCAGCAGAAAGGGAGAGTCCCTGGGCCCCTAGCCCAGAAACCGTTCCCGAGGGAGTGGCCTCTGCTCATCCCTAAAAGCTCAATGTTGTTGGGAATGTAATCAATAGAGTTTGCAATCAACCCAGGTCCCTGAGCGGGTTGGGATCAAGATAGCCCAGACTGAGAGGTGACTGCAAAATCCCCCCGTTGGACCCTGCTAGGTTTGGGGTCCCGACGGAGGTGGGCCCTTCTTGGTTTTCTTAAGACAAGACAGAAAGCTGTCCGGATGCTTTGCACAGAGCAGGCCTGCTAATGCCTCCATGTTAGTGCCCGGTGACCCCACCTCTCCCGTGGCCGTGGGGTGAAGAGGCGGAAGTTTTACAGGCAGAGCTGACTTGGAAGTGTTACTGGAAGATAAAATGTCGCGGAAGCGCCTGGCGTGAGAGGCGAGCACAGACGCACGCACGCTGGCTTCTGCGGACAGCACACTCCCCGAGGCTCACGGAAGCACCTGCCTCCCGGGCTCGGACACCATGGGAGACACGTGGGCTGCTCAGCAAAGTAAAGGTCCACTAAGATGCCCCAGGCGCTGTGTTGTCTGCTCAGGGGCAAGAGGTCACTAGCGAGTACCCCATCCCCTCGCACCCCAGATCCTCTCAAAAGGGAAAAGAGGAGATGCCGTGATCCTTCTGACGAGGGAGCTCATTAATACCATCCTTACCCGCCCCCTTTACAGACTCGAACACTAAGGCTCGGGGAGGTTCCATGGCTTTCTCCCAACCCCAACAGCCAGAGAGCAGTGGGGGCAGCCGAGCAGTCAGGGCCCCCCCGACTCACGGTTGGTGCTCTCAGGTCCCCCAGAGGATGAGGCCTGCAGGCCCAGCTTGTCCCGGCAGATTTGGGCTAATTCTCAGCAGCTGCCGACACTGCGAGCATTAATTAAGGACAAGTGTGTCTCCCCACCATTCACGCCCCAAGGAAGGGCACAGAGCAGCAGTCCCCATCTGCCTGGGTCTCCCGGTCGACAGGACACGGGGTGGAGGTGGGGGTGGGGGTGGGCCTGGCTGATGCTTCTGTGTGGCCACACCCAACACCGCGCGTCTACTGAAAAGGGAGACCTGGTTGTCTGCAGGGCCCTTTCCGGTGTGGGATCCCATTTGACCCCCTGGACCATCCGAGTGATCCCTTCAATTGCTTCTTTGAAGATTCTTGGGTTTCCAGACACAACCTGTTCAAACAAAACACCCCCAGGAAGGGACAGCACCTTGAACTGATATTGGCTCACACCTCCATGGTAGTTGGCAGCGAGCTGAGAATCAGGCCCAGAGAAGCCGGAAACAGGACTGGGAGGGTCCAGAGAGAGCAGCCTGAGGAAGGAGGCCAGGAGCTGCGAGCCCCGCCCAGCAGCCCACCTCCCGGTGCTGCAGAAAGAGGTTCCGGGCAGACCATCCCCCGCTTCCCTCACCACCCGAGACACCAACTGGAACCACAAAGCCAAAGGCAGAAAAGACCAGAAGGAAAAGAGAAGTGACAAGAGAGGCAAGAAGAAAAGGTGGAATAAACCGACCAGAAGAGGCTCTTCGATCTTAATTCATTTTATTCTACAAAATGCTACTCAATTGAAAGTGGAAAAGCTAACCAAAAAAAAAAAAAAAAATGCAAAGGGAAAAAAAAGTCTCAATATGTTCTTTCTTCCATAGCAGCAAGCTTTTTCTAACAAGCTTTCTTTAGTGCAAATACTGTAGGCTTGTATTACAGTAAAGTAACGAAACGAGAACAAAGACACCACCAGGGATGCTTCGGAGCAGAGATACTCCTCAATGTTCAGAACTATACAAAGATTGTGGCGCTCACGGTCCTGCCTGTTTGGAAGCCGTTCCTACGGGACCGTTTCACCAATAGAGAAAAAAGACGCTCCGGACGGTGCTAAGTTCCCACGGGGCTACAGGAATCTCGCACAGGCTGTTCGCCTCCGGGATCTGAGGGCAGACTTTACGCCACGTCATCGACATCTCAAATACGGACGCACAAAGCTCCCCGCTTCCCACTGTACACCCAAATACATATGTACATCTCCCACCGCAGGAAAGACGCCCCGATACCCACTCTTTGTACAAAGGTGAATGTTTTCTCCCTCGACAGCAAGTAACCACAAACTAAAATAGCTGGAATAAACCTTTAATCATACAGAGGAAACAGTCTTTAGGGGACAGGGCAGGACCTTTTGTTATGTTCTCTCACGATGTAGACTTCTTGGGGACCACTGTCCCCAGAGGAGTGACAATCCATCTTTAAAAAAACAGAACCTTTTTATACAGTTTATACAGCGAAAGTCACAAATCATTTCAGGAACAAAAAAAGCATCATTAGCCTAATTTAAAAAATAAGGAAGAAAGAGAGGGAGAGAGGAACGGAGTACTTTAATGCTATCTGTTTCTATTCAGGCTTGGTACAGCACAAAGATGTAAACATTTAAAATAAATAATAAAATAAACGTCCTTTTCTTCTCCCCCTCCCCTCCCCACACCCTCCTCAAAATTTGACCCCGCCCCTCCTGAACATGTCAGCACTGGAAAATTTAAAACCCTTTGTTGATGTCCGGCCAAAGCACTAGAAGCATGAGGAGATGTCAAATGAGTGGTGGGGTGACTGGGTTTCCTTTTGAAAAGCTGCAGGAGGACACGGGCACACCTGGAAATGCACACACACACACACACACACACACACACGCACACACACACTCACATACACATGTGCACACACACACACACATACCCCAACCTGTTAATAAATAGTGAGATGCTGGCTGTGAAGATGAATGCCAAAAAGACTCAACAAGCAGAAAGTAGCAAGACCCCTTTACTTACATTTTTTAAAAGCAAGTTATACATACCCTATTGGTCCACAAATTCTATAAGGACTCAGGTGACCCCTCCAACCATCTGAGGAGTGCAAAGGAGCACATCACAAGGTAGAGAGAAGAGATTTAGAGGTGGAAGCATATTGTAGGGGATGGGTCTTCAAGAATAAACCTCAGACTGAAGACAATCTTGCCTTGGTTTTTTTGAAAAAAGACCTTCTCATCTCCAACTTTTTGTTTATCCATTTCTTGGGGGCCTTTACGAAGGCACACCATTCCTTAGTCTCATCTGAAAGAGGATATATTTAAAAGTGCCTAACACAGTGCCTGGCACATAGTAGGTGCTTATACTTTTCCTTCTTAAAGGGACCTCACCGATGTCCCCTCCAACCATACCATCTGAGGAGTGCAAAGGAGCACAAGGTAGAGAGAAGAGATTTAGAGGTGGAAGCATATTGTAGGGGATGGGTCTTCAAGAATAAACCTCAGACTGAAGACAATCTTGCCTTGGTTTTTTTGAAAAAAGACCTTCTCATCTCCAACTTTTTGTTTATCCATTTCTTGGGGGCCTTTACGAAGGCACACCATTCCTTAGTCTCATCTGAAAGAGGATATATTTAAAAGTGCCTAACACAGTGCCTGGCACATAGTAGGTGCTTATACTTTTCCTTCTTAAAGGGACCTCACCGATGTCTGGTCAGGAGGAAATCACCCTGAAAGTTAAATGGGGAGGTTGCCAGGAGCGCGGCTGGTCCATCAAGGACGGGGCAGAAAAGTCCCCGTGCGCGTGGCGTCGAGCCCACCTGACTCGTGGGGCCAAGTGGGAGCAGAGAGGAAACTCCTTTCCCCGGAGCCCGAGGAAGGGCAGCAGCAGCCTCGGACGGCTCTTGGCTTTAGACACTCGATGACTGGCCACTGGACACACCTGGCCGTTCACACAGGCAGAACAATGGTGTCTTTCTGCAAACCTCCCCAGTGAGTTCTCTGCTTAGAGCTGGCTCCAGCGATTTCCTAAGCCTCGCCTGGGACCTCCTCTCCTTCCTGTGTCAGCAGCTGTCCCCTCCACCGGCCAGGAGGACTGCTCCCAGCGAGGCCAGCCAGGTGGCCAAGGCTGTTTCACACTCACTTGTCAGAGGCCTGCCCTGAGCTGTCCCAGGGATGCCAGCAGCCCAGCTGGAGTCCCGCCAGCTGCCTCCCTGCTGGGGACACAGGGGCAGCACAGCGGTTCCCGGCCCCAGTGCAAAGCCCCCGCTGCAGCTGTTCTAGCTGGAGCCCCGGAGGAGGAAGCAGCGGGCCTGCCGTCTGGCGATTCTGGAGCACAGGGGTGCGTGTGCATGAACTCCGAGGACAAGCCAGAGGAAGCACCTGAGGATGGGCTCCCGACAGGTGCCGCAGCTGCCTTCCCCCTAAACCTCCCAGCTGCCTCCTAGAACACAGCGAGGGCCGGGAGGGGCTGGGGCTTTGCCTGCTGCTGGTCCCAAAGCCAGCGCTGGGGTGCGTGTGCATGAACGCCGAGGACAAGCCGGAGGAAGCACCGGAGGATGGGCTCCCGACAGGTGTCGCAGCTGCCTTCCCCCTAAACCTCCCAGCCGCCTCCTAGAACACAGCGAGGGCCCGGGAGGGGCTGGGGCTTTGCCTGCTGCTGGTCCCAAAGCCAGCGCAGCTTGAAATCTGCACAGAAGCCGAATTCCATCTCAGGAATGTCCAGCTTGGCCCGTGTCACAGACTGTGGCCTGCCTTGGGGTCAGTGCTGTGCAAACTAGGGCATGAAGGGGCTTTGAGAAATGAAACGCCAGAAAGCAGCAGGAGAGAGAGAGAGAGAGAGAGAGAGAGAGAGAGAGAGAGAGAGAAGAGTTCCCACTTGGCCACAAACACCACTTGAGATGAAGCAGCTCCTCCGAGCTGGGCACCTGTTTCTTTGCCGACTCCTGCTCCCCCTGGCCGAATGCTTCATTGATTAACCTGAAGCTGGAAACCCTCCTGGCCCTTCTAATTAGGCACACCCCTCCCTGAGCCTCTGGAAGCGGAGGGCAGCATCGCAGCCAGGGATTGTGGGAAATGGCATCTGTAAAGTATGTTCAGACAACATCCTTTTCTCTTGACATCTCCTTCCACACACGGCTTCCAGTCCCTGCGGGCTGTGCATTCTAAGCACACACCATCCCACTCTTGTGTCTAGTAGGCGACAGACATGACACTGACCAGCACAGAGGCCCAGGTGTGTGAAGAACAGGTGAGCTCTAAGTGCCACTGCTCTCTCCTTTGACCCCCCACTGGGTTTGATTTAAATAACAGGAAATAGTTTAAATGATCATACAACAATCTCTAGAGCTGGGTCAGGACAGCGGGGGCTCCCTCAGAGCGCCAGCCCAGCAGAAGCCAAGGAGGCTCTGAGAAAGAGGCTGGGAGGGCGGCCGGCAGGGGCCACGCTGAGCTTTGCTCTTCAGGGCCAGAGGAGCTTCCCTCCCCTCCCGCTGTGGGAAGGGGGCAGCTGCATCTGGCAGTGAGAGCATCTCAGCTCATCTCGCATCTCAGCAGCCCCCGGGAATGGTGCACAAGCCGTCGGACCCGAAGAGCACACTGGGGTGAGGGGGATGGGGAGTCTAAAGAGAAAGCACTTGACCCATCCAATGGCCATGGGCACTTCAGAGAGATGAGCAGCCAGGACAGGGCAGGCCAGGTACCAGGGCAGGTGTGAGGCAAACCCCACTCCGCTGGCCGCCTCCTCCCTCCCCTGCCTTCCATCCACAGCGAAGGTGCCTTTGAAGCTTGGGGAGGGGCCACCTGCAGCCACCTGGGGAGGGTCCAGGCCCAAGCTCATTAAATCTCTGTGGGTGGCGTCACCCTAGGAGCCAGGGTGGGGAGGGCAGAGCCGCTGGGACAAGGAGTGACGTGTGGTTCCGAGGGAGGGACACCTCCCTGGTCTGCAGAGAAGGGTCCAGGGGCAGAGAGGCGAGGCAGTAATTACAAGAGACGTCCTGCTCAAGACAGCAGGTGAAGGAAGCCGCGAGAACACCGTGTGGCTTGTTGGCACTATTCCTGGCCTGTTAATTAGGCGTTTGGCAAACACAACCTGTGCCCTGGCTGTCTCCCTCACACCCTGTCTTCTGGCCAAGCCGCTCCGCCAGAGCCGAGAGCCGAACCCGATGGTGGGGAGGGAGGTGCTCTGAGCCTCTCGTGCCGGTGCATCTCCTCCAGAGCCCACGGAGCGCTGCCGGGACCCCTGGAGATGGCGGTGACGGGGAGTGTCGGGGAGGAAGGTTCCGTATTGCACATTGTCCCCTCTGGACAGTCCGCCCCAGCAGAAGAGCCACCTGCTGCCCCATCTCCAGAAACGAAGTTTTAATAGTCAGACCACCCAGATGAAATGTCATGGCAAACTTGATAAAAACCAAGAGGAAGTGAAACTGACACTGGGGGTAGAAGGGGCAAATAGGGGGAAGGTGAAACCAACAGGCCACGGGCATGCTCGGTGGGGCAGGGCAGGGCACCATCACTCCAGAGACGTTTCGTAACCAAGGGACAGGAATGGTCCACACCAGCTTCAGGCGCTTCAGAAGCCGGAGAGCTGCCCGAGCCCACCAAGTTCTCCAAGGCGTTTCAAGAAACAGGATTCGCTTTGCAAGATGGACGAGGGAGGAGGTTTCATGACTTCTCAGAGATCTCACCCAGGTCGGTCCTCCAGCGCCTCATGCCCGCGCCTCCTCGGTCCCAGAGCCAGGAAGCTCGCTGGCAGGGCCCCCTCGTGCCCTCGCAGCCCCCCGGAGCGCTGGAAGGTGCTGGTCCCAGGGGAGGAGGCAGCGATGAGGACCCCCGGCCGCTGGTTACAGGGCCAGCAGGGTGGGGGAGTTCAAGGAGTCTGAGGACTGGTCCCCACTGCTACTGCTCCTGCGGTGAGCCTTGGAGCAGGACTCGGAGGGCGAGGCGGGCGACTCCTGCTCCAGGACGCTGGGGTAGGTGAAGACGAGGTTCGAGGTGCCCGGAGTGATGGCAGGCGTGGAGGTCACCACGATGGGGGTGTGCAGGGGCTCCTCCCCGTAGAAGCCCCCGGCAATGCTGATGGGCTTGATGACAGAGCGCTGGCCCTTGTCCAGCCCCGCCGAGGAGGACGAGGGGCTGTCCTC
>NW_005367354.1:421021-422434 GCF_000412655.1 Myotis brandtii
GCCGGGGGCGACCGGCGCTCCTCTGGGCTGATCTTGCACACGGGCCCGTGGGCCACCAGCATGAACTCCAGCTTCTCCTTCTCCTTCTGCAGCTCAGCGATCTCTTTCTGCAGGCCCGACTTCTCCTCCTCCAGCTCCTCCGTCTCCTGCGGGGGAAAGAGAGGCACGTAAGGGACCGCGACCTGCCAGGGACCTGCTTGGAGCAGGCAGTTCAGATCCAGGCACCAAAGCGAACCCAGCCATGTCCTCAGAGGACCAACTGTGGAAGCAGCCAGCGCACACCGGCCACAGACCCCACTGCTGCCGAGTCACTGGGGGCTCAAGGTTCCCTCTATTTCCAAAGCGCCAGATCGAGGAGGAGGCAGCGGGCCTGCAGGAAAGGTGAAACGACACCTGGCGCGGCCACGACTGAGCGCTTACGTGGTGCCAGGCACCGAGGGAAGCATTTCATAGGCCTTTTCTCATCTCATCCTCTAGCAGGTTTTTGAAGCAGGTATTATCACCGACCCATTCTGCAGGTAAGGAGACGGGTTCAGAGAGGTGTAGTCATTTGCCCGAAGTCACAGAGCCAACAGGTAGGTAGCCCAGACTTGACCCCAATGTATCTGCCTCCAGAGCCCACAGCCTGCAGGGGAGGCGGGGGGGGAGGCTAGGAGGGATGCACTAAACTCCAAGCAGGATGACAGTGGAGACCAGGGGTCCTCAAACTACGGCCTGCGGGCCACATGCAAATACAAATATTGTATTTGTTCCCGTTTTGTTTTTTTACTTCAAAATAAGATATGTGCAGTGTGCATAGGAATTTGTTCATAGTTTTTTTTTTTTAACTATAGTCCGGGCCTCCAACGGTCTGAGGGACAGTGAACTGGCCCCCTGTTTAAAAAGTTTGAGGACCCCTGGTGGAGACTGTCTGCGCACTGGAGCCTAGGACACGGCCTGGCTTGTGGTCGGGTCATCACAGCCCCTCCTCCCCTTTCCGCTCTGATTTCAGAAGCGTGTGTTTCAGGACGCAGAGAACCCTTCCGGGCATTCAGGTCAGCCCCCCTGTTAGCGGATGAGGAGCCTGGCAGCCAGGCGGGCACCTGAGGACGGCAGGGACCTCAGCCCCTCCTTCCACACAAAGCCAGAGCAGCAGCACATGCACGCACACACACACACACACACATGCACGCGAGGGGTAGTCATGGCAGCCGAGAAGGTGTGTGTCACCAGCCTCCTCCTACTTTTCCCCTCGCACGGGTTCCCGTTCAAGCATAAGGCGAACGGGGCCAGAGCGTCACCGAATGGAGTAGGGTATATTCCGGAGTGAAAAAAGTTTCCATCTGTCTCAAGGGTCTGACAAACGTCATGAGCTTCTGAGAGGTTTCCTGTGGAGGATGTGGCTCAGGGGCCTGGGTGGCTGGGCGGGGGGTG
>NW_005367354.1:422449-433149 GCF_000412655.1 Myotis brandtii
AGACGCTTCTGCTGGTGGTAAGGAGCGCCCAGGGTAGACCCAGAGGGCCTGGCTCCTTGAATGGTTGGCAGTGAAGAGGGCTCTCCTGGGAGGGGAGGTCTCCCCAAGGAGTGCTGACCACTCATGGGCCCGCCTCACGCCTCACGTGGCAACAGAAACCCCCCCCGAGAAAACCCCCCTCACCCTCCCGACTTTCAGGAACACCTCCAGGGGGCATCAGTACAGGCATCACAGCATCCACACAGGGCACATGCAACACCCAAGAGCGAGGGCCCCAGGGTGGACGAGAGGAGCTGAAGCAGGCGAGTGGTACCGGGAGGATTACATAAGGGGATGGGATGCGCAAGGTAACCGGTGATTTCCAAAGCCCCATACTGGCTGGTCTCTGTAAGGACCATGCCAGGGTCTCCCTCATCTCCTCACTTAGAAACACTCTACCCAGGAGGGCCTGTCCTAGCTGTGGGTTTCCTCCACGGGGCGGACGGCCCCTCCTGCAGAGCAGGCTCTGAGCGAGTTGTGTGGCATTGGTCAGGTCAAGCTTTGGGGCAGAGCCATGGGCCCCCAGGTGTGGGCAACGAGGTGGCAGGGGAGAGTGACAACGAGGGCAGAACGAGGTTCCAGGCCACAGCTTCAGGCTCCTAGCAGAGGTGGAGAACCTCCTGCCCACGAAGGTGTGAGAAAGCCCCAGGACAGCACCACTCCGCCGACATGTGACCGTCTCCACAAGACCCAGCGGGCATCAAGACCACACAGCAGGTGCCCCCAGCCCCAAACCAGTCACTTCTGCAAGCTGGGCCACTCCTGCTGGCAGTAGGCATGGGGGCGGCTGGGAACTTGGGAGGCAGCCCTGGAGAGGGCAAGTCTAGGCCTGCCTTGGCTCCCGGGGCCTGGCAATGCCCACACAGTCTGCCATCCCTCACCCGGAGCCCAGCAGGTCTGAGAGCAGGGGACACTCAGACACCGAGTGAGAAAGGGCACCAGGCCCACTGAGCGGTCCAGCTCTTCTCTCTGGGGCCCAGGCTGGTGCCAAAGGCCAGCTCCCTCCTTCCCTCTCCCTCAACCAGGCCAGTGCTACCCGACATGCACCAAGGAAGGAACGTGCATCGCCACGAACCCATCTGTAGGCCACTAGTGGGCAGGAGAAGGCGGGAGGCCAGGAGCCTGGGGCCCCCCGCAGCCCACCCAGAGGCACCCCCACCTCCCCCCGCAGATTCCTCACCGCCTGCAGCTTCTCCGTCAGCTCCCGACGGCGGTTCCGGCACTTGGCAGCGGCGAGCTTGTTCCTTTCCCTCCGGATTCGACGCTTCTCCTCCTCTTCAGGGGACAGCTAGAGGCCAAGGCAGAGGGTCCTGGTTAGGTTCAGGGATAGTGCCCCAGCTTTTTTTTAAAAAATATATTTTATTGATTTCTTACAGAGAGGAAGGGAGAGGGATAGAGAGTTAGAAACATCGATGAGAGAGAAACACCGATCAGCTGCCTCCTGCACACTTCCCACTGTGGATGTGCCGGCAACCAAGGTACATGCCCTTGACCGGAATCGAACCTGGGACCCTTGAGTCCGCAGGCCGACGCTCTATCCACTGAGCCAAACCGGTTAGGGCCAGCTTTTTGTTTTTTAGCTGCATTTTAAGTAGGGCGGGAAGCCCCTCTGGGACTGGGGAGGGAGGGAGGAAGGCAAGAGGAGCTCGGCCAGGCTCAGAGGACACCGAGGGCTGAGCCCACCCACAGGTGATGCCCCACGTGCAAAGGAGGACAGCGCAGCCACGGGTCAGGGACGCGGCCCAGGCGTGACGGCAGCAGCATCTGTCATGTCAGCCCCGAGGCTGTGCCAAGGCCAGCGAGAGGGAGCTGGGCTGCTTCCCCCAGGGAGTCCCCTCGTGCCAGCCAGGCCCGGCCCCACCCGCGACAGCAGCTTCTCCCAAACCCGGGCTAATTACCCCTCCCATCCCTGCCTGCTCTGCAAGCCTCATTATCCCCATTTGGCTAAGTGGCTGGGCCCCCGAGTAAGAACCACCCTGCAGGTGGGGGAGGTGGGGGTAGGGGGATGGTCTGTTGCCAGAGGGAGGGTCAAGGATGCCACCCCACTCCCGACTTCCTCTGCCAGCAGCTCTCAGTTCCACCCGAGGACCCAGCGGTGGCCTGGCCCACACCACGAGGCAGGACAGGATGGGCTAAAGGAGGAGAAGCCCTCAGGCACCTCAACTCCCGCTGCCCACCACATCCGCTCAATCAGCAAACAAGCGTCTTCTACGCGCCAGGCATGGTTTGAGGGGTTCGAGATTTATCTGAGGACAGAGTGAGCAAACCTCCCCGCAGAGCTCAGTCCGGCTTCTTACAACGAGGCTGGTGAGGGGCCGTGACTCATGCCACAGGGCAAGACCTCTGCTCCACTCGGCAGTGCTGACACAGCCCATCCAGGGCTCTGGCCCAATGCCCTGCAGGCGGAGGTGACACAGGACATGGCTGCGGGCCAAGGCAGAGGGCAGCTCAAAAGGAAAGACCATCCCGTGCGGTTATCCGACACGGACGGCACACCCATGTGCCAAGCGCTGTCCTGGGGGCTTAGAAGACTCTGAGGGGCTAAGACCTGGGTCTCACACTCTCGGGACACTTGGGCAAGAAAGCCAAAGCCACTCTTGGAGGGGAGGAGAGACGCTGCCCGCTGAGGGATGCTCCAGGCCACCCTGGGAGGGGGGGCAGGCCCTTGGCTGGGCCCACGCGGAGTCCCTGGGACGCTCCCTGAGCCTCAGCTCGTTTGCTGTGCCGTGCCATCCAGAACAGCAAAGCAGGGCACAGCCTCAGAGGACACACCCATCCCTGTCGATACTGAGGTGACCCCGTGGCCCCACGCTGCCCGAGCCCTGTATCCAAATTCTCCAAACACTGGCATGAAAATGTGCCAGTTACTGCTCAGACACAGACAAGCTCATCATACCTGCTCAGCTTTCAAATCCTTCCCCCAGCAGGCCCCATACAGGGCCCAGAGGGAGGTGGGACGCCTGGGGGGCGGGAGGGACCGCCAGGGCCTCCCAGCAGTCAGTCCCTGCCTCCCGGGGCTCCGCTGGGCCGAGCGCCCACCCCTCTGTGTCTGCCCTGAGAGCCCTTCACTCCTAGGATGTCAGACCACACTCCTCCACCTCCTCTGCCGCTCCCACCTCCGGGGTGAAGACCCAGGCCAGCTCCTCTCTCCAGCTCCTCCCTCGCTGTGTCCCTCAGCCCCGGCAGCGGCCGCCAGGTGGGATGCACCGAGCAGTCCAGCAGGGAGCGTCCCTAGGAGTCGTCAGGCCCCTTCCAAAACCTGACCCCACAGCCGAGTCCCACCTCCACATCCCTCAAGTCCCGGCCTCAGCCCCAGAGAGCCACGGGCTCCACATCCTCTCTTCTGAGAGGTATCAGGCCGGCGGGGAGCAGAACCCAGCAACGGCCTTTCTGTGTGGCCTGGGACGAATCACCGAACCTTCTGAGCCTCAGGCTTCCCATCTGTAAAATGGGATCAGCAGGACCTGCCCTGCCTTCCACAAATTGTCTGTGATGATCAGATGAGATGCAGCGTGTGAATCCTCTAACTAGAAAGTGCTAGGAAGGAGATGCGATCCCGAGGTCTCCTCTCGCGTGTTTTTTTCTGAGTCCCAGCAGAGTCCAGGTGGACCGGACACCCTGCTCTGTGCGGGGCCGGCCGCCTGGCTGAGGTCATGAGGCCACTGTGCCGAGGCCCTGAATACTTGCTGCTCCTCGACGTGTCTCAACCTGAGCCCACAGTTACCAAGGGAGCCCGATGGCCCTGCTGCAGTCCTGGGTTCAGGCTCCCCGTGAGGCTCTGCGAGCCCCTCCCCCACACGGATGGACGGCGGGGATGGTCCGCTTGGGCCTCCCTTCCCCTTGGCTGCTTCAGGACAACTTTCGGCCTCCCCGTTGGCCTAGAAGTCTCTTTCCTATCTGGTAGGGTCTGGGGCGGGCAACTTGTGGGAGCTGTGGGCATAGGAAGTGTTCAGGGGTGGTGACATCAACACGGTTACCGCTTGAGTGTGTCAGCACTACCGTGTACCCACCCACAAGCCACACACACCCTCCCCTCCCTGTCTCCTCAGTCACCGCCCCTGGGCTCAGAGGGAGCCTTGGGCAGGCTGGAGGAGGGCAGGGAGGCACCAGGCTGGCTCCGGTAGCAGGCCCCTCCCCTGGGGGAGGTCAGGAAGGCAGAAGCAAGCTTCAGGGAAAAGACCCGAGGGCTAGGAACCAGAGAGCCAAGGTGGAGGATGCTACCGCCCAGGCTTCGCCCAGGCTTCCTCCAAGCTGCCGGATGATTGTCTGAACTCCTAATTGACAATGACATGAAATAAAATGCTCCTGGCTCTCTCCCTCCCTCTCAAAAAAAGGAAGGAAATTTTCCAGACAGATTGTCTTAGGGCACGCCTAGATGGTGCAGTGGGGAAACCACAGGGCTGGAGGTCAAGGGAGGTGGATTCCAGTCCTGGCTCTGCACTAACTTTCTGTGTGACCCTGGCCAAGGCCCTTTTCCTGCCTGGGCCTCAGTTTCCCCATCTGTAAAATGGGTACAGAGGCAACATTTTTAAAAGCTGGTCTCCAAAATCCCTTCCAGATATAAACCTCTAAATCTGGTGTGAGCTAAACCCAGAAAAGGATCAAGAGTGTTCAGTGCATCTCGCTTTGTTGTTCTCCTAGCCCCAAAGAGTCCCTCTCACAAGCCTGGCTGTCTCTCAGGAGTCGCACACAGGGAGAATCCAGCTCCCCAGTGACTGCAGAGCGTGGCACCGTGGGCTCCCTGAAGGAAGCAGGCTTATAAAAGACACGAGGATCACTGCTACTGCAATATCTGCTACTGCAGTTATGGAAGCAATGGTGAGGGGAATCCTGACCACTTGCCCCCCTACCCACCCCAGCAGAAGCCCAACAGCAACTGTGAGCTGTATCGCTTACAGCATCTCTTATGCACCCCTCCCATGCCACCCTGCATGGTCCTGCTGCGAACAGAACAAGCCAGCACGTAGTAGATACAGGGCCCCTGCAGAAGCTTCCGGCTCCTTGGAGAGCGACCCTTGTAATTCCAGGTATCCTGGGTCACGATTACCCAGAGGACCGTGTTTAAAGGTCCTTGTACTGGAACGCTGTGATGCTGTCATCAGAGGGGTTCTCCAGGTCAACACTTGATTTGAAAAAGGGATTCCCCTCCTACAGCAGGTCCCCTTCCCTGGACTCCTGGTGGCATGGCCTGCAGATCACTGCACAGGGAGTCCCGGGCACTGGGTTCTAGTCCAGGCTCCTCTCGCATTGCCGAGTGGCCCCAGGCAGGGATGTCTGAGCTTTGGTCGAGTCATCTGTGAAGGGGTACATGTGGGGCACTTGGACAGCTCATACCCTCCTTCCTGGAATTATGCATGATTCTGCGGGCTCTTTCTGGAATCAGGGGGCCTGGGCTGCCTGGCTCCCTGTTGATGCACCCAGGGGCCTTCTGGTGGATGCTGCCTCGAAGGCAGAGGCCCCACCATTTTCTGGTCCCTCCCAGCCAGCTGATTCCTCCCAGCTGAGCCCCTTGAGGAAAACAAGGCTGATGCCTGACCTCCCACCCTCACCCCGAGTCAGCTGAAGCAGCTGGGCAGGCTCCCAGGACCCCCGTCCTGCCCCCTGGAACACTCATCCCAGGCACTTATCCTGCTTCACTGGAGGCCAAGGACACCTTAGTGGAAGGAAGTAAAGTGCTGTGGGCGGAACCGGCCTAGAGTGCGACCCTTTGGGTCTGCTGGGCGGCTTGTCTGCACCAGATACTGGGAGACAGTGAAGGGCTAATCCCAAAAAGCTGGCCAGGGCTCGCTGGCTGCTTGTCCTGTGGCCACTCTACCACGGATCAAGCAGGACACTGCTGCAGGCAGGTCCTATCAGTCCCTCCCATTTGCTGACACCTCACCACTTACAAGGTGTTTTCCACGCCTGACCGCCTTCAAGAGGCAACAAGTCTTGGCTGGCAGGTACCCTGATCCCTATCCTGCCGCTGAGGAAGCTGAGACAGGACTTCTAAGGGACATGGGAGGCGACAGAGCTGGACCTGACCTCAGGTCTCCACCCCTGCCTCCAATGATGGAAATCACGTGCTCCTGGCCCCTCTTTTTTTCTCTTCTCAGTGACCCCAGAACACTGACCCTGCTCCCCACCAGGCTGCAAAAACACCGTGTCACGAGGCCCCGAAAGCCACCGACATGGCTTTTCTATGCAGATCTGAGCTGTACCTGCTCATCTCTCCTCCTGCGACCCACAGTGGTGCCGATGGTCTTGATCACGCCGGGTCTGGGGAGGGCCATGTGCCCAGGGACAGAGGCCAGGCCCGGCAGGGGGCTGTAGGGGTGCGAGCGGGGGTACGGGTTGGACATGGAGGTGATCACTGTGGGCTGCACCATCCACTGCAGGTCCTGGCTGGTCGTGATGGCGTTGATGGTGGGGATGAAGGCACTGCCGGAGCCAGGCATATCGACCCGGAATTTCTGAAATGAGAAAAACAGGATTGAGCCGAGAAGTGCTGAGCAGAACAGGACACGCAGAGACAAGAGGCAAAAGCCAGCTGAAAGCAGGGTCAACGCTTGGGGGACCAAGGACACTGGTGGGCTTCCCTGGACAAATCCCGCACATCCAAGAATCAGGGGAATCCTAACTATTCCTGGGGCCCCGTGTCAGACCGGCTCCCTGATTGAAGTCCTGGGGACTCCATCCCTCAGTGAGAATGTCGTCATATCCCAAGTGACTTCTAGCACAGATGTGGTCCTAGCTGCTCACACTCAGCAGGCCCTCTCTGGGTCCCTCCAGGCCAGCTATGTGCACATCTGCAGGAGGGCTGGCCTCCCCCCTGAGCCTCCTGAGGCCCCGGGTCACCTGCCAATTATTCCCAGGGTCAGGAAGCGTATTGTGTCTGCTTTCGTCACTTTCCAAGCAGGATCGGAATGGAGCTGTGACCCCATCACCAGGGTGAGGCCAGGGCCATGAAAAGGTGTCCCCCCGCCCATGAGACTGAAAGTGGTAGCGTGAGCTGCCAGACCCCCCCGATTGCCCTTGACCTCCACCTTGCCCTTCACCCCCTCTTGCTTGGGACAGACATGCTGTGTCTCTCTCCTGTCTACATATCTATCTACCTGTGTTCAGCCATGCATCTGTGGGACACGGGAGCTGCCAGCTCAGACTTTTCTCTCTCTCTCGTAATTCACGCCCAGGCCACACTGCAGCGCCCTCTGAACACACTGCACACAGGAAGCAGTCTCCTTAAAGTGTACGGTGACGACAGAGAACAAAAGCTAAACTGGGCCGTGCTCCCCGGAAGCTGGGTTTGACCTTTCCTCGGAGCAGCTACTAGAAAGTGAGAGAAGGAGGGAGAAAGGAAGGGACACCCCCCTCCCACAAACACACAGCTTTCGGGGAAGAGCTCCCCGAACAGAACCCGCATCCTCAGAAGTTTCCTGTTTCTACAAAAAGAGCCTGCAGATCCTTTCTCCCCGACTCGGGTGGGTCAGATGACGACAGCAGGAACAGCACGTACTGAGCACGCACTAAGGGACAGGCACGGTGGTGTTGTACCTCGATTACTCACCCGTTCTCCCCCCCAGGGAAGCACTACCATGATCGCCATTTTAGAGGCAGAAAGGTAGGCTAAAGAGATGGCCTCCTCCCAGGCCACACTGCTAATGAAGCCAGGTCACCTGTCAAGGAGGCCAGAGTTCTCACACAAAACACAGCCCAGGTGCTGGACCCCCACTGCCCTCAGACAGCATCAGGTCATCTCTGCCAAGGTCCCCGCAGACCTCGCCTCTCACCCAGGAGGCCCCGCAGCTCTGAGACCTCCGATGAAATCCCGCTGTCATTACGCCATCATTAGCATGGGCACGACAGCACCTCCCCGCACTCGGGCCCAATCACACCAACCAGGACCAGCGGGATCAGCAGCAATGGCAGCTGCCCCCACCACTGTCTCTGCCGCTGGCGATGACACCTGGGTTCCTGTTGTGTAAAGGAAGGGGAGCTTAGAGCACCTGACTGGACCTGAGGGAGCCGAGAACCCTTCCTGGCTCGTTCCCCTTCCAACGGCCTGACCCTAGTCCGGGTGGCAGCATGCGCTGCCTCACCTCCCAGACGGCCCCAGGCCAGAAGCATTCAATGAAGAGAGGGACCCAGCACAAGGGATTCTGGGATTCCATGAAGCACGCCACCCAGTGCAATAAATTCAGGGACTGTGTGGTGCTTCCAGTGCAATGGATTCTGGGATTCCGTGAGGAGAGCTGCCCAGTGCAAGGGATTCTGTGTTGCCTCAGAAGGCAGACAACTGGGCTTTTTTATCAGGAGCTGACTGCAAAGAGGTGTATATGGGTGTGTGCGTGCGCGTGCACGTGCGTGTGCGTGTGCGTGTGTATGGCGTGAGGGAGGGAAGGGTGCACTGAACAAGGAAGGACTCCATGGGAAAACGCTCTTTAGGAAGAAAGCAGACAACCAGGGCGAGGCTTTGAGGAGGCAGAGCACTGAGAGCGTGCAGAAGCACTGGGCCCAGACGGCTGTTTCTCAGGCTGTGAGGGGGGAGGGGGGTGCGCTGGCAGGGAGTCAGCACTGCACTTGGAGTCGTCGGGAGGCCTGGATTTGAGGCCTTGGCAAATCTGAGGACTGTTTCCCTGCCTACGTGGGAATGCTAACACCACACTCCCTGCCCTGTGCCGAGGGTTAAATTAGTAGCTACTTGTAATCACAGGCTATGAAAGCACGCGCATGGTTCTCAGCCCCGGCTGCACATTAGAATAGTCTGAGGAGCTTTTTCAAAACACCAAGGCCGGAGCCAGCCTCGCCATTAGCGTTCGAAAATAACTGGTTCGGGGTAGGGTTCTGATAAGGTATTTTTAAAAACCACCTGGGGAGATTCTAATGTGCAGCCAGGGTTGAGAAATGGCGCAAACAGATGGGAGGCGGCATCGCCATTGCTGTCACCACCACCATCGCGTTATCATCATCATCATCGTCGGGCGCTCTGCACGGGTGGCTCCGGGGAGAACTGCCAGCGCCCCACTCCTGGGGAGCACCCAACATTTCACTCCATTTCTCTCCCACGTCAGGGCGGATCTGAAGGACCCCTGAGGCATCCAGGGTTTAATGTGACCTTGACCTCCATCTATGGGGTGGGGTGGGGAACTGTCAGCTTTCCTTTCCGGAAAGCACCCAAGAAATTCACTTCTCATTCCAAGCACCCAAAGAGCCCCCATTCCAGTCCAGGGGGAGCAGAAAATCGGAAGCAAAGCTTGGACACTATGATCCCTTAGGAGAAGGTGGAGGACTCGGCCCCTCGCAGGGCCCTGCAGTCCCTGCAGTCCCTGGCTCCATGGCAGGGAATGTGCTCCCGGCCCCCAGCCAGATTCCTTGCAGCGATGGCTTGGTCTAGACAAAACAAGACAGCAATAAAAGCAAGACAGAGGTAATGACTGCCTCTAAATGCAGGTACACCTTGTTTGAGAGGGAGCTAAAGCCATCTGGATAACACCCCGGCTGTAAACACCGTCCCATCCCCAGAGGGGACTGGGGCTGATAAAGAAGGCTTTGTCTCCCAGAGGAGCCTCTGCGAGACACACACAAGTTTAAGTGAGATCTGGCAGATGTCTTGTCTCACCTCTGAAGGTGTTATTCAGAGGAGAGGTGAGGCGAGGAGTTTGTGGTCCGGGCCTGGCATTCTTCTATGCCAACAGGCCCAAGATAAATCGCTGGGGTTAAAGTGTGGTTCTCTAAGACCGGGTTACACTGAACAGAAACTAAGATGAGGTTCCCAGTTGCGGGCATTAGGGTAGTTGGATTCCTGCTGCAGCACCAGGTGTGTGCTGGGCATGGGGGGCTAGAGGAGGTGACCCGGGACCTCCCTTGGCTCCTCTGGGGTCCCCCAGCTTCCCCCGGAAGCTCCACGTCTAGGGACAGGTTCAAAGATGCTAGATGTCTGTGTGGCACTCCAACCTGGCAAACCCTCCAAGTGCTGTAGTTAATTGTGCCATTCTGTCCATTGCTGGGTGGGCAAGAATGCCCATAAAAGGACAAACTGGCCCCCACTGACCTCTGAGAGGAGAGTTTGGCTAACGTTCGCTGTAAACGGCCGGGTAGTAAATATTTCAGGCTTTGTGGGCCGCACCGTCTCTGTCGCAACTACTCCAGTCTGCCACTGCAGCGGGAAAGCAGCCACAGACAATATGTAAACAAACAGGCCGGCCTGGGTTCCATTAAACCTTCCTTATAAAGAGACTGGGGCCGTAGCTTGGTGCCCCCTGTTCTGGAGGGACATTTTCATCTCCTGTGCTCAGGTTTGGGGGAAAAGGACAAAGAGAGGAAAGGAGAAAGCAAAACATCAGACCCGAGGGCTCCCTCTAACCCAGCCGGTCGCAGGGACGGGCTCTGACCCCGCAGCCTGCATCTCCAGACCCTGAGCTGCAGCCCGAGCCCTCACCAGCCTTGCGGCGGGTCCCTGGGCATCAGGACCTCCTTTACTCCGCAGCACCTGGACGTGAGGGTGCCATGGGCTGCTCAGTAAGTACGTGTGTCCTCCTCCCACTGCCCGAGAGACAGCCCCGAACACAGGGCGCCTATGGCCACCTGAGCGTCATCAGATCAGAGAGGTGCCCGCAGCCCAGCAGTGGCTGCTTTGGAAAAGGACCTTCCTGAACTTTTACACAACAGCCTTGGATGCAGAA
>NW_005367354.1:434299-436187 GCF_000412655.1 Myotis brandtii
ATGAATAATACAAATCCACAAAGTAATGATGCCGCCTTTTTCTTTCTTTCAACAAGTAGACCAGAGAGTTCGTTTCCTGAATTCTCAAAGCCAGTATTTTTATTCCTGTTTAACAGAGAGGAAAAATACCCCCTGAGGGATAGATGGCCAAGGTGCCTGCTTTGGGGTGCCCTGTCCTGGCAACCACTCTCCCAGGCTAACTCCAGGCCTGAGACCAACAGGACTCAGGGTCACGCTCTGCTGGGGATACAACCAGACTACCCAGACCTTACACGTCAGATGTGATTCCTTAGATGTCAAATCTCTTGATCATTTCCAAATATCAAACTTACCTCAAAGGACAGAGATTTGTTAGCAGGAAGGAACTTGCTGAAGGCAATTCCAAAAGAGGGGCGTGGTAAGACCTTTCTGAGTCTGACTAAGCCCCCGCATTCGCCTATGTGTGTAGTCTCCTCCAGGAGCAATTATGAAGGGACAACAGTGATTTGGATGGATAAGCTCTGGTGTGCTTGTCTTAAGATAGAAAAGAAAAAACACAAGGAGGCTCCTAACTTTACACTCACCGAGAAAAAGAAGGCAGGCAGAAATAAAGGAATGGAAATGCACGCAGGGGGCTGGAAAGAAAAATTTAACCGCCACTCCGATAATACATGACTGCTGCTTCACCCCACTCACTTGGATGAAAAAGTGACGCTGACTTCCACCATCAAGAATCAGCGGAACAGACAAATTCCTGGGGTAACATTTTGTTTGATCCTAATCTATGACGTCTGTAAGATCAAGGCCAAAAAAAAAAAAAGGCAGCAGACCCTTAATATATACCTCTCTCCTTCCCCGCAATTCTGAAGACCATCCCCCACCCAAACAATGCCATCTCCTAACACAACACATCAAGGAAACAAGCCTGTGGAATGTGAAGCCATTGTGCTGACTCCCTAATGAAGAGACAGACATCAAAATGGGGAAAGGAAAAAAAGCACTTCTTTTCAACAAGGTTTTATTTAGAACAAAAGAAAATTTTTTTAAAAAACCGCATCTCAAAGTCAAGCAGTTCCCAGTTAACTGCTGTTAAGTGTATGCCATTTATTTGTCCTGAACTAAAAAGAAAAAAATCCTAAGAATTTCAAAAACTCACCAAGTTAACTCTCTGGAGCTGGAAAAATACATTCCCCAGATGGTTCTTCTAAGCATGTCCCGTAGGGGGCACTAGAGAGGCACGATTAGGGCTGACTTGGGAATCACAGTCATTTCTGGTAAAAGTTCTTTGATGTGAGGAATGTCCCAGCCTGGTACAGTTGGCAACAGTTCACTCCGGGAAATTTTGTGTGTGTGTCTGTCTCCTGGGAAAGGGTGGTTGCTGCAGACGAGAGGTAGTCTGGGATTCCTTGATTCCGAAAAAGAACTGTCCCCCTTGATTTATTTTCACAAGTTATCTAAGGGGCAGACAAATGGCAGCCTTGGAAAAGGTCTAGGTCTTGTTTTTGTTTTGGTTTTATTTTTTTCATTAAAAGGGGACCCAGCTGATGAAAACAAGTTATGAAATGACCTGTGTTTGTGTAACCGGCGGGATTGCGTAATACTCGGGCCCTGAAACCGTAATAGTGGAGCAGCCAGGCAGGGCATTTATCTGGGAGGTGTTTTCCTAGGAAAGTCAGGGAGAGAGAGAGAGAGAGAGAGAGAGAGAGAGAGGAGAGAGAGAACAACAACAACACAAAGAAAAAGCCAGGAGGGGGAGATGTGTGCAATGATCACCGACAGAACAAAATCACCAATGACCAACCTCGGAGATTAAAACTATAACTGGGACAGGAAATATTTCTCATGCTTCGAGTTCCTGCCATGTACAAGAACAGAGGTTTCAACAAAAAGTTATCTCCCCACTCCCCCC
>NW_005367354.1:436285-438536 GCF_000412655.1 Myotis brandtii
GTCACTGGGACTCATAACCGTGTTAAGATCAAGCTTTAGGAAGCTCGAGAGGAGAGGAAAGTTCTGGGTTGAGTAAACAGCAACAAACATCAGGAATATTAGACCCCACAAACAAAGAGATCAGGAAAAAATAATGTTCACTTGCCCAAGGGAAAACCAGAGAACAGTGGTTTACAGGGATTGGTCCATTGAGACGCCACAGAGGAGGACGGCCCGTCTCTAACTGCCGGCAGTCTCCCCGTAAAGGAAGCTGAGAGAAATAAAGTGATTATAGGTTTTATCTGGTGTGTAATAAAGTTACCTTGAGATTGGGTGGGGTCATCGCACAGACTTGTTAAGTAACAAAAGCCTTTCAAAGTCAGTCCTTAGGACCATAGAACCCAAAGGTGGAGAAATGATGGAAAAATCCCCCCCCACACCCCCACCCAGCCAGGAGTGGACAGGCTGAGAAACTTGTCTAAAAAGTGGCATTACTTGCCAATCCCTCTGCTTTGAAAGGCACCTCACTCAAGCTGCTGGGCCAAGGGCAGGCGTATATTCAAGAACCCCATGCACTAGTTATTACTAATTGCAAAATCCTCATGTGTTACAGCATGCTAGGAATTAGCCAACAGCTGCCTTTTGCTTCGGTAATGAGGCCCCATTACACTCTGCTGGACTGAGTTCTCTTCCTTCTTCCTAGCACCGGTTTCCTGTCTGATTTTCTTCCAAAACAGGGAATTGCCTCCGCTCACATCCTGGGCTCAAAGCCCTAGTGACACAGATTATTCAATCGGGGCACTGATGTCCGGTCTGACTTCCCATCCAGGCCCCAGGGTCTGAGCAAAGCCAGGCGGCAAGATTGTCATATTTCAATGACGACTGCCACAGCAGCAGCAGCCAAAGGACAGACAAGAAATCAAAAGATCCCTTCCTGATTCGGGGAGGAGAGGGACGTTCGGGGATTTGTTGGATCGGAGAGGGAGGGAGTGGGCATAACTGACTCCAACCCCCTTGCCTAATGATGGTTGGATTCAATACAAACTACTAGCGGGGCTGGAAAGCAAACAACATCAAACACTTTTGCGATAAGATTTTAAACTCATCCCCTTGGTGCTCATCATGAAGGGTGCGCTGACTGCACCCTCCACCCACAGACCGGGCTCTCTACAGTGGGGACTTAGGGGGGCACCAGGGGAGGTAAAGGGAAGATACAGAAATGCCATTGTGGGGACTCACCAGGTATGGGGAATCACTTTGGAACAAGGTGATTGAGATCCCAAAGAGAACCGTGTTTCCATTTTATACTCCAGCAGGTCCTCCGGGCTGGGGCTTCTAGAAGCCAAGGCCACCGCCTTACCAGAGCAACTCTTGCTGCCGTCAACTTGGCTAGATCCTGACCAGCGGGCTTCAGGTTGTAGTGGCCTTTTAAGCCAGCTCCCTCACAAGTCTGGGGGTGGGGGTGGGGGTGGGGGGCTGCTGCAGGCACCTCACCGGCACCACCACCCCACCAGCACCTTTCTGGTATTTATAGGCACACAGATCACACGCAGAATCCCTCCAGTGCAAACCAGTCCGGCTGCTTTAGAAACAAGTTGTTTTTCTGCTTCCAGAACCACCCAGGAGCCTTTTCCCCACTTCTCTCTGTAGGCGTCCTTGTCCCAGGTACCTCCGGACCTTCAAGGCACCCCCTCTGACAGCAGTGCAGGCTCCTGCTGTGACCCTATGGATGGGTGCGGGGCACACAGGGGCCACCCCGAGCCAATCCAGGCTGACCACCTCCTTCCAGACCTTCGCACCTGACTCCCGGAACAGCCAGCCTCACCCTCACTCCGGATTACTTGAAGGAGCCCAACGTCTTTGAGAAATTAACTAAGGCTGGCGGAGTAGAGAGGGGGAGGCGTTCCCGTAGGAACAGGGGAGGGTACAAAGGTGTTTTTTTTTTTGTTTTGTTTTGTTTTGTTTTTTGTCTACCAAGGAGAAAGAGGGAAAGGGGACGTAGGATTCCTGGGAGAGGAGGTAACGAGGAGGTGACCGGCTTGGTGCTCACGGAGCTAGTCCGGGTAAGATGTAATGTGAAGGAAAAGGTTTGCCGGCTTTCAACCCACTCCTCGCTCCAGTTTTAAAAAGAGAAAAGTGATGGGGATGGGCAGGACAGGACGAAAACCCAAAACTTACAGTGGTGGCCCATAGAAAATTTCTCGCCATGCCAAGACAGGGAAAAGAAAGCAAAAGAGGCAGTGGCGGCGAGCTGAGGGCACGGGGTCCGCCC
>NW_005367354.1:438955-439246 GCF_000412655.1 Myotis brandtii
CCGGTTCTATCAAAAACTGGAAATTAGAAAAGAAGGGGAGCCCAGCGAGTCACGCCAGCCGGGTCTGCGGACCCCCGATTTCGGGCAGAGCAAAAGAAGGCGAAAAGAAAGGCTGCCCGCTTGGAGAAACTTCTATTTCCTCCTTTTAGAAAAGACACTGAAAATAAACTTCCTGTGGCCAACGCGCCGCCGGAGTTTCGGAGCGGCTCGGACACTTGATTAGGAGAAGGCAGCCCGCGACCGTCCCGTAGCCCGTGGGGTTCAAGTTGAGAGGGACGCGGCCCCGCTCCC
>NW_005367354.1:439339-439672 GCF_000412655.1 Myotis brandtii
GCCCGCTCCTGGACAGGCCCGCTTCGCCCGTCCGCGTCTCTCTCTCCCTCTGTCCCCGCCGAGCACCGCTCGCTCGCTCGCTCGCTGGTTCGCTCGGAGCCCCTGTGCTCTGCCCGAGATGAGTCACTACAATGGCACGAGTTCAACTCCACACTCTTTATTCTCCAGCCCCTGTACCATGTGGATTCACTCACGTCAACCTTGCTGGGAGGAGCGCACGGGGAGGCGGGGGAAGGAGGCCCAGCAGGAGGAGGAGGAAGAGGCGCGAGAGGGGGCGGGCGCAGCGCTCCCCTCCCTGCTTGTTCTCCTGGCGGCGCTGACGCCAGCAGCACA
>NW_005367354.1:440112-441060 GCF_000412655.1 Myotis brandtii
ATTTCATAGGAGTAGCCTGGAAGACGAAATTAATCAAGTCAAGACATCACGACCGCCCCCTATGCCGGGCAGTTGGAACGCACCTAATAGGAGCAATCAGGCATTAAAAGCAAACTCCAGTCTGTTAGAAATTAAAACACGCGCGCGCGCGCACATACACACAACAACAACAACAACGACAACCACCAGGGAAGGAGGGAAGCCTGGGAGAAGGTGTGGGCGAACGTTGTCTTCAGCTGTTTTGGAGCGAAGTTCAAGGAGCAAAGTAGTCGGACTCCTAGGTCTTCCCGCCTCGTCGAGCCGGGCGGGGCGAGGTTGGGGTAAAGCGCACAGGCCTTGGGTCCCGGAGCCAGCCTGTGCTGCTCACGAGCTGTGGGACTTCAGGCGAGTCCCTCAAGGTCTCTGGGCCTCAGTTTCTCCCTATAAAACGAAGGGCTGGAGGCAGGTGACCTTCCAAGGCCCTTGTCAGCTCTGGAACTGAAACCTTTCTGCAGAGGCGGTCCGGAGGAGCACTGTGCGAGGAGTCAAGGAGCTCGGGTCTGGTCCCGGCTCTGCTTTAGCCTCAGTTTACCCAACTCTTAAGTGGCGCCATTTTTACACCCCTAGATCCTTGTGAGGACCCAAGGAGAAGATGCGTGAAGACTGTGATGCGCTGTGCACTGTAACACATCACAGTTCCGGCCCCTCAGTTTCCTTATCTGTAAAGTGGGGGTGTTGCAAGGAAAGAAAATAGAGCCGGGAACTCAAAGCCTTCCCGGGGCTCTATATAAAGCGCTGGCGTTTCCGGGACGGCTGGCGGCATCTGGCCGCCCCAATGGCCCCAAGATACGGTAATCCCAAACAATACTCGGGGTCATTGTTTACAGTTATAAAACACATTCTGTCCCGAGCTCCATCCCCAAGGACGCGCGCGGGGCGGCGAGGCGAGGCGAGGCGAGGCGAGGCAGA
>NW_005367354.1:441204-441503 GCF_000412655.1 Myotis brandtii
CGAGGGGCGGGCAGCAGGCGGTGCACGCGTCGGCCGCGGGGGCTTAGGTGTGTGTGTGTCTTAAAATCCCTGAGCGCCGCCTGCCAAGCTGTTTACGTGCCTCTGCCAGCAGGACTGAGTAAATGCAGTCCTTTGACGCAAAACCAATCAGCCCTTTCCCCAGCGGCAGCGGCAAAACCCAGAAAACTGGGGGTGGGGACCGTGTGGGAGGGAGCTGCAGAAGAAATCGTGACACTTTCTCATTTCTCTCTTCTCTCTCTCTCTCTCTCTCTCTCTCTCTGCCCTTTCCCGCGCCTCAG
>NW_005367354.1:443616-449345 GCF_000412655.1 Myotis brandtii
GCCCTGCCTGTCCCCGGCCCTTTCCTTTCTTGTGGGTTCCCGTAAAGCCCAGCAGCCCCGAGAAGTCTGCAGAGCATCACGGAATCTGTGCTGATGCAAGTCGCTAGCCTCCCCTGGCTGCGCCCCGGCCTGCCTCCTAGCGCTTTGATCCCGGCCTTCCCCTGCTCCGGAGCGCCTGCTGCCTTCTGCAGCCTGCCCTCACCTTTCAGGCCTCCGCGGGCCAGACACACAGAGCTGAGCCCTGGTGCGGAGGGCACTGACCGGCGCTGGTCTGGCCAAACCTCGAGTTCAGCTTCCAAGCCCACTGCTTCCTCCGTGGGAATCAGTGCAGGATCACCCAGTGCGAAAGGGTCCTCTGGCTCCCGGAATAACATAACTAAGGGGAGCAGAGGCCAGCCTTACTGAGAGCTTACCAAGAGGCACCAGGCTGAACACTGTACCGGGAGTGGCTCACGCAGTCCTCCCAACAAACCTTTGAGGTGAGTATTATTCCTGGTCAAAGGTCAAGAAAGTGAGGGAGGGAATTTGTCCAGGAGAATTGATTAGTGGGCTAGTGATCGGTTGGAAGAACAGCTGGGCCTCCATGACACTGCAGGACCCGCCTCCTACTGCAGCCTTTGTTTCTCTTACTGGTCCCCAGCAAGCATGGACCTCATCCGGTTGGTCCATGGCTTTGTCAGACACCTAATTCTCTGCTGAATAAATAGCCTCGCACCTCACTCAGCCCAAGGAAAGCTCACATCAAGGGAAGGGGTGCGGGGCAGGAAGCTGGGTGGGGAGAACAGTGCCCTCTCATTTTTGTCTCTGGATCTCTGGGGCCTCCCTGCCTGCATTTGCCAGCTTTCTCCTTTGTCCCGCCAGCCCAACCTGTGGCTCCTGACTAGAATCCCAGGATGGCTGCCTCCCTTGGACTGGGCTGGCCCACACATCTGAGGGCTGGGTAATTCATGAAGCCCTTTCACGGATGTGGCCTCACTTGTCCTCACAACACCCTGACCAGTTGAGGTGACTCGGGATTGCCAAAGAGGAGGCCGAGGAGCAGAGTGGCAAGGCAGCCTACTCCAGGTTTCCCAGCCTGTGGGTGTCAGAGCCTGAACTCAGACCCAACGCCCCTGACTTTACGTGCAGGTTACCCGTGTTCCCAGCCTGGACAGGTCAGAAGCAAACTCTTAATGGCCCACAGCCCTCCTCTACCCACCACAACTGAGCGGACCTGCCCTCCTTTCTCTATAGTAAGCCGTACACTTTGATGATGTTTTAACATTTCTGAAAGCCAGGTGCCCCTGATAATCAATGACTATTTAATATGGAAGTGGTTCTGTTTGTCCGAAAACCTCTAAATCCATCAGGAGTCCATCAGGAAACAGACTTCAACCCCGTGGTTCGAAGGGGGAGGCTTTGAAGGAGAAGCTCCAAACAGAGGCTCGGATGGGACTAGACAGCACAAGGATCTTGTGACACCCAGAGCCTAGCAGCAGCTGGGAACTGTGACCCAGGGGAGAACACAGTGATGTTGGCGCCCAGTGTGCACTGGGGCCATGAACGAGGACCAGGCAGCAGGAGGGAAAGGCAACCACTGCCAGAGAGAGAGCTGAAGGGGCTGGCGAAGGGATGCCAGGCCCATCCCTCCCACCTCCTCCCCCATCTCTGGTCAAAGGCAGTCCAGGGAGGTCAGCCTCTCAGGGCACAGAGAAGGGCAAGGAAGGGTGTGGACAGTGGATCTGGTGGGGGTGGGGAAGGCACACCCTCGGCAAATGGGGGATAACCAGCGTAGATGCTGTTAAACCCCCATGTATCTTCTCATGGCGGCATTTCGGGATGGGGAAATACAGTCAATCAGTGAGTCTCACACCTCATCTCAGTGGGGGCGGCATCAAAACAACCTGCACGGCTTTCTCAGACTGCACCTCCCCTCCCTTTAAAGGGCACGGATACACCCAGCCACTAATCCGGGGGCAATGGGTTGTATCCCTCCGGTGTGGGGAGCAGAAAAAAAGAGAGACGCTGGTCAAGAGAGATGCACATCTGGGGAACACAGCTGGGGGAATAGGCAGTGCTCCCTCCCGCCCCTGTGGCCTTCCTCAGCCTCGTCTAAATCCCAAGGGGGGCCCTCCCAGCTGAAGTGTTCTGAGACGTGGCATGTACCTCTGCCCACCATGATTCCCATTTCTCGTATGGGATATACACCAATGAGAAGAAATGAAAACGGGCTGTGAAGATACTATTGCTCTCTAGAGGCAGTCGTCATGGTAATATTAAACCGAGTGATCTGCATCTAGCTGGTGGTTCCACGGGTATGAATTCTAAAAATCCATCAAGCTCGCCCCTCAGATGAGGACCCTTTATTTACTTTTACTGTGTGTTACCTTCCATTAGAAAACAACAATGAAAGCCATTTAGTTCCCTTAGATTACATTCAGAATTATATTGGAGTTTGTGCAACACTTCTCAGAAAGCATATATGCAAATGAGGCCTTTCTGGCCACCAGCTTACAGCTCTGCAGACTCTGAGTAGTCACTGCCCTAGAAAGACTCAGGCAGGAACAGGGTAGTTCCTGTGTGTGTGTGTGTGTGTGTGTGTGTGTGTGTTAAACCGGATACATTCCAGAGATAAAGAGACTAGTGCTATTATTCAGAAATATCTTTATGAGTCAGAACAGAAGTTACCCCTGGTAGGAATGCTTTTTGGGTCCATAGAGGAGGAAGACAACTTTCTTGCTTCCCCTCTGGGTTTAAGATCTGCACAGAAGAGGCAGCTCAGCTCTGGGTTGAGCTTCAAGTTGGAAACAGGTCCCAAGGCGGCCCTGCTATGGCTGTCTGCGTGAGCGGGGCGATGTCTGTTGACATCTCCAGAACTCGGCCTCCTCATCTGCCACCAAGAGGATGGGCTGAACCTAGGGCTTGTCATGGGGCCAGGGAGGCACAGATGTCCTACAGGGGGAAGCTCTTTCCCACTAGTCCTCCACTCAGAATGGGTCTCCTGCCAGCCATCTTCAAGCCCCACTTGGAAACACATCTCTCTCACCCTCTTATTCTGAGGATCTGAGGACCTGAAAGTCCAGGGGGAAGGGCTATTCAGGCCTGGAGTGAGCTTTCCCCCTCCTGCTCCATGCCCAGGCCAGAGGCGCCAGGTAGATTCTGCCCACTTCTAATCTGGTCAACCAGGACCAGGCCTGGCTGTCACAGCCACCCATCAGCCTCACCCCAGGATTTGTCCGAGCACTTACGGGGGAAGGGAGAGCATAAGAGAAGCCTGAAGTCTGAACGTGCCCTGCCCTCAGGCAGCTTACAATCCTGCTGGGAAGAATAAAGGGTAGCACACAAAATAGTGGGGGGATGAAGCAATTAACAATGAGGACACCCATAAAAAACCTTTTATAGGGCTTCCCTTGCACCAGACAGTGTTTTAATTGAGTCATACACATTAACTCAGTTAATATTCACAACAACTTTATGAGGTTGTTACGATTATTACCCCCACTCAATAGATGAAGAACACTGAAGTCAGGAGAGGTAAACTCACCCAAGGTAGCACAGCAAAAAAAAAAAAAAAAAAAAAAAAAAAAAAATAGAGCTGGGATTCAAACGTGTACTCAGGCCCCAGACTCTTGGTATAGAAGGTGTTAACAAATCTTCCTATTAGCATGACATCAAACCATTACAAACCATGTCTACACACACAGACACATCACCTGCACAGGGGTTCCTCTGACCTTCCCAACAGCCTATGCAGTAGCCAGAGCTCCCATGAGTGGCCTTATTTTCCAGATAAAGAAACTGAGATTCAGGTTAGGTTAAGTCCTGGGCTCAAGGTCAAACCAACCTTGCATGCAGAGCACGGTGTACCCAGGTCTCTTGACTCCCACTTGCCAGTCCTTTCGCTTTTCTTCTCTGCTGATTCTCTGTCTTTTGGCTGGCCCGTCAGCCATCCCCCTTCCGGTCAGAGTGCCCTGATTTTATTTTGGGGAACCTCCACTTTCCCATTCCATGTGCCATGGGCTGACCCTACCCTTAAGCTCTAGGGATGGACACAGGAACACATGATCCGGTGCTGGCCAGACAGGACACCCACTTCCCTGGCGGCTGTTACTGATCGGTTCAGGATTGTACAGGTGGCCCAAGCCTGGCCTCTGAGAGGCAGACCTAAGGCTTTGGCTGAAACCCTTGGGAAAGAACACTCTCCTTTTCAAATGAGAGACCACCTCTTAGCTACTACTCAAGGAGAGGCTACGAGGAGGAAAGCCATCCCACAAGGAATCAGGGCCCAGCGATGGAGAACAAGAAGTCTCTAAGGGCATTGCCTGATCCCTGGGACCCCATGGTGCCTACAGTGGTTCTGTTCCTGAACGTTCCATTATATGGCAAGAACTTCCTTTTTCTTCCAAGCCTGAGTTGAGTATCAGTCACCTACACCTAAAAGAGTCTTAACTGATGCGCCCTGAGCACATAAAGAGCACCTACTGTTGGCACTAACTATTTACTTGAGGTTTCAACAACAACAACAAAGACCAGTACGGAAGTGTCTGTCTTTAAATTTGGAACCTGGTGAAGGAGGAAAAAAATTCTCCAGTAACTTTAAAACAAGTCAGAACACAATAAACGCCACAAGGCAGCTGCCAGGGTTCCCTGGTTGATGCAGAGGGTAAGAACATACCAGACGGGACACATCAGAAAAGGCCTCATAAATGTGGTGGCAGTGACATCGGCCTTGGGAGTCCGATGGGATGTTGACAGGTGAAGGTCGGGGAGGTTGCAGAGCAGACAGCATTAAGGAAGAGTCCAAGTTCAGGAAAATATACAAATTCAAGGCAAGAAGAAACTGATGGGATTGACTGAGGGCAGGGAATGGTCTCAGATTTATTGTCTGGGGCAGGGGGAGGGGGAGGAGAGGAGGGGATGGCCCTGAGCTGTCTCCAAATCTCTGAAGGCATCCCCTGCGGAAAAGAGGGAGGCTTAGGTGGTCCGGATGCTGGTGTCGAGGGAGCTGAAGTGACCTCAGCTCCAAGAAGGCAAGAAATGCTGCCTGAAAATACCACGGAAAGTTCTGGGGGATGTTCAAAAGGAGGCAGTGGTGAGAGGGAGAGCAATCTAAAGCAAATATGACTCCTCCATTGATAATTTCTTGAGAAGAGAGGACATGATCTGAACTATGCAATAAGCCTGAGTTTTCCCAATGATTTTGAAAGCTGTCCTTGGAGCAAGACTCGCTGCCCCCCGCCCACCGCCCCCCATATAATGGGCTGCAGCCTGAATCTGAAAAATCTAGCTTTAAGCTGATCACCCTGATGGCAGGTAGAGGATGGGAAACAGAGGAGAGGTTGGGGGTTGGGGGTGGGGGAAACCTCAGGGGCCAGGGATGGGAAGAGCCCAAGTTTAATGCTCGCACTCACGCAGTTCCTCTCACTCCAGCTGTCTGGGGTGTGCTCAGATGGGAAGGACAGACCTCACAGACTCAGCCAGACACCCCAAGTATGAGACATCTCAAGTGGGGCCAGGTGCCACTAGCGTCCCAACTGAGCACCCTCTGGGTGTCAGCACACCCCACCCTGGCACCCCATGGATCAGCTGCTGTGGGTCACTAGGCACATGGGCTGCCACATGGGACTTGTACCCCCTACCCCCATGCTTTTAGCGACACAGAGAGCCTGGGCGTGGTGGCTGCCTGGGACACAGAAGCTCTTGGAAGGAAGGAAGGAAGGAAGGAAGGAAGGAAGGAAGGAAGGAAGGGA
>NW_005367354.1:449465-454186 GCF_000412655.1 Myotis brandtii
GGGAGGAGGGAGGGAAGGACTCCACTTGTCTTTTGAGGCAGCTATGATGTTTCCAGAAATAGCCCTAAGTTTGTAGGCAAAAGATGGAGGGTTTGATTCCTGGGTCTGCCACTCAGAGCTGCAAAATCTTGACTAAGTTACTTCATCTCTATACACTTGATTCATTCATTTGCAAAGAGGAGTGGAGAATGCTGATCTGGGCACAGTGCGATGCCCGGAAAGGGCCATGGGCTTAGTTCAAAGAGGCCCAGGTCCAATCCTGGTTCTGCTGCTGAGAGCCAAGGGACCCTGGGCGGTTACTGGATCCCTCTGAGTCTCACTTTGCTCCCTTGTGAGGCCGCAGGGAGGATTATGCACGTATGCACTCACTTATCTAAAGACCCATGCATCGTCCATTTGTCTATCATCTGCCCTATTCCCAAAAGCACTCTGTAGTTGTGGGCAACATGCAGTGAAACAGGTGGGAAGGTCTGGCCTGCGGTTCCTGCTGGTGCACTGCACGCCCTCCTTGCTGCCTCCCAGGGCTGTGGTGAGGCTCAATGGAATAATGTTTCTGCAGATGTCTCACAAACTAGGAAATTCCATGCACACGAGAGCTAGAGAAAGTGGGGAAGAAAGGGCAGGTTCGGGGAGCTGAGGCAGGAACGGATGGCCAGCCACCTTCCAGAGGAAGAGCTGGGGTTCCTGGAGCTCTGAGATCTGCCACCACTGGCCAAGGGCCCGTATGCTTAAAGCATAAAGCAGCTCCACGAAGAGCCGGGGCTACAGCGTCCTGTCTTGTCAGAGCTGGAAGGAACACGAGAGATCATTTGTTTCAACCCCCATTATACAGATGTGGAAACTGAGGCTCAGAGAGGGAGACCGGCTTGCCTCGGGTCAACCACGGTGCAGAGGCAGAGCTGGACCAGACGCCAGATTCCTGATGCCAAGCTCAGGGCACCATTGCCACGGCCCCGTGAACCCCCGAGCCGGGCACATTCCCCTCCCTCTGGGCTGGGACACCCTGAGGCAGGGCTGTAAGAACCTCACTTCCCACGGTGAGTTCTCAGAGCTCCAGGCAGGAAGGTTTGACCTTCCCCAGGTAAGTGTGCCTGGGGCCCCACCCTGGGTGACGTGCCCGGGGCTCCTGAGCAGTGACTGCAGCCAATGACTGTAACCCACAGCCAAGAGCAAACACAGAGCTCTATTGTTAGAGACACCGATTACTGCGCTGGGTTGGGCATTGACTTATTATCACATCTATTTCTTTTCATTAACAGAAAGCAAACATTCCCCCACCCCAATACCTGGAAGGCCACTGCCTGTGCTAGAGGATGGTGATGGCTTTTGAGGCTGGGAGGGGAGCCGATCCTACCTACTCACATGGCCCTTCCTTCAGATCCAACTCAGGCGAGGAGAGGAGAGACTCGGGTCAGATGCAGGGAGAACTGCCCGCACCATCAGGAGCCGCGTGCGTTACTAAATGACCACGAAAGCTGTGGGTGGGATGGGGAGCCAGACGGGGCTGGTCCTGCAACTCGCTTTGCCTCTTGACGTTTGGCAAGACATTTCACCTCCCTGCGCTTCAGTGCGTGCACCTGCAAGATGTTCGAGGCTGTGAGGGTTAAATAATGCCAGTGTGAACTGGCACCCTATGCTAAACAGCCTGGACGCATATCTGAGAGCTCGGTGAGCCTGCATTGCCCACGAAGCCCAGGTAACGAGTGTTGTGAGCGTCGGCCTGAGCTGGGCTGCCCTTCGGGGGCTCTTACAGACGGAAGATAGTAGCCCAGGCATCGTCTCCCGTGGGGACAGGGCAATAAACTTGGTGGCCTCTTCAGTTCACTCTATTCTTTTTATTTAATGTTCATTTCAAGGTTCCAGTCTTTCTCTTGGCCCCAGGGATGGAGCCCCCACCCCCACCCCCACCTGGACTCACCCTCAGGCTTTGCCCGGGGGACACACCCTTCATCTCTTCTTCTCCCACCAGCACAGTCTTTCCCTTGGCAGGTCCAGGGAGGTATTCTTCTTGCTCCCATTTCTTAAGATCCAACCTCTATGAGATCCAACACGCCCTCCCCCCAGCAAAGGTAGGAGATTTAGTTGGAACCTTCAGCAGAAACTTCTGGAAGAGCCAGGTTCAGAGGTAGTGTTGCCTGATGAAGAAGGGCTCAGCAGATAGAGTCTGAGGTCAAAGTGAGATCTGGATCCCAGTGGGTACGGCGGGGCAGAGCAGCGGAAACGCTCCTTCCTCCCCGGGCCCCTGGGAGGAGGCCATGGCCCACAGCCACGCCCTGGCTGTCTGCGGCTTCGGGAGGGCCTTCTCATGTTCCAGATTTTTGACTCCCATCCTGTAATGGATCATTTGTTACCTCCAACACAATGCTTAGCAACAAGCAGGGCTGAGCACCCAAAACTCTGCACTCCACTGTTTGGTTTGACCTCAGCAGATCGTGAAAGCTGCAAAGACCCCCAGCACCACAGAGACCACACTTCCCAAGGCAGCACCGACGTTCTGGAGGCTGAGGAAAGAAGGTGGTGTGTTCATTGTTTGGAAAATACTGACTTAAGGAGGTCTCTTTACTCAGGACTTCCCAGAGCGTTCAATAAGCCAGCGCAAATTGTGAATATTCAGGTTGCGTGTCCCAAAAGCGTCCCATGGAAACAGTGACTCAGTCGGCCCTCTGGCATTCAGGTAGGGAAACCGAGGCACAAGGTCTTGGGGACGGAGCCACCAGAGAGTCAAGGTCTCCTGACCCCAAGGTCGGTTCACCATCCTGATGTCGGGAACGAAGCTGCCTCATCTTTTTCTGGTTTTATAGTCGAGGGCAGAGGGTAGCGGGGATTGTTTATTTATTTGCACGTATTGCATGTGCTCTGCAGGCCGGCCAGATCCAGGGCCAGTGGGCAGAGGTTCCTTCCGAGTGGAATTTCAGCTCCACCCCAGTACGAACTTTTAAAATAATGAGACCTGTCTGGACGTGAACTGGGCCAACGCATGACGTAGTGAGCTCCCCACCCCTGGAGGTGTCTGAGCCACAGCTGACTGACCACTGGGTGGCTTAGGCCGCTGAGTGGTGGGCCTGGAAGAGATATGTCCACGTCCAATCCCCCAGGCCCCGTGGATGTGATCTTTTTTGGGAAAAGGGTCTTTGCAGATGCAATGAAGTTCAGGATCTCGACGTGAGGTCCTCCTCGACTATCGGGGGGACCCTACATTCACTGACCAGTGTCCTTATAAGAGTGAGACCAAGAAGCTCAGACCCACAGAGAGGGCGAGGCGAAGGCCCAGGCAGGGGTTGGAGCCATGCGGCTAAGGAATGCCGTGGCTGCCAGAAATTGGAGGAGGCCCCGCCGACACACACCTGACCGTGGCCTCCAGGCCTCCAAGGCTGTGCAATACTCCATTTCTGCTGGGTTAGAGCCCCAGGTCTGTGGTCATCTGTCTCGACCACAGGACACTGACAGAGGTGGGGATGCTGTGGAGGAGGCAAGCGCCGCTGGGTGGGGGCCCCCCTAAACCTCACTCCCCATCATCACCCTGGTGCCCCCGGGTTCAGTATTGGAGAACTGTGCCAGGATTTCCCATCTGTCCCAGGAGGGAGCCATTGAGGTGCAAGACCCAAAGGGAGTCAGTTTAGCGCCCGGGCCCCGGGTGAACTTCCCATGGCCACCAGCACAGGCGCCTCCTTGGACCTCTTTAGCGGGCTGTCCCTTACCGTCCAAGAACCTGCAACAGCTTCTGGCCCGCGGGGCCAGGCCCGCCTGTTCCCTCGGAGCTACACGCGTGCACTTGTACACGCACTCAGGGGCTCTGTCGCAACAGCCTCTCTGCCCTGAGACAAGCGATGACACGCCCGCCTGCCCGCCTCTCCTCGCCTCAGTCCCTGGCAAAGTCGGGGCAAAGCCAAGGCGCAAGGCAAAGGAGGCTGCGAGGCGGGGGCTGTGGTTTGACTCTGAGAGCGACCTGGGGAGACCTGGGGCAGGTGGGAGGCGGTGAAGTCAGTGCCCCTCACACTGCCCCTGCCGGTGCCCGCAGCCATTCGAACAGCAAGTGTCAGCTGTCGTGTCCCTAAAGCCAGGTGCCCGGACCGGCGGGCACGTCAGAGCTGGCTGCTGCCTTCCTCCTTGGGGTGCAGAGTGAGCTTTGCCCACCTGGGCAAGCCAACCTGGGCACTGGGCAGGAGCCCCGACCCTGGCACACCTGTGCTGAGGTCTGACTGGCTTCCCCGGAGCCCAGCGGCCCTCAGGGACGGGAGGGTTCCCACCTGCCCAGCGCCACTCACAGCAAGACCCCCAGCACCCTCCCAACCCCCAGAGACCATGCATAGTCTCAGAGGCGGCCCGTCTCCACTTCCCAAATTCTCCATGGACCCCAATACCCACCCAACCAGGAGCTCAGGGGGCAGGACCGCGGCATCGTCCCCTTTCCAGGTCAGAACTGGTTGGTCACCGAGCCGGGACCTGTCCGTTTGCTGGCAGGGCTGTTTGGCTCAGCGGGGGCAGGGCTGCTGGCCCCCTGTCCTCGATTGCCGTCTCCCCTCCCTTCACCACCCTAATTTCAGGCTCAACTGTGCGCGTTGAGGGCTTAATTAAATCTTGTCTTGCTCTCAGAAGAGACATTTTCTGCCCCAGGGAGTTGCTACTGTGCTTTTGAGGAGACAGGTCTGAGCAGGCTCCCCGGTGGAGAGCGGCTGGGAGGGCGGGAGCCCAGCCCTCCTGGAAGCTGCCCAGCGGTGGCC